>NW_028263386.1:1806666-2127500 GCF_051168715.1 Poecilia mexicana | reverse complement strand
ACAGCAATAATTACTGCCATGAAGTAAAAACTGCCTCTGATTTCATACGTTCACACAATAAAACCAGATTTAATCTTTTTTTTATCTTTTAACTCTTTCACAAACACTTAGAGATGAGCCGAAAAGCGACAAAATAGAAGGAAGAAAGAAAAGATGAAAAATACAGAATTACAGATCATTTCAGCCAACAACGGCCCAGTCAAAGCAGCGCCACTGTGTGTGTGTGTGTGTGTGTGTGTGTGTGTGTGTGTGTGTGTGTGTGTGTGTGTGGAAAATAACTGCAGATACCTGCTTTGATGTCCGGCTCTTCAGAACCCCATTGAGAAATCAGCTGGACCCCGAACCTCAGCGCAGCTCCTGATTGGTCAGGAGTTCTGCTCCTCCAACGCCATTGGCTGCTGAGGCCGCTCTGATGCCAGCGTTCGCCTAGCAACAGGCGCCAGAGCATCTACTGCAGAGCGCCCATTTCACTCACACACACACACACACACACACACACACGGTTAGGTGGGTTTATGTGGGAGAGCAGCTGATGTGAAGACAGGAACCACACACACACACACACACACACACACACACACACACACACACACACACACACACACACGGTTAGGTGGGTTTATGTGGGAGAGCAGCTGATGTGAAGACAGGAACCACACACACACACACACACACGGTGATTACAGCTCGCTGCGGCTCGTTTAATTCGTCCATAATGAGCAGCTTCAGCCGGCAGGAGCAGCTGGACGGTTTAAAGCTCTTCACTGATCACTGAGCTCGGCTCTGAAACTCTAAATCTGCGTTTAAAAGCAAACATATGCCGACTTTACGGCTTCCACAAACACAGAGGAAACATCCGGATAATCTCTTTTTCTGCTTTATTGTTTCCGATTTCTCCTCAAATGCAGTTAAAAATTGTTCCAGCCAACGATGCGACTCAACGCTGAGGAAACAGACAGCAGTCAGTTTTTACAGTGCATTTAAAACAGAAACAGGTTGATCCAAGAGCTTTAAATTACACACTAAAATTCAGAATTAAAACTAAACTCTTCAATTTGAAACATTAAAATTCACAGAAACACAATTCAGTTGTTTTTCTGGGAGTTTGACATTTTCATAAACACCAGCATATTAACGGGTTTTATCTGACAAAACAAATAATGTCTTATTTTTAAAAACATTTCTGTACGGTTTTCAACAGCAGCAATCTGAAAAGTGTGGTGTGTATTTGTATTCATCCCTCGATTCAAACCTCACCTACAGAGCAGGAAGATGTTTGACTCCATCATCCTGACCTTTCACCCCTCTGCAGCTTGTCCCTCCTCAGGGCGCCATGTCTGCCGTGTCAATCCACATCTGGACACTCACTGCATCGTTGTCTCATCCTGACTTGGACTATACCGCTCTCCATCTCGGCTCATTTCTGGGGTTTTTTTTTGCAAACTGTTCGAATCAAACAGGAGATTTGACTTTAAAGAGGTAAAATTCCCCATCAGCCGTGGAAAAAACGGTTTTATATCTGATGCTGAACCTCAGAGTCAATCTGTTCCTGGAATGATCCGAGTTCTTCCTCCTTCACAACTTTCTGACTTGTGTTTGAAACATTCACAGTGAAACTTCAGAGTGTTCTGTCGGGCTTTCATGTGACAGACCTGCAGAAAGCCATGCCCTGTTGGGAAATAAAGAAAATTACACATGCTTTTAAAATGTTTAGAAATAATATGTTTGTGAAATAGCTCAAATAAATCAGATTGGATACATTTAAGTGTGACTTTGACTAGGCCACTCAACTCAAAAGGTGAGGTGAACCTCTGCTTCAGTCTAAACTCTCTTTCTGTCCGTTTCTTCCAGATTTTTTCCATTTGATCGGCTTCCCCACAGCATCATGCTGCCACCAGCTTCACACTCAGAATTTTTAAAAATTAATCTAGAAAAAAAAGAGAAAATTTTGGAGTCAAAAATGTGCAAGAAAAAAACCTCCAAAATATTGAGATTAAACTCTGAAAATGTCTAGAAAAAAACATGGAAATTTCTGATTTTCCAAAGTTGAACATTTTTGATTTTTGTAACTCAGAAATCTCAAAAAATGTTTCCTGGAAAATTTCTAGGATTTATCTAAAATGTACGGCTTTTTTCCTGCAATGCCCTGATTCACAGCGGTATTTGTGAGACTGTGTTTCTCTTTGTTTAGGTGAAAACTGAGCGCAGCTCTTGCTGGTTTCTTTTCTTCGTTAGGTTGTATTTTTAGCTCGTTTCAGGCTGTTTGCTCCACTTCCCTGTATTTTTAGCTCATCTGTCTCTTAAAACGGCGACTTCTGGGAAATCTGGACTTAATAACTCCAGTCATTTCTCCGATGCTCTTCTTTCCTAAAATGAGTCAGAAGCAACTTCAGGCTGTCGGTTCCAGTCGTCTGATCGCTGCCACAGCGCCGGACGCTCGCTGGATGCTGTGGGAACGGCTGAGGCTCGACCTCTGACCCCTCAGAGTCCAATAAATCACAGTTATTTTCAGTGAGTCTCGCCGCAGGAAGCACACAGATTACAGCACCTTCTCCCTCTGCTTCATTATTTTTTCATGAGTGTAGTGGTTGCTAAGAAACTACAGCAGCGTTTCTGAGTCTGAGGCACGCTGACGGGAACGATGGCGGCGGCGGAGGAGGAGGAGGAGCAGAAGAAGAACAAGAAGAAGACGTGTTTGATCTTTTTTTTGCTCAGCTTGTCAGGAGCTGAAAACTCGAAGCACGAAGGTGAAGAGAGTTTTATTAGTGAACAAAGCTGGATCAAAGTTAAGCTAATAATAGCAGCTGCTTGTGTCGTCATGGAGCTGTCAGCTGAGCGCGCACACACACACACACATACACACACCCCTACACACACACACACACACACCCCTACACACACACACACACACGCCCCTACACACACACACGCACCCACCCACCCACACACCCCTACACACACACACACACACACACACACACACACACACACACACACGCACACACACCCCTACACACACACACACGCACCCACCCACCCACCCACCCACCCACGCGCACCCACACACACACACCCCTACACACACACACACACACACACACACGCACACACACACATACACACGCACACCTACACACACACACACACACCTCCACCTGTGCACACACACACCTCCACCTGTGCACACACACACCTCCACCTGTGCACCTGTGCACACACACACCTCCACCTGTGCACACACACACACACACACATCCACCTGTGCACACACACACACACACACACATCCACCTGTGCACACACACACACACACACACACATCCACCTGTGCACACACACACAAACACACGCACACACATCCACCTGTGCACACACACACACACACCTCCACCTGTGCACACACACACACACACACACATCCACCTGTGCACACACACACACACACACCTCCACCTGTGCACACACACACACACACACCTCCACCTGTGCACACACACACACACACACACACACACACACACACACACACACACATCCACCTGTGCACACACACACACACACACACCTCCACCTGTGCACACACACACACCTCCACATGTGCACACACAGACTTAAACCAGTTGATCCTGTAAAATCAACTGAAATCATTTATATCTGTGAAGAATAAAACAACTTATGAGCTTAAAAACCAGAGTCTGAAGGTAAACATGTGATTCTTATGGATTATTTGATTTGCTGACACAAAAGACAGAAAATGAAAAACATTGAATGTTGATTATTTCTGTTACTAAATGCATATTTAATGAAGGCGAGTAAAGATTCTGGTCTGAGAAGTCAGGAAACCTCTGCGGCTCACAGCAGCGCTCTCCCCTCAGTCACCACTTTTCGCTGAAATCTGATTATTTTACGTTGATCATTCTAATACTGATAATCTAATTCTGACCGTAATCAGATTTCAGTGTGAACGGTTTCCCAAAGCGACCTGCATATGCAGAAGAAGAACGTAAGCGTCACCCAGCAGCGTGTTAAGATGGCCGCCGCCGAATGCTTTTCGTTTATGTCCAGATTATGACGCACGTCTCGCATCAGTGACATAAAAGATAAAATGCATCATGATCGTTTGGACACTTTAAAAACTATCAGGTAGGATTTAGTTCCACAAACAGAAGAAACACATACCAGATGTCTTGGAGGAAAAAAGTTCAGACTGCAGGATCAGCAGCATGAATGTGACTCTGATCCACAGACTGGAGATCATTTCTCTGCATTTACACCTGATCCAGGATTTTAACGTTCAGAGATCTGTCAGGTTTATTCGTCTTTTGTTTCCACAGACCTTCAATAATCAATTCATTTGTACATTTTCTACAGCCAATCAGGCAGATCCATTAAATACCTTAATGAATGCAGCTTTACATGTACGGTTATGATTTAAAGAAACCAGTGATGAACAACATGGAACAAACTGGTTCCAACCAGTCAACCAGTTCCAGGTCTGTTGAGTTGTGTGATAATAAAACTAGTCAATAAGTAAATACTTTGAGCTCTAATGAGTCTAGATCACTAAGAGGCTGAAATGGCTTTAACTCGTTAAAAAGAGCTCAATTTATTCTTTGCATTAACTAATAAATATTATAAATCTACTAGTGGGACTCAAACGTGTTTTTGTTACTTTATTGGTTTTTAATACTGTTGGTTCTCATCAAAACTCTGCTGAATTATGTTTCATCATAAAATCCTTTTTTTACTCACCAACTCTCCCAGTTTCAGTTTCGATGGTGAAGCTCGGTGATTGCTGCAGATTGCTGCAGATTGCTGCAGATTGCTGTCATCAGTCAACCAGAACGCCATCGACTGTCCCAGATTCGCCGAGTCTCCCTCGACTTCGTCTCCTGGGACAGACGGCGCTCGTCCCCCACCGCGGCTGCTAAAGACGTTTAAGACGGCTCAGGCGACACGGAAAACAGAAAAACTATTTTCAGCTTTCCGGCTCGACCTCTGGGACGAGAGGCTGCTGTCAGAAAATCTTAAGAGGAATTTATTTTTAGTGTAAAATTAGCGAGGATGCTGCTCTGTTTTTGTCTCCCTGCAAGTTGGAGGAGAAAAACTTCCGATCAAAGAAACGACGGAACAAAGAAAGTAAAAATAGTCAAAAGAGAAGAGTTGCTGCTGCTGCATCACAGAGAATAAGTCAGACTCTTCCAGAGGTGATGTTCTGCTCACACAAACTGATTAAACTGAAGCTCAGCCTCCATCTGGTTTCTGCCTTAAAGTCCAAAAACATTCAGAGGAACAGCAGCCTGGAGCCAAACGGAGCATCTTAATCCATTCAGAAAACCAGTTATTAATCTGAATTAGCTCATCTTAAAATGTCAGAGTTAATCTGGGACGTTGGACTAAAACCTGGACCGTCCGTCCATAACATCCAGATTTCTGAGGCTCTTTCTGTTACAATGAGTTTTGATATAAAACATAAATTTATCTCAACCAAGTACAAACTTTGAACTTGTCACTTCTAGCGAGTTTCAACCAATAAGTAACAGAAACGACAAAAAACAAACTTTACTTCCAATTTGTGCTGCGTTTCAGGTAACGACTAGTAACGAGTGCCAGACATTTCTAAAATATAACATGTGACTTTTCAGAACATGCTAACATGCTAACATGCTAACTGTCCTCAGTGTTCTGATCAGGTTTTGGTTTCATTGTTGCTACTTCTGTCTTGCCATATGTAGTTGATACTCATATTCATACAGGATTACATCCTGCCTCAGTCATGTTGGCATTTATTTCACTGCTTTTGTGAAATGTCGTAATCGGAACAGGGCGCTAATCAAACTTTGACTTTAAAAGTCTCAGCCTGATTTTCTGCTCCTTTCCATTTGTCTCGTCATACATGTTTGCTCATTTGTATGCGATGTGCCAGAACATAGAAACATCTGCAAACATGTCAGGTAGCAGGAAGATGAAGCCTGATCTCACTGCTGGACTTCCTGTTGAGTCTCTCATATCCAGAATAATTAGTTTTGGCATCTAATGCTAAATATTGATGTGAACTCCAGATGCTCTTCCTCTCTCTGCACTTATCTGGACTTCATCCTTTTTCTCATTTTGTCAGCAAAACATGAAGTCATTTAATTCAGAACTTTATGCAAAATTCAATTAAATCATGAATGAGTCCGCTCTGTTCAGAACCTGCACACTCAGCCACTCTGGGCTCTTGAAATATATTTATTTTAACAGAAAATGTCTGTTAATAAGTCAGTAAATCGTTTTGCAATCTGAACTGTTGGATTTTAATCTGAAAGGTTTATGAAGCAGAAGCTCATCACTGACTCTTTGCATCTCGTTTTGCTGCAGTGAAGCTGCATTTGAATGTTTTGAGTCTCTTTAATATCCCGGCTCTGCCTGGTTCTGTTGCCGCCGCCGTTCGGACCTCCGGTGTCGCCGCCTCATTGTTCAGACCAGCTCCAGAGACTCTTCTCTTCGGGTTGCTTTTCTCTCCTCCTCTGCGGTTTGTCTCGTTTCTTTTGTCCTCGCTGACCCATTTGAAGACTTTCAGGTACCGCCGCGGCCCAGCGAGACTCCATGATGGGGCTCCGGGGCTTGTTGCCTAGCAACAGCGTGTGTGGCAGCGCTGGCTTTATGTAACAGAGAGCTTGATGGCTGAATGTAGGGCGCCCAGCCTTCAGGGGGGAGTTAAGGGATGGTAGAGTCTGTGTCCACGACACACACACACACACACACAGGACCAAAACACACACACACACACACACACACACACACACAGGACCAAAACACACACACACACACACACACACACAGGACCAAAACACACACACACACCCACACACACACACACACACAGGACCAAAACACACACACACACACACACACACACAGGACCAAAACACACACACACACACACACACACACACACACAGGACCAAAACACACACACACACCCACACACACACACACACACAGGACCAAAACACACACACACACACACACACACACACACAGAACCAAAACACACACACACACACACACACACACACACACAGGACCAAAACACACACACACACACACACACACACACACACACACACACACACACACACAGGACCAAAACACACACACACACACACACACAGGACCAAAACACACACACACACACACACACACACACACACAGGACCAAAACACACACACACACACACACACACACACACACACAGGACCAAAACACACACACACACACACACACACACACACACACACACACACAGGACCAAAACACACACACACACAGGACCAAAACACACACACACACACACGCACACACACACACACACACACACAGGACCAAAACACACACACACACACACACACACACACAGGACCAAAACACACACACACACACAGGACCAAAACACACACACACACAGGACCAAAACACACACACACACACACACACACACGTTTGTGTTGCTATCTTTGTGGGGACTTTCCATTGACTTCCATTCCCTAACCCTAACCAACCAAAACTCAATTCATACCTTAGCCCTAACTCTGACCCCTGACCCAAAGACAGGGTTTCCCCTTGTGGGGACCAGGCTCCGGTCCCCACAAGGAACAATTGGTCCCCACAACGTAGTATATGTCAGGAAAATCGTCCCCACAATTACAAACAAACGCGCGCGCACACACACACACACACACACACACACACGCACAGAACCAAAACACACACACACACACGCACAGAACCAAAACACACACACACACACACTGAACCAAAACACACACACACCACCTTCTGTGTCCCTGAACAACTAGAAACAAAACTAAACACAAAAATATGAACAAAAAACCAAAACCATGAGTAAAAATGTCATTAAAGAGTTAAATCCACCAACCATTCACTATGACTCTGATAAGAAAAACAAAAAGAAAACCACTTTAGTATTCTTGTCCCAGAACCAGAACCAGACGGAGGCTAATGATGCTACACAGATACGGACGGACAGTGAAGCTTCCAGATTTTAACTTTTATAATCCTTCGTTTCTTCAGGTCATCAGGCTCTAAAACAAACTTCATCTCAGCAACGTGTTCTTAATCTGAAGGCTTCAACAGCTAATATGCTAATAGCAGATTTAGCACCAATTAGCTCTGGTGCTAAATTAGTTTAGCTCTGCTAATTTAGCATGCTAGCTAGCTTTGAAAACATTTAGCACACTTCTAAATGAATTTCATTTAAAATGTGGACTAAAGTTTGACATCTGGGGGTTGGGGTTAGTTTTTGGTGGAAATATTCTGCTGTTTCTGAGGCTCTGATGTGTCTGTGTCAGATTTTATGCTGCTCCTCTCAGTGTGCAGGTGTGTGTTTTTAGGTGTGTGCTTCTCTGTGTGTGTGTCAGTGTGTCCTCGCCCTGCCGGCCCAGATGGCGGTCGACCCGTTGTGGTCGACTCAGCGGCATCACCGGCGGGAAGGAGACGGTTGCCATGGTGACGTCTACTTCATGTTTGGTTGGAGTCTGACCAGCTGATGCAGAGGAGCAGCTCTGATCTGATTGTTTTGAGTTTCTCTGATCATTTCCCAGCATGCCCGGCTCTGGACGGGACCGGTCAGCGGCTGCTGCTGTAGCAGTGACTCGGTTTCTCCTTGGCTGTGATCCGGGCAGCAGAAGACAACATGAGCTCAGCTGTGGCGCCGGCGGCGGCCGGAGGTTTGTGCGTTTCGGAGCCGACCCGCAGCATCAGAAACAAGCAGAAACAGCCGCCGCCGCCGGCCGACAGACGTGACGAGAGGAGCTGAGTTAACAACGTAAAGTTCATTTAAAAGCACCGCTGACCTTTTCCTGGAACGAGGCGGCAGCGGGAACGGCAGCAGCTCAGCGGGTGAGGGGACGTCCTCCAGCAGAGGACAGAGACAACGTGTCCTTCGTCCAACAATAAACACCACAGGACCTTCATGCAACGTGTGTTTAAATACGGCTGGAACCAGACGGATACACACACTCAATTCAAAAATAAAAATGTTTTCTTGTTAAAGGTCAGAACAGTGGGAGACATTTTTAGATCATTTATTGAAACTCCAAAGTTTACATGTTTCCTTACTATTGCTTAGTAATATTCCTGAGGTTTTAGACAGAGAAAATCTGGGAGTTATTTTTGATGAAGTCTCCAGAAAAACAAACCAAACAGCTTCTGAAGATCTTCTTCTGGTTCACGTTTAAACAAAACGACCTGCAGCTGAAACACGACTCTGCAGCCAGAGCCGACCGTCACCTCGTCTTAAAACCTCTTCACTCTCTGTAGAATATCCCATTAAATTTAAATTTTGACATTCAGAGACAAATCCTGCCAAGCTGGTGGACTGAGGAGTAAAGTCCAATCTACTTGTGATCGTTGGATCCTAATGATTTTAAAAAGTAACTTAAATTATTCTTTTGTAAACAAACATTTAGTCTCAGTATCTGCGTTTCCATTGGCCATGTAAATCCACAAACTGGAATTATGAAAATAAATTCACTTAATGGAAACACAGCAACTTAGAAAAAATGTTTTTTGACAAAAACTTTTGGAGATTGGATAAGTTGGATTTTGGTGGCATTGAAATTAGTGTGTTTAGAAAAACTGTAATGGAAACTTCATGATCAACAACCGAATGTTACTACAGGTGGAAACGACAAAGAAGATGACAGGAAGTGGTAGAGGATGATGTTTAACAACTTATCATGTGAACAAACTGTATTCACATGTGATCTTAATTGTGATTTTTATCTAATGGAAACATTACAACTGTTAAATTGTTTTTGACATTAGCAGAATATCTGTCATTAATAATAGAAACACAGCTACTTCTACCTGGGCTGATATGAACATTATTATATTAAATGTTCCTTCAACTGTATTTGAATTATGAAGCTCTGCAGTCTGAGAAAGGTGCTAAATAAATCGAGCATCCTCACTTGCTCAGCTCCAGGCAGGTGGATCCTGAATCCAACCTGTGGAGGTAAATAATGCAGGTCACTCTGAAAAACATGCAAACCGAGTTCAGGAAGCGCATAATCTTTGTGCTTCCTCAGATAAATGCCAGCTATACCCCAAGATAAAATTAGATTTGCTGCTAACTTTGAAGAAAAGCAGAAATGGCATTGATCTCTGGGAAAACCCACAGCGATGTAAAGCGCACTGCTGAAGTAAAAATGCAGCTTCAAAGTAAACAAATCACTTTTTTCTGTCTCAGAAGTGAACGTTTTGCATAACGAATGAGCGCCAGAGGTAAAGATTTGGCCCCCTGCTGCTGTTAATTAGCTTCCTGTCATGATGGCGGTCCTGAACCAACTTTCACTGCATTCCCTCTTCTGGTTTTACATCCGTCAGACTGAATTAGATCCGCTCTGTTGCCTCAGCGTGGAAGGAAATTTCAGATTCACTGGAATTAAAAACTCTTTTTTTTTTTTTTTTACATTTTTAAAGGCGATACAGAAATTTGTGACTTAATTCTCAACCCAAAACCCTGCAGAATTAGTCAATAAATATATTTGTGGTTACTAATAAATTCTGTATTTCCATTTAAAGTCAAATCTGTGCTGATCTTTTGTTTAGCAACATGTAATAAAAGTTTAAAAAGACATTAATTTGTCTTGGTTTTACAAGGTTTATCAAACGAAATGCGTTTGCTTTAACCCTGAAGCATCAAAAGGCTGTTTAGTCTGAAGATGCTTCTAGAAACTTGTGATTCGTTACTGCAAAGTAAATATTTGTCATTATTTAAACTTTGGTGAAATTTATCAAACAGAAAAAATATTTTATAGCTTCTGGCATTTTTAGTCTCATTTTGTAATTTAATCTGCAGTCCATACCTTAAACTATGTTGGATGATTTGTAGGAAAACTAAGATCACTTTGTTAATGTTTTACCTGCACAGGTGACGGAGGGGGAACCGATCAGAGATGAACCTTTCAGTTCGCTGAACAACCTAAACAAAGAGATAAACGGAAAAAAAGATTAAATCTTGGGATTTTTGGGCCAAATTTCATCAAGGTATATCTTTGATAAACACAAATTTGCTGAATTGATAGCACTAATGCTAGCTTGTAATCCACTCAGATACGCCGTTTCTTATTTACGACAAAACGTTCCAGTCAACTGAAAAGTATTCCGAACTACGGAAGCCGAGTAAATACAGAAATAAATGGACATGTTTCCTACACAGTTAGTGTAAATTCATACTAAGAAAGTCTGAATGTATAGAAGACCGAAAACCGCTCCTAAAGCAGGAAGTGGATTACAGCGCGGGGCATTCTGGGTAAATACAGCCAAAACAAACACGCAAGTCTCGGGTTAGCGGGAGAAAGCTCTTTTACCAAAGACAAGATAAATCCTCCAACAGCTAAAATCTGACGCCTTTATTTTGGTTCCGTTTGGTGAAGAAGGAACTTGCTCTTAGTGTCTTCAGAGGTTTTTGTGTCGTTTCCTTCAGTGATTCTTGGCGCAGCGCCCCTACAGGCCAGGAGGGGAACAGGTTTTTCAAATTGGTTGTTCTGACTCAGGGCAGTGAGAAAGAGAACAAATGCTGCAGTTTTGATCCCGAACCGATCCGAGTCTACCGGACTGTCAGGAGGGAAAACAGAATAAAACACAGTTTGAAAGAACCTGCATGGCAGATTCAGACAGTTTTTTCTCCACCAAAACCCACAAACTTTACAACGTCATCAGTTCATTGCCTTCTAAGTGTTCAATCTATTACTAAAGCATTTCTAAAGTAACTGCATGTTTTAGTTTTCTTCTAATGAAGGACAGGACAATTGATCAAATATGTGTTGAACACCACAGTTTACTGCCTCTAGCCATCGAGCTTGACATCGTAAATATTCATCCTTGGTAACTTCGTTCCATTTGTGCCTCAAAATCTGAATTTCTTCTTACAAATGGGTAAAATTCAGTCTTTGAAATGTGGAGATTCTTCACTAACTCCATCCTCTCACTGTAATTTCCTGCTCACAGTGAAATCTGTTCCAAAACAGTTTTTCTTTCTCATTAAATCAGTTTCTATTCTAAGATCTGCTTTCTGACATTTAGAGATATTTTTGCTGTGGATCTCAGTTAAACTCAAATGAAGAAGATCTGGGAAGTCGCTGCAGCCAAACTGAAAACAGCTAATAAAAAAATCTGTTGTGTGAAAGACAGATGGGGCCTGACAGCAAATGTAATGGCTGCTCCATTGGCACCAAGAGTTTTTTTTGTTGTTGTTTAAGTTTGCAGTTGTTCCCAGATTTAAAGTAAATGAAGCCACACAGGGAGATCTGATGTTTTCCAGGAACCGGGCAGAATACCTGCAGGTCCGCTGATCGGAGGATGTTTGAGGTGAACTCTTTGCTCTTCACAGCAGCCAGCAGGAGGTAATTTGTCAAACAGAGAACAACGGCTGGGAGGATTTACTGCAGGCGATTTCCACTCTGCAAAGCATCCGAGGTGGAGGATCCACAGCAGAGATTTTCCACTGACTGTGGGAACGTCAGACTGCAGAGTGGACAAAACATTTCTGATCATCCAAGATGACAGACAGTCGCTTTTTAAAGTTCAACTGATGGATTAAGACTAAATTAGTTTATCCAACATTAGCTTTTTACTCCACGTTCACTTTATCATCCATTTTGGATTGTTTTTCTCCAGGTTTTAATGCCTGTAGTAGTTTGAATGTTTATATAGCAGAATAAGAACTTTGTTTGGAGTCGCAGCGTCCATCGCTGACGTTTTCTGGGTGAGAGCTTTTTCATATCTACTGTTTATTTCTGAAGTTTACACAGAAAATAAGATGAAAAACACAATAAAATGTAAAGTTTGCTTAGAAAGACCACAAAATAATAAATGTAGAGACTGAAAAATGATTTGAAAATGTATATTGCCACAGTTTCCTTTCAGCTTTATGTTTTTTGATGTGTTTTCTGACTGCAGGATCTTTATGAGTTGTTGCCTGATTCTGATTTTTTTATGTTTGTTTTGACTCATCTCGTTATTTTTATTTATTTATTTTTTGTCATATTCAGCTCTTTCATGCAACATTTTTTATCCTCGTCCATTTTCCAGCTGCATTCAGCGTCTTTATGTTTCTTTTAGGGAAGCTCTGGACAGATCCCAGATCCCTGCCGGATCCTTGGTCGGTTGTTGGTGCCGCTCGGCGTCAGGTTCTGATGCTCCTGCACAGATCCAACAGCGTTTCTTCCCCCCATTCCAGCATTTATAAAGCCAGTAATAAAGACACAAACACTGCAGGCTCAACAGGCCGGCGTCACCATGGCAACCCCATCCTCCACATCTGCCTTCATGCTGTTTCCTCCTCCTCCTTCTTGTCTAACAGAAAATCCATACAGAGGGGAGGAAAGAGAGGAAGAATCAATTCCTCCTGGAAGAGCCGGCTTTGTGTTTGTCTCTGCCGCCGTCACCCGACACTCAGACGGCTGCTTTGATTTCCTGATTTACTCCTCACTGATGTTTCTGTTTGGAGCGTCAGTCTCAAGAAAAGGAAGTAAAAACCACTGATTTGTAAAAATAAAATAAAATCACTTTCTATCTGTTTTCAAACCATTATTCGTGTAAAGACGGTGAAATAAAAGCTTAAAGCCTCAGACTCTTCAGCAACATGAACCTTTTCTGGAAACCAGGCGATGCGTTAGTCTGACTGGATATCTGCTGCCACCTAGTGGATGGATGTACAAACTACAACCCGCATCTGATTAACAAACATTGAAAAGTTTTAGCAGCGCATCTTTTCTGGCACACAGAAAGCTGCTGAAATGTTTCTTAACCCGGCGATTTTCTTCAGGGAGCAGGAGAAATTCAAACCTGGACAGAATCACCTCTAAAAGTTAATAAAGTTTATTTGATCTGTCCAAAGTAAAAACATAAAAGTTCTAACTTGTTGCTTCAAAAAACTAGAATTTTCTCTTTCAAACTTCCTGTTTACTTTTTGGAAGTCAAGTTTCTAAAATAAAAGTTTTATGTTGGAGAAACAGCTTGACAGGTGACATTAAAACGATTGGTTTTAAACTGTTGGACATGTTTAAAACCAAAATAAGAAGTAATAATTATAGCACTACAGGAATAATTAAAGCATTTTAATAATCTAAACACTGATTATAGAGTCTTTAAAACTTTGTTGCTTGTAAAACCTTTATTTTGTAAAATAAATAAATAAAATATGGGAACTCAGTTTTTCTCACCTTATTTCCTTCAGATTAAAGTTTATTTTCTCTATCTAGAGTCTGAATGGAAGAACTGAAGAATTAAAACAAGCAGACGTGTCGCTTCTATAAAAAATTAGACCCCTTTTTATTGTGTTCCATATATAAAAGAAATACAAAAAAGAAACATCGACACCGGGCAAAGGTCAAAGGGCAGGGGTCAGGTGTGAACGGGTCCGACGCAGGTGAGATAAAAATGGGAACGGACAGCAGGAACGTTGGGGAAAGTCCCGGATAATCAGTCTGGAGGACGGAGACGGAGCGCGACGCCCAGTCCTCCCAGTCCTCCCAGTCACCATCTCCTCCTCTAAAGATGAGTTTCAGTTCTACAAACATTCACAGAAAGCAGAGCTGCTCAGGACGAAGATCAAACCTCATTGGCTGGATTAAACCGAAGTGGGCGGAGCTTGTAGAGAACGTAAACACCGGAGGGAACGTTCAGTTTCAGACATTCATGATAAAAACTTCAAAATAAAGGTCTCTTCTCCTGGATGTCCAAACCGCCCTTTGCATCAGAAATACTTTAATAAACCAGAACTAAACATGAGTTTACATTCATTTTTACTGAAAACATTAAATAAAGTCATGAGGAGAAAAAAGTTTCAAACAGTTTATTGTAACAAAACCAAGTAAAGCTCTGATTCAGAACCGATTTCAGCAGCGAAAACCTTCAGAGGACTTTAACTGTCTGGCTCCAACAGCTGCAGCTCATGCACACATTTGTCTTGTAAGGTTGTGGACTTTGACTAGGCCATTACTACACATCGATTCTTTTCTTTTTTAGCGATCCTGCTGTGAATAGTCAGGCGGGTTCGGATCATTTCCCTGTTGATGACCCGGTTTGGGTCAAACCGACCTCACGTTTAATTCTACTGATACATTGGTACATAGAGGAGGTCAAAGTTCATTTAATGGCTGACCAGGCCACCAGGTCCCAGTCATCAGCGGCTCCACCTGCTGGACGGTAGACCTAAATATTTTTAAACTTTACTCATACTTGGTTCACCGAATGTTTATCATAATTTCCCCTTCAGAAGTTTTTCTTATGTAAGCGATAATCCTGCCATGTGTTCAGAGTGATCTGGTTCGCTCTGATCTAAAGACGGTGATATTCAACACGTTGGCGCGCCAGGGCCCGGTATCGTTCCCAGAGGTCAAACGAGTTCACAGCCTGCTGTGGCAGGTCAGAAACACAGAAGATAAAATACCTGCCATGATGCACCAAAACGCCCGGAGGACGACAGAGAGGTTTTATTATTCTCTGCTAAATATGATCCATAATCTCTGTTTGTTTACTCTGAACTCACGTTTTCTGAAATTTCCCGTCTGACGTCTGAATGTTGTCTGCTGCTGGATGAACTGTACGACCAAACCTGTTATATGTTGCTGCTTTACCCTCTGACTGCTCTGAAGAACGACAGACTCAGAGTTCAGACTTCACAACTCTTCCCAGACTGACGGGCATCAACAACCTGGCATAACATTAACTCACAGCTCCAGATCAACAAACTGCCAGTTGTTGTTTTTCTAGATGCATTTCTGCTCCTGATGATCATTAAATGAATGGATTTGATCAGAACCACCTGATCAAATCCATTTGACTCTGATGGAAACGTTTTTTCTCCCCATGACTCTGAAAAGCCCTAAATCAGCCAAAGTTTAACGTACAATTAGCGTCTTATTGTTTCCAAGTGTCGGTCAGAGTTTCAGACCGATGGTCGGACGCTTCACCCACCAAGGTTTAGCTCAACCACAGACGGGGTTTGTGCCTTCGGAGCAGTTCTGCCTGTAAGGAATCAGCGTGGAGCCAAAACTCTGCCGGGCGCCTCAGGACAGATCCGTCTTATCCGGAGCTTCGGCGTGATGGCCGCCGCCCACCTCGGCCCCACCGGCCGCCAACAACGTCCTGCGGTTGTAGTGGTGGTGGCCTTTCATGATGCCCGAGTTGTTGTTCTCGTTGAGAATCTGCTTCTGCTTCTGCCGGTTGAGCGACTGCACCAGGCCCAGCACCACGGCCGCCAGAGAGTACTGGCCCGTGATTTTGCGTGGCTGCAGGATGAGCGGGTTGGGCTGCACCCGGCCCAGCAGGAAGTGAGTTCGGATTTTGCCCTCTTGCTCGCTGATGCCCTTGACGTAGATCTCGCCGCGGTACTCGAAGGCGAAGCCTCGCTCCTTCAGGATGAGGAAGGTTTCCTCGGGAACCTGGATCTTGCCGCTCACGCCGGTGCTGTCCATCCGGCTGGCCAGGTTCACCGTCTTCCCCCAGATGTCGTACTGCGGTTTCTTGGCGCCGATCACGCCCGCCACCACCGAGCCGTGAGCCATTCCTGGGAGAGAAACAACTCACTGTGGAATCTGGTTTTAAATGCACCAACATTTAAAATAATTAACAAGTTTCATTCCTTCAGCTGTGGAAGCAAACGCTATGGAAATTCATCTACAAGTTATTACAGCAAATAGTCAATTAATTTAAATTTTAAAGGGATATTTTCCAGTTTTCTTAAAGTTTACCCAGCATGTTAGAAATACTAACATGAAACACTGCTGAACAGATTCCTTTAATTTAGAGTAAATCCATGTTACAGATATCAGATAAAGCTACATTAGGTATAGAGACGCAAACAATTAATCAACTTAATTGTCTTTTAACGGTGTTAGATTAAAATGTGTTTCAATCGATTAACTAACATTGTCCGCTTTAGAGTTGTAGTTTGTCCCGCCATCCAGCAGAGGGCGCCGCTGGTCATCCTTTAGCGGAGCCAGAAACAAAGATGGCGGAGATATTCCAGAGAGAAGATAAACGGTCCGAACAGAGTCCGCTGTGAGAAGCTAAGTGCATTTTATGCGGTTCTGATTTGAAATATAAACATTTAACAAGCTTCTCAGCTTCACCGTCAGCTTTTATTCAGCTGCAGAAACTTTAACTCCTCGACCAAAAGTCACTGATGAGCTACGAAGTTTAACGATGTGAGAAAACTGACATTATTCAGTCAGTATTTAGCTAACATACAATAATGTTACATTTTTTAAATTCACTATATGATGAATAATAATATACTGAAGTATTATTCAGTATATTATGAATATATAATGGGGAAAGACTTTATGTTATTCAGTATCATGGAAAGATGCTCCTCTTGAAAGAAAACTCAGATTTCTTTTTAAAATGACCTTTTAATTAATCTATAGTCAATCGATAAGATCAATCAACTTTAGATTCATTAATCCATATTAGGTTATGGATGGTAATTATCAGTGTTTCCCATATAAGGCATAGAAGTTCAACATGTAGATTACAAAACTACATGTACTGAATCCAACAAGAATGAGAATTTTAAAGTAATCTAAATAATCTGTCATAAATAGAAAAGTTAATTCAGGTTCCATTGATAATTTCTGGCTTCTTTGATTGGAAGTTTATCATTTTTTAATTTTCTCTGAAAACAGAAGGATCAGTTAAATCAAGCAGGTAATAACCAAGTGTAACAGAAGCAGATCTTCAGACTGAGCGAACGCGCTCACCGATCCGCAGCTCGAAGTTGTTGAACGAGTGCTTGTTGATCTCCTGGATGCTCTCGTTCAGGGCGATGGCGAAGTCGGCCAGCGCACACAGGTGACCCCATTTATCTTCACATTGCTGTGGAGGAATCAGAGAAAACGGCTGAAATAACCTGAAGACGCCTGGAAGCTTCACGGATCGGCCTGACGAACCGGGCCAGAGAAGAACCAAAGCAGGAATTTAAAGTTTGAACGTCAGAACCACCTTAAATTTACCTCATATTAAAGAAAAACATTAATAATTTCAGTAATCGTGTATATAACATGTTTATGTTTTCCCATAATCTCCAACAAACCTGATAAATTGATTATAGTTGGACTGAAATTTAGTTTGTGGGGATTTTGATTATTTTGAACGTGTCAGAAATGATCAATTACATGAATAAAACAGATATAAATAATAATGTCCAATTCTTAATCAGTGATCCCACACAAAGCACCTTGTATGTTCTGGTAAAAACTCAGAACTCCATGAGTAAAACATGTAAACTCATAAGTTACAGCATGAAACTCCAGCTTGTTGTTCCAAAAAAGTTAAAAATCCTCCAGAAGGCGATTTTTCACTCTCTCACTTCCTAACCTTAAAGTTTCTAAAATAAGATTCGGTTTTATGTTGGAGAAACAGCATGACAGGTGACTTTAACTGACTAAAACATTTAGCTGTTGGACATGTTTAAACCAGAATGAGCAGAAATATTTCAGCGCCCTGTGAATAATGAAAGCATTTCAACAGACCAAACCACAGGCCGCCAATCCGAACGGCTGCTACGTCCGGATGCTTCCTGCGGACCTTCACCTGTTTCTCAGGCGACAGGCCAGAGACGGCCATGTAGGTGCTGCCGATCGTCTTGATCTTCTCGATGTCCTGGAAACGGTCTTCACCGAGCAGCTGCAACAAAACAAGGTTCACTGAGCTTTAAAACAGCCTGATACACAGAAACACGTCAGACTGAGCAGCTGGTCTCATCTACGGCTGACCCGAACAAAACCAAAGTTCTGCCGGCTGCCTGGACCGTTTCTGAAACATGACCGACTGAAGCAGCAGCCGCATCGCTAAAGAACTGATCCATCAGATCCATCAGACCCATCAGATCCATCAGACCCATCAGACCCATCAGATCCATCAGAACCATCAGGATTCATCAGACCCATCAGATCCATCAGAACCATCAGGATTCATCAGAACCATCAGGATTCATCAGAGACATCAGACCCATCAGAACCATCAGACCCATCAGATCCATCAGAACCATCAGGATTCATCAGACCCATCAGGATTCATCAGAGACATCAGAACCATCAGGATTCATCAGATCCATCAGACCCATCAGAACCATCAGAACCATCAGGATTCATCAGACCCATCAGGATTCATCAGAGACATCAGAACCATCAGGATTCATCAGATCCATCAGACCCATCAGAACCATCAGACCCATCAGAACCATCAGACCCATCAGGATTCATCAGAGACATCAGAACCATCAGGATTCATCAGAACCATCAGGATTCATCAGACCCATCATATCCATCAGAACCATCAGCGACCCTGTAAACTGAGACAGATGTCCAACACCGAGCTGCACCCAGAACAGCCACTGGACAAACTGCTGAGGAGTAAACATTTAAATTCAATCCGTTCAGGAGAGAAAGGCTAAACGTCTAAAACTAGTTTTGAGACTTTTGCCAAACTTTAGCATCTCCAGCGTGGATGCAGAGCAGGAAGCAGTGGAGCACAGTAACCGCTACAACCCTGTGGTGGTTCTTTGCCACCTGCAATAATTAGTTTTTGATTACCTGCAAACAGAATCAGTCATTTCTGCAGAGAGATTAATGGCTTTTGAAGTATTTTCTAAAACAGGATGCATGTTTTATTTTTTATCCTGAATGAGTGATGGTGTTTACGCCTTAGAAAGTTTCACTAAGCCTAACAGATGGTTTGAACTTCCAGCGCCTCACCTCGTCGAAGTCAGCGATGATTTCGTTGAGCAGCCGCAGACACTCGACTCCCTGGTTGTTCATCTCAGTCTGGGAGTAAAAGTCGGCGAAGCCGGGGATGGAGGCGAACATCACGCCCACCGAGTCGTAGGACTGGGAGTACAGCTCCTGAGGAGACACCGACACGAGACGTTAAAACACGGAGACGTTAAAACACGGAGACGAGACGTTAACCCCGTCAGAGAAAATACAGCCACTGCCAAAGGATTACCGGTTGAGAACAGACAAATATAAGTAATGCACGAACGTATTACAATTTTTTCTTAGTATTTCAGTCAGTTTGAAGTCTAGACTTTGTGTTCAGGATCATTGTCCTGTTATTGACTTACACGGCTTCACTATGGCTGTGTCTGCATGTAATGAACTTTCAAAATGGCACAAAAAGAAAAATCAACCAGGATAAACAAAGCTTGAATTCACCACATGTTGAGGCCACGTACGGCTGCAGTAAACTGGAAGCAGAGGTTAAAGACTATCATGGAGCACACATCTCAGAAAAATGGAGAGTTTTTCCCTCCAAACTGGAAGTTCGGAGTTTCATGCCTCTGGTAAGGCACCAATCAACCACAGGATGAAAAGTTTGTTACGTCAGAATTTATCCGTTTGTTTCCGTCTCCCCTTCAGAGCATTAACTGTTTTTCACAAAACGCCTCAAACGTAAAAACTTTTACAGACTTCAACATGCTGAGGCCCAGATCATGAGGTGTTATAACATGTAGTTCTGCAGAAATGTTTGGATTACTGTAAGGTCAAGGCACAGTGCTTGACCGTTGCCATGATGTGTTTTGTTTTCTCCAAACTGGTTCAGAATGACAGGAGAATTTCTTTATGTTGGTCTGCAGAAATCCACTGGTTCATTCAGATCCAACCTCATGATTGGTGCTGCTGTATTCAATCCTCCACCTGCTCAAATAACCCAGACTTGTTCACTCCTTTACCTGTTTTAACCTTTAAGATGCACATCTGGGAACATCAGCAGCTTCCCTAAATCTTTTTCCACCTCAGTGAGATTTGGGTAAATTTCCTGATAAATTTGGTAAATCTTCCCAGGTTGATGGGCAGCAACAATTACCAAACTAGAGTAATTGCTGATAAGTTTTCACCCAGCCGTTCTTCAACACACAACAGTGGTCACACATTTTCCATTTAGTTTTCATTTGTATTCTGTTATAATGAGATGTAAATCATTTTAAAACCCAGTAAAAACCAGATGAGCTTCATTATATCCTCACATGAATAAAATAATTTGCTCTGATCTCACATCAAGCAGAAAATCCTCCTCAAAATCACTGATTAATAAATGAAAGTGCAGTGCATCCTTCCCTCCACCAGGGGGCAATGTTAGCTCGTACCAGGCAGCAGGTCTGCAGACATGAAGCAGCACATCCTTACATCCCAAATGTCACATTCAGTAATTCATCATGCCATTATGGTGGTATTGCAATAATAGGGTGATAAACATTAATGTCCAGCCGCAGTTCAACATTTCAACTTAATAATTCATCAGAAGCTCCGTCTGTCCACAGGCTGCTCCGGTCTTAATGTAATTACACAGCTGTGAAAACGGGCCTCTGACCTGAATGAAGCTTCCTCAGCGGCTTTGTGCGCGGCTAATGAGCTCAGCAAAAGTCCAAACTTCAGAAGGGAAACTTGGTTAAAGTTGAACTAAATTGAATTTCTTGGTCTTGTGCTGCGTTTATGTCGGTTTATGTCGGCTCGTGTCGGTTTATGTCGGCTCGTGTCGGTTTATGTCGGCTCGTGTCGGTTTATGTCGGCTCGTGTCGGTTTATGTCGGCTCGTGTCGGTTTATGTCGGCTCGTGTCGGTTTATGTCGACTCGTGTCGGTTTATGTCGGCTCGTGTCGGTTTATGTCGGCTCGTGTCGGTTTATGTCGGCTCGTGTCGGTTTATGTCGGCTCGTGTCGGTTTATGTCGGCTCGTGTCGGTTTATGTCGGCTCGTGTCGGTTTATGTCGGCTCGTGTCGGTTTATGTCGGCTCGTGTCGGTTTATGTCGGTTCGTGTCGGTTTATGTCGGTTCGTGTCGGTTTATGTCGGTTCGTGTCGGTTTATGTCGGTTCGTGTCGGTTTATGTCGGTTCGTGTCGGTTTATGTCGGTTCGTGTCGGTTTGTGTCGGTTCGTGTCGGTTTATGTCGGTTCATGTCGGTTTATGTCGGTTCGTGTCGGTTTATGTCGGTTCGTGTCGGTTTGTGTCGGTTCATGTCGGTTTATGTCGGTTCGTGTCGGTTTATGTCGGTTCGTGTCGGTTTATGTCGGTTCGTGTCGGTTTATGTCGGTTCGTGTCGGTTTATGTCGGTTCGTGTCGGTTTGTGTCGGTTCGTGTCGGTTTATGTCGGTTCGTGTCGGTTTATGTCGGTTCGTGTCGGTTTATGTCGGTTCGTGTCGGTTTGTGTCGGTTCATGTCGGTTTATGTCGGTTCGTGTCGGTTTATGTCGGTTCGTGTCGGTTTATGTCGGTTCGTGTCGGTTTGTGTCGGTTTGTGTCGGTTTATGTCGGTTCGTGTCGGTTTATGTCGGTTCGTGTCGGTTTGTGTCGGTTCGTGTCGGTTTATGTCGGTTCGTGTCGGTTTATGTCGGTTCGTGTCGGTTTATGTCGGTTCGTGTCGGTTTGTGTCGGTTCATGTCGGTTTATGTCGGTTCGTGTCGGTTTATGTCGGTTCGTGTCGGTTTATGTCGGTTCGTGTCGGTTTGTGTCGGTTCGTGTCGGTTTATGTCGGTTTGTGTCGGTTTATGTCGGTTCGTGTCGGTTTATGTCGGTTCGTGTCGGTTTATGTCGGTTCGTGTCGGTTTATGTTGGTTCGTGTCGGTTTGTGTCGGTTCGTGTCGGTTTATGTCGGTTCATGTCGGTTCATGTCGGTTTATGTCGGTTCATGTCGGTTTACGTCGGTTTACGTCGGTTCATGTCGGTTTATGTCGGTTTATGTCGGTTTATGTCGGTTTACGTCGGTTCATGTCGGTTCATGTCGGTTTATGTCTGCTCGTGTCGGTGTGTGCCGGACCTCGTTGTCGCGGTCCTTCTCCAGGAAGTGGCGCGCCACGTGGCTGGGCAGGATGTTCCTCAGCATGTTCTCGTTGTGTTCCCGCAGCTCCTTCATCTCGTTGATCTCCTCCTTGGCCTGGACGCGCCACAGGAAGTCCAGCCGGGCCGTGTACTCCAGCTGAAACCACAAACCGGGTCAGAAATCGCTGCAGATCCAGCCTGAGTGCTACTGCTCTGCACAAACCTCAGCGTGACAAACGGCTGGAAAATGAAGGAATCCTCATGGAAAACTGTCACTTTAAAGAAACTTCAGAGCTTTTTTCTACAGTGAATGAACTTTCATACATTTATTACATTTGGAAAAGAAACAGTGACAATAAGAAACAGCAGAAAAACAGTTTTTAGAAAAAAAATTAATAAAAATGTTACTGATGTATTAACAATCTGAAATAAAAAATAAAATAAAAGCTTTATTTTATTTTATTTTAGGTTTTGCTTTGGCCCCTCAGACCAGGTCAGCTTTACACTGTAAAACAGAGCATGGCTTAACTTAAGTCTACTGGATAATTATCTTGGTTTTTGTCAGAAATCAAATTTTATCAAGTTAATTTAATGAGAGACAAAGATTGTTTTTAAGTTCTTAAACTTCATTTGAGTTGTTTTAATTTTTTACTGTAATTAAAATTAAACTGAAAACTGTCCTCACTTATTAAAAAAGCAACATTTTTATATTTTCACTCATCATCCAGGTGAAATAATGACTTATGTGAAGTTATAGCATTAAATGATATTCTAACTCATCTTAAACTTTGTTCTCAACTATTGAGACTGACAGTTGCGTTGCCGATTGCTTTCTGCGCGTCAACATCGAATATTTAATCTATTTTCTCATCCAAGTCTAAAACTTTTAATTAGTAAGGAATCTTCATGCGAGGCTAATGTCGGAAAAATAAAGTGATTTCTTCTTTTCAGTGTGCAGATGTTTTACAGACCGTTAAAAATAAACCTCCAGCTGCTGGAGTTTAGAGAACAAAGTTGGCCTGAGCTTCCTGACGCCAAAGCCGATGAATTTGTTCCATAAAAAGCTGATTAGAAGTGAAGTTCAGGACAAACTGTTACATAAATGAGATGATTGAATTCACAGCAACAGGCAGGCAAATTAAAATATTTAATCACCTTTGCAGTGCAGGACTATTTGATCAATCTGCTGTGCAGCTGAAGTATTTTAAGAGGCAACTCAATTAGCTTTTCTGAATTAACAATTAATACAAAGTCACATGAATAAATTAGAGCCAAACAAGTGGTGTGCGCCTGCAGAAGAGAGGGAAGAGAAAAGTCGTCAGTGAAGCTGAAAAATGATTTCCAGGGCAGGACGATAAGCCTGGAAGGATTTCTGCTCTTCTTCTGAGGCGCCTGATTAATCAGGGAATCAATTAGTGACTAATCAGGAGAGAAACTTCTTCCAGTTTTCTGTCCAATTAACGTTCAGCCAGTCTGAGTGAAGCTGCATCCACTGGAAAGAGAAGCCAACCGCTGACGCAACCTGCACCGGAAATCAAGTTCCACATTTCAGCATCGACAAATACATAAATTCAAGTTAATCACATTTAACTATAATGACTATTTGAGCTCAATAGTAAAGATATTTATTGTTTTCAATCTGTTCTTACGGTTACTGGACGTTTGTGCTGATGCTACATGTTTAGCACTGAGATGCTATTTTAGGTTAGCGTAGCTTCACTGACAGGCTAGCTGCTCCTGTTAGCACAACTTCAACACAACAACAGTGTCAATCAGATCAGTGGAAGCAGAAACCAGAGAAACGATCAAATGTGCGTCAGTTTTACAGGCGTACCAGAAACAAGCGAGTATAAAGGTTCCGGCCCGATCTTCTGTATGTAAAAAAAAAATATTAACTTCTTCTTTAACATGTTAAAATCTATATAAAACTATTATTATTTATAAATCAAAGGCTGATGAAGCTCAGCCTTCATGGCCGTCTCAGCTGGAATGACGTCAGTAAGGAAAACTCTTTTCCCAAAATGGCCGCTTTATTTCTAAACTGTGACTTTGCTGATTAGCTGAGCGATATTCACAGAGAAGGAAGCCTTGATTTACTATCCACATTTTTGCTTTTTAATGTAAAATGTAGCCAGTGGTTTATTAAAGTTACAAATAAACAGTCTTAAATAAGTTGGTGTGATGGACGGCGTCAGCAGAACCATCTCCCATCTGGCCACAACCATCTGCTGCTCCAGAGACGTTCACCGCCTGACTAACGTCTCTTCATTTCAGACGAAGGACAAATGAGCGAACAGGATGACATGTTGGAGACAATCTTTACTGCCAGTTAATTTGTTGGACCACAGACTCCAGGAGCAGCTGTGCAAATAAATAATAAATGCTTTAAAGTGGCAGTTAGTCAGCTGATTGGGTCTTTATCGGCCTGGAAATAAAAGCTACCTGCAGAATCCAGAACGAATGAAACATCCAGAAGATGTGGGAATATCTTCAAGCAGGATCTCCAACATTTCTCCATTTGTTTGCCTCCATCAGAAAGAGGATCAGTTTAAAAACATTTCTACCTGCACTAGGATCAGCAAACAGCCGTTCTCCTCAGACATTAGCAGCAAGTCTCAGATTTCTCAAGGAGCAAATCAAAGTTAAGAGCCTGTAAGTGAAGCTGGTTGTGAAGGAAAAGGCTTTAATTGGCTCCTGTTCTCCTCACAAACAGAATCACTCGAGTGTCCCTTCAACACGGCCCTGAGAGGCGGAGCAGCTTTTCCACAATCAGCAGCAGTACGGCGCGTTTCCAGCAACAAAAACACAAAAATCATCAAACTAATTACAGAGCAGCAACGATGCTTCTGCAGACGGCGGCGGCGGCGGCGGACCTCAGAGCTCCTTTTAATTTAACAGAGTAAAATTCACTCCACACTGTCAACAGTGAAACTGACTGTAAATGTCATTAATCCAAATGAAGTCATAAGAGTCTCTTGGATGTTTGGAAAAAATCCTTCATGCAGAATAAGATGCACTATTACTGATTTACTTTTATTTGAAATAATTTTAATCTGATTGGCTGAAAGTCAAATTCTGCATTTCCAAAGAACTCAGATTAGAACCAACTGGATTTAATCCCAGTCAAATGTTTAGTTTGTTGTTAATTTGTAACTAAATTGACATTTTTCTCAGTTTGAATGGATTTAAGTTAATTTTTGGCTGTAAAACCGTTCATTCATGAATTTTAGATCTTGGGTTGTAATTTAGTGATAGACACTAGTTAGAGGTCAGAGGTTAACCCTAAGCTCAGCTCTGCAGAGTCCTGCGAAGAAAACATGTAGAGTTTTAGGACAGTAGCTCTGCATGTGTCCGACAGGTTGATGCTCCAACTGGATGTTCATGATGAACAGAAAACCTGCAGATGTTTCTGTTAAAGTCTGTGAAAAACAAACACGTTTCTCCAGCCTCTGTTAGGAAGATGTTACTCTACCAGACCAGTTCGCTCCATTAAACCGTCAGGACTGAACAGGTTGAGGCAGACTGCTCACGAAGCTTCCTGCTTTCAGCCGAGCGTCTCCTCCTGATGCGGCGTCTCAGAGCGTCTCCTCCTGATGCGGCTCCGTCTCAGAGCGTCTCCTCCTGATGCGGCGTCTCAGAGCGTCTCCTCCTGAGGCGGCGTCTCAGAGCGTCTCCTCCTGATGCGGCGTCTCAGAGCGTCTCCTCCTGATGAGGCGCCGTCTCAGAGCGTCTCCTCCTGATGCGGCTCCGTCTCAGAGCGTCTCCTCCTGATGCGGCGTCTCAGAGCGTCTCCTCCTGATGCGGCGTCTCAGAGCGTCTCCTCCTGATGCGGCGTCTCAGAGCGTCTCCTCCTGATGCGGCGTCTCAGAGCGTCTCCTCCTGATGCGGCGTCTCAGAGCGTCTCCTCCTGATGCGGCGTCTCAGAGCGTCTCCTCCTGATGCGGCTCCGTCTCAGAGCGTCTCCTCCTGATGCGGCTCCGTCTCAGAGCGTCTCCTCCTGATGCGGCTCCGTCTCAGAGCGTCTCCTCCTGATGCGGCGTCTCAGAGCGTCTCCTCCTGATGCGGCGTCTCAGAGCGTCTCCTCCTGATGCGGCTCCGTCTCAGAGCGTCTCCTCCTGATGCGGCGTCTCAGAGCGTCTCCTCCTGATGCGGCGTCTCAGAGCGTCTCCTCCTGATGCGGCTCCGTCTCAGAGCGTCTCCTCCTCAGGCGGCGTCTCAGAGCGTCTCCTCCTGATGCGGCGTCTCAGAGCGTCTCCTCCTGATGCGGCTCCGTCTCAGAGCGTCTCCTCCTGATGCGGCGTCTCAGAGCGTCTCCTCCTGATGCGGCGTCTCAGAGCGTCTCCTCCTGATGCGGCGTCTCAGAGCGTCTCCTCCTGATGCGGCGTCTCAGAGCGTCTCCTCCTGATGCGGCGTCTCAGAGCGTCTCCTCCTGATGCGGCTCCGTCTCAGAGCGTCTCCTCCTGATGCGGCTCCGTCTCAGAGCGTCTCCTCCTGATGCGGCGTCTCAGAGCGTCTCCTCCTGATGCGGCGTCTCAGAGCGTCTCCTCCTGATGAGGCGGCGTCTCAGAGCGTCTCCTCCTGATGAGGCGGCGTCTCAGAGCGTCTCCTCCTGATGAGGCGGCGTCTCAGAGCGTCTCCTCCTGATGAGGCGGCGTCTCAGAGCGTCTCCTCCTGATGAGGCGGCGTCTCAGAGCGTCTCCTCCTGGTGCGGCGTCTCAGAGCGTCTCCTCCTGGTGCGGCGTCTCAGAGCGTCTCCTCCTGATGCGGCGCCGTCTGAGAGCGTCTCCTCCTGATGAGGCGGCGTCTCAGAGCGTCTCCTCCTGATGCGGCTCCGTCTCAGAGCGTCTCCTCCTGATGTGGCGTCTCAGAGCGTCTCCTCCTGATGCGGCTCCGTCTCAGAGCGTCTCCTCCTGATGCGGTGCTGTCTCAGAGCGTCTCCTCCTGATGCGGTGCTGTCTCAGAGCGTCTCCTCCTGATGCGGCGGCGGCGTCTCAGAGCGTCTCCTCCTGATGTGGCGTCTCAGAGCGTCTCCTCCTGATGCGGTGCCGTCTCAGAGAGTCTCCTCCTGATGAGGCGCCGTCTCAGAGAGTCTCCTCCTGATGCGGCGCCGTCTCAGAGCGTCTCCTCCTGATGCGGTGCTGTCTCAGAGCGTCTCCTCCTGATGAGGCGGCGTCTCAGAGCGTCTCCTCCTGATGAGGCGGCGTCTCAGAGCGTCTCCTCCTGATGTGGCGTCTCAGAGCGTCTCCTCCTGATGCGGTGCCGTCTCAGAGAGTCTCCTCCTGATGCGGTGCCGTCTCAGAGAGTCTCCTCCTGATGCGGCGCCGTCTCAGAGCGTCTCCTCCTGATGCGGTGCTGTCTCAGAGCGTCTCCTCCTGATGAGGCGGCGTCTCAGAGCATCTCCTCCTGATGAGGCGGCGTCTCAGAGCGTCTCCTCCTGATGTGGCGTCTCAGAGCGTCTCCTCCTGATGAGGCGGCGTCTCAGAGCGTCTCCTCCTGATGAGGCGGCGTCTCAGAGCGTCTCCTCCTGATGTGGCGTCTCAGAGCGTCTCCTCCTGATGCGGCGTCTCAGAGCGTCTCCTCCTGATGAGGCGGCGTCTCAGAGCGTCTCCTCCTGATGTGGCGTCTCAGAGCGTCTCCTCCTGATGAGGCGGCGTCTCAGAGCGTCTCCTCCTGATGTGGCGTCTCAGAGCGTCTCCTCCTGATGAGGCGGCGTCTCAGAGCGTCTCCTCCTGATGTGGCGTCTCAGAGCGTCTCCTCCTGATGTGGCGTCTCAGAGCGTCTCCTCCTGATGTGGCGTCTCAGAGCGTCTCCTCCTGATGCGGCTCCGTCTCAGAGCGTCTCCTCCTGATGCGGCGCCGTTTCCGAGCGGCGAGTTGCAGGCTGGCGCTGAGAGCTGTCATTGTCTCCTGCTTCCCAAACAAGTGATCAAATTGACCCAGAGAAAATCGATGCTGTATGACTTCAAATGCGGCTGCTTTCTACTTTCATGAGGCCACAAAAGACCTTCAATTTCGTGTCCGGGTCCAGTCCTGCAGCCGGCGCTGAGCCGCCCCGCTGCATGATCAAAGGTTGCCATAGAGAGGGCATGAAAGCAGCGGGGCGACGACCGTTTCCTCCCGGCCGCGGAGCCGGACTCCATCAGCGCAGAGTGGATCATGGAGCGCATCGGGCCGGCGAAATGAGCCGGATAAGATAAAACGCCGTCGTCACGGTTACACCAAAATATCCAGGAAGACGTTTCTGAACCTGAACGATTTACAGACAAACTGCTGCTCAGGGAAACGGTTCAACTTACAAACCGGGAAACAAAACATGCTTCAGAAAATGTGATCAGTGAACCAGAGACAGAAAACCAAAAACCGGAGGGCAGAAATACAAAAACATGTTTTACTCAAGTAAAACTAAAACGCAGAAATCGCAGCACGACTCAATCAGAGGAAAGAAGCTGGAAACATTTACTATTATTCATAGTTATGAAATGATCCTGAGGCTAAAATGTGGTGATTTCTCCAGACCAGAACGACATCAACGTCTGAACAAAATGTGATGATTTAGATGGCAGACATTTCTGTGGTTAACGATTGTAACGATAATAACGATTATAAGTAATTCTATAGCAAATATCTATGTTTTTATTGGCTGTTAGCCGTCATCATTGATTAGTGGATTTATTCACCTGATTAGTTTCTCTTTCATTTCTAACCAAACTAAATGTTCAGTTATTTTCTAATCACATGTAATTATGTAATAATTATGTAATAATTGTGTAATAATCATGTAATAACGCTACATGTGCTCAGACTGAGGCCTGCGGTTAAACTCTACTGCCACATCCAGGAGGAATAAATCTTTTCTGATACAACGTTCCAACTTTTAATTGTGAGAAAAGTGTGTTGGATTACTTTATGCTTTTTAATTTAATGGTCTGGTAGATCTGCTAATTTGTGGCATGATGAAGCTTTTTCCTCTTTCCAATTAGCTGCAGCGCAGCAGGAGATGTTTGTCTGAAAGGGAAATGAATCGACTGACTTTAATTTGGTTGGCGGCACCTGGAAGCTGGACCTGAAACGAAGCAGCAGAACCACCAGGAACCGAAGGAACCCGATGGACCGATTCTGCTCTGCAGCTTCATTAAAGCTTCATAAGTGTAATCACTTCTTCAGGCCTCCTGCTGAGGGAATCAAGTCTTTAACTGCTTCAGCGTCGCTTCAGGCTTTCATTTTGTTCCACTGGATGAAGTGAATCTTTGTTCCTTAAACTCTTTTTAAGAAGCGTAAACATGACTTCCTGTTTCATTTCCATCGCGGTGAGCGAAACCGTTCAGGTCGTCCTGATCGGTTTCTGGAGTTCTGCTGCCATCGGCTCGACTCACAACTTCTCCTGCTGCTCTCCGATTTAGTGAATTAAACTGCTAACTTTCTGTTTTCTCAGATGCACCTGGTCTGGCGTTCTGATTGGCTGAGGCTCCTCCTGCAGGACGCCATCAGCTGACATGATGCAGGTTCCCTCCTGGTTTTCCTCTCCACTGTCGCTTCATGCATGTTTGATATGAGGGTTTCTGTCAAGTCAAGAACTCGACACAACCGACTGTCTCCTGTCGCTTCGTCAGGAGGAATGAGCCTGCTGGGCTTCCTTAGAAAGAAACCTTTTAATCTAATCTGAATAATAAGCTGAACTTAGTTCACTTTGATTAAATAAACTGAGATAACTAGTTTCAGATTCCTGTCATAAAACAAACTGAACTGAAAAAGAGCAGAGTTGTGTTTTGGAAGTGATGGTTTTACCTGCTGGCCGTGGTAAAACACGGCGAGGAGGAACATGGCCATCAGCAGCAGAGACGTCTCTTTGGTTCCCAGGAAGTTTCTGATGGGAGGAGAAGAAAAAAATAAGATGCTTATTCTGATTTCATTACACTCTGCAGGAAATATCAGGCAGAAGACATTAAAATGTCACGTCGTAGTTTAATCTACTAAAAGATTAAAGTCATGCAACAAAGTCCCATCAAAGAAAAACTTTGGAAGAGAAACCACTCACTTTATGTAAAGTTATAAACTGATACGCACAGGAGAGGAATCTGATCTTATGAAAAAACCTGAGACGACATGTTTGTTTCCCTCTGAGGATCATCAGCTCAGAAACGCAAACTCTCAAACTAATAGAGAGTTTTTAACCCGTTTTACTGGGTAAAAGCAGGAATCAGGTCTGAGACTCTGAGTTTTTATGCATCGTTGAATCCGTGGAGGTTTTAACGTCACGCTTCAGCTGCCACACAAATGACAAGAAAACATCTGCAAAAACAAAACAGCCGAAGCTGATAGAGAGCAGAACGCTCCTCTGGTCCTGGAGACCAGATAAGAAAACAAAAGGAATCAAATTAAATTCATGATCCTCTTCTGTGCTTTTTGTTTCAGATGTGAAAACATTTCTGCAGAAATTGTCTTCATGTTTCTGCCTGGAGACGTTTCACCAGTGATTCTTGAGAATAGGGACAAAATGGGTTTTAATTTTCCCATATTTTTTTTTTATTATTTCTCAACCTTATGTATGCAAATATGACAAATAATGTTTAGAAAATATGAAGATGCTAAGGTACAGGCTCCCAGTTGCGAATTTTTTTTAAAAAATTACATTTTTAATCGACCTGACCCAAAACTTTGTCATCACCATCTGACAAAAATAAATCTAAAATGATTTTTAAAATACCCCATTAGTGATATTTTTACTCAATTTACAGACAAATGCTTCTCAAGAAATAAAATAAATATTATTTAAAACAAAAAACAAGAAAAAGTCCATCTGATGGAGTTGACAGTGCATGACGGAGTTGACACAGAACTGAAGGTGCTGACAAACTAGTGAGTAAAATGAAAAACTTGGTACATGTGAAGTAATGCAATTCATGTAAAATACATTAAAATGAATTAGTTGCACAATTAAGTGAGATTTGACAACAATTTCACTGAAAGGGTCAGAAAAACTCTGACGGAGTTGACATCTGACGGAGTTGACGAAATGCCAAACTACCTCAATTTATATGATGTTATTCTGAAGGAGGCCATATTGTAGCTCTTCAGGTCCATGAAATCTTCACATTATACCAAAATTAAGCTTTTATTTCGCAAAATTTCATCAAAGTTTTGTAAATTGTCAGTTATGGAGTTGACACATCATGGTTGTGACAAACAACTTAGGAATAAAACAGAAGAAAAAACTAAAGAATAACTTAAGCTAACCGGAGCTAACTAGCCCTCCTAGCAAAGGAAGAGAAAAGACAACGTCATGGGGTCCTCAGAAGTTTTGGTGCCCCCCAATAATGCCTGATTTTTTTACATTCTTTTCATTTCTGACGGTGTTGACAAAAACTAAGGACAAATTTCAACGGAGTTGGAAAATATCTAAAAATTATTTTTAATTCAATTTATCGATACTTTTATAATTATTTATATGACTACTTATACTTAATTGTCATAATATATAATTTTAGTATTTCTTTAATTGTTTTAAACTATAAGAATGTATTGAGTTCTGCTCCTGGACAAGGGCTTTTACAGGCATCATCCACCGACTACAATGTTTAAAATAAAAAAATATTCAGCAAAAAAAAGAAAAATATACATTGTTGTGCTCACATGACCCAGGTTAGTTTAGTCAGATATTTGAAAAAAATATATTTTGTGTATATTTTATTCAAATTTCATGCTTTATCCATAGGCCCTGTTTTGTCCCTATTCTCAAGAATCACTGTCACACATTTAAAGGACATTTAACAGAAACTATCCCGACTCTGGGTCGAGGTGATGAGGACTGGAGCTGGCCACACTAATCAGGAAACTGTTAATGGGTTTTTATTTAATTGGTTTTATGGTTTCTGATATCTTAAAGTCCACTTTTAATCATGTCATATTTATATTCAAATTTCCTGTTTGGCAAGAAATCCGACTCATTTAACTGAAACTAAATCTACCTAATGGTAGAAATAAACCTTTAAATATCAGAAATGTACAGATTTTACAGGACATTAATCCAGGCTGCCTTTGTTTTTCACTTTTCACGTAAAAACGACTCCAGGAATTTAATCCAGCTCCTGAGTTATCATCAGCCTAGAAACTTCAAACTCTGCTGGTTTTTTACGTTTCTGCTGTAATTTTATTACAGTAAATATCAAATATGATCAATAAAAACCCTGAGAGATTCATATTTTGTACATTTGCAGACATGTGGATCTTTCAGGTGGATGTGAAGACGAAATGTAAATTCAGAACCAAGTGAAGTGAGGCATCCAACATGGCCGCCATGCGACGAGAAAACGCTCCGGCTGTGCAGACGACTCACTCCGTGTTGTGGTGCACCGTGTCGTAGCGCACAAACAGCGAGGTGTAGAAGGCCTCGGTCAGCAGGGAGTAGATGGCGATCATCAGCAGCAGCACGGCCAGCTTCAGCACCGAGTTGAGCCGCAGGAACACGGCGCAGGTGACCATGGCCAGGACGCCCGTGAACACGAAGTACTGCCAACCAAACAAACCAGCGATTAGATGCACATCCATGATCCCAGCAGGCGGGACAGCAGGGGGCGCCAACGCAAACATCCGACCAAATTCAGCCAGGATGCAGAGAGTCACAGCACTGAGGGCAAAAACTGTTTACCTGAAATATGAGAGGAAATAAACTGGTGAAGTTCAGATTATCATTCAATTCATAGTTGATTTAATGTAAATATTAACTAGCTAACAGCTGGTTTCAGATGAATTACAGACTAAACTAATTACTATAAATAATTTAATCCTCTAAGCAGCTAATTATCAGATTTATGTAATAATTAAGTAAAAATAATAAGGAAAAAAAACTAATCTGGATTTGCTAAATACTCATAATAATTACACGTTTCTTCATCATTTTGTTTCAGTTAATGAGATTATCAGGAACAAAGGAGAAAACTAATAAAATATTAATCATATGTTAATAAATAAAGTAAAACGAACGAGGAAACACCTGATCAGGTCATCACTTCATAATCACAAACTAAACATTAACCAGAATTAAGCAAGTTTGTTACTCCTCTGAATAAAAATACTAGAAAAATACAGAATATTTGGTTTTATAATTTCAATCACAATATAAATCAAACATGGACTTTATTTACTGTAGGAGACAAACTTTAAAACATTATGCATGAAATTTAAAACATGCATGAAATTTAAAACATTATGCATGAAATTTAAAACATGCATGAAATTTAAAACATGCATGAAATTTAAAACATTATGCATGAAATTTAAAACATTATGCATGAAATTTAAAACATTATGCATGAAATTTAAAACATGCATGAAATCATGACATATTTTAGTTACATGATGAGGGGAAAACTAAAACTGGACCTGAATTAATGGTTATTTATGTAACATAGAATCATTATTCTTTACCAAACTATAAACTGTTTACCCTGATAATTAATAACTATTAATGAGGAATATCTTGTAATTATGAGTAGTTATTAGTTAGTTATGAATTAAATTATTCCTCCTCAATTAACATTTATTACAGCTAATAATACTTTAATAACCAGCTAATAATTAGATCAGCATGACTAATTAGACAATTAATTATTAACCCAACAACCAACAGTTTATCTAACATCCTGGAAGATTTGTGGATAAATTATTTATGAATGGTCTTTTGTGTTTAAAATATATAAAAAATTAAGGTTTCTGTTAATAATTAATGTTTTATTTCTGAGCATTTTTCAAAACATTTTTAATGACCAAATATAACAGACTGGAGAATATTTACAGTTTATCAGCGTACAGTTGATCAATTATAAAGAGGTTTTATTTAAATATCTTCATTTCTCACCTAAAAACAAACCATTTAATAATAATTGGTTCATAATAGTTCATTAGGTTTTAGTTTATCTGTAGTTTTAGCAGGAAAACTGTAATACCACAGGCAGCCACTAGGAGTCAAAACAACATTACACAAATAATCCAGATTACTGCTGTGAGGATTATAATGCAGACACAATCCTCTGGAGGTTTTTTTTGTTTTTAGGTCTTCAGATTCCTGAACCTAAAATTGGACTGAAGATCATTTTAAACTTTCTGCATATAAACTAAACCTCCCAGTTTGTCTCATAAGTTTTCTGTTATTAATGTGAACTCTGGGCACAAACTAAAATAACTTTTATGAGCTCCGGATCGAATCCCCAGCTCCTCTGGCCACACAGCACAACCCCTGCTGAGCCGTAATAAACCAAAACTACTAAACTGCCCTTTATTGGAGAAGTTTCTGCTTTGCCTGCTTATGAAATATTAAATCCAATATCCAGTATTTTCTTATTTGTCTGCAGCTAAAAATAGACGCAGTGTGTGCACAGAGCAGGTCTTACCTGCGGAGCCTGAGGAGGAAATAAGTTTATGATGTATACATGCAACAACATGACTCAGCCGAGCCTGCGGCGGTAAAAACCAGCCTCCTTATTGGCTCCATCAATCAGCTGCAAACTGTGAGGGCAAAACAACATGACGGATGTTTTCCACGTGACGCCCTGATGGCGCCGCCGCCGCCGCGTCCCAGGCGGGACCTCCCTGTGGGACGCGGCGGCTGTCCGCCATGTTTAATTCATCGCTGAGGCAGAGGTGAGAAAGCGCAACAGACGGACCGGGCCGCAAACCGACAGCTCATCTCGTTGGTACCTCTGGGTAGAAGCAGATGTCCGGGATGGAGGCAGACTCGTTGTACGTCTGGTTCCTGAAGGTGTTGGACTTGTCGAAGTCGCACCACAGCTGGCAGAGACACAAACAGGACGGATCATTTCAGCGAGCAAAATTACTCAGATCAGCTGAAAACGAGGAGAAATCTCAGTCATTCTGCTCATTAGGGTCGATATTTACTTGATTAATGTTTTTGATTCACTTGCAGATGAACCGTTGATCAGAACAGATCGATGGTTCTGATTTCCAACCATAAATTTATTTCCACATCTACCTGCTTAATTCAGGTCTGTGTGTTTTTGAGTCATGATGGTGTTTCTACTTTCCAATGTGAGTCTTGTTTTTAAAATCAAGGTGTTGAATGTCTACCACTAATGCCTGCTGATGCATATTTAACACATACCAGGAATCACACTGGAAGCACTTTTCCATCATCTAGTTTTCAGTAATGAAGCTAATTTGGATACATAATGTATAAACTAATATCTTAATGCTGCATGTTGAACTGTGGACTGGTTTTGGTTCTGGATAATTTTTTGACCGACCTTTGGACTTGTTCTTGTCTCGTTCTCAGACAGTGAGAACTTGAGATTTTATTCCATAAATTGCCAGAATGTTGCTAACACTCTTTTATTAAACATACTGGTTTAAATCCAAACAAATCGTTTTAGTTTCCGCTGCCGTCCGCCTCCTTCAGCTACAGAAATCACTGAATATTTGTGTCAAACATCCAGGAGAAAACAAACGGCGACTTGTAAATCCTGCAGTCCTTCTCTTTCTGAGACTTTGACTACGTCTAAATTCAGCAGAATTTTCCATATTATTTAAAAATGTCAAATTCTGGCCAAATCTGTATGAATTTAAAATTCATTAATGTTTCAATTAAAACACTAAAAAAGTTGTTTAAAAAAACAAAACAGTTTTTATGTTAATTATTGTGCTGAAAAATTAAGTTAAATATCATTTACAGACATAGAATGGCTAATCTAGGATTTATATTTCTACTAAGAATAGAATAAAGTAACCATCTTTAAACATGAGTTTTATCATTTGTTCATTATAATAACAGTGTTTGGATGAAAAGTTGCAACCTGCAGACATTTGACTGCAGAAAACCCAGAAAACCTTTTATATCAAAAGACACAATTTGTGTCTTACAGGCAAACAGTCGATGGAAATAAAATCTTCGTCAGACGTGGAAAATCTCAAAGCTAGAGCGGAAGAAATAAACATTTCCTTTTTCTTCTTAGTGACTCTTACGATGTTGATCATCGCAGCGAGGAAGTTGATCAGGATGGAGACGAAGACGATGACGTTTCGCGCTGCGTACGTCTCGTTGATCCAGCAGCAAGCCTTCCTCAGAACCAGAGGCAGACATTTGTAGTCCTCCGCCGTCGTGACCAGAACCAGGCAGGAGTGGAGGACGATGAGGACGGAGAACTGGATCACCATCGTCACCATTCTGCACGGAAACAGATGTAACTAAAATAAATACTGGTTATTTCAAACCCTTTAAGAGTTAAAACTCCTACAAGTTTTAACTTCAGAACATGGGTCAGAACATGAGAATCCCTCTGAGGGTCAGAACATGAGAATCCCTGTGAGGGTCAGAACATGAGAATCCCTGTGAGGGTCAGAACATGAGAATCCCTCTAAGGGTCAGAACATGAGAATCCCTCTGAGGGTCAGAACATGAGAATCCCTGTGAGGGTCAGAACATGAGAATCCCTGTGAGGGTCAGAACATGAGAATCCCTGTGAGGGTCAGAACATGAGAATCCCTGTGAGGGTCAGAACATGAGAATCCCTCTAAGGGTCAGAACATGAGAATCCCTGTGAGGGTCAGAACATGAGAATCCCTCTGAGGGTCAGAACATGAGAATCCCTGTGAGGGTCAGAACATGAGAATCCCTGTGAGGGTCAGAACATGAGAATCCCTGTGAGGGTCAGAACATGAGAATCCCTGTGAGGGTCAGAACATGAGAATCCCTGTGAGGGTCAGAACATGAGAATCCCTGTGAGGGTCAGAACATGAGAATCCCTGTGAGGGTCAGAACATGAGAATCCCTCTGAGGGTCAGAACATGAGAATCCCTGTGAGGGTCAGAACATGAGAATCCCTGTGAGGGTCAGAACATGAGAATCCCTGTGAGGGTCAGAACATGAGAATCCCTCTGAGGGTCAGAACATGAGAATCCCTCTGAGGGTCAGAACATGAGAATCCCTGTGAGGGTCAGAACATGAGAATCCCTGTGAGGGTCAGAACATGAGAATCCCTCTAAGGGTCAGAACATGAGAATCCCTGTGAGGGTCAGAACATGAGAATCCCTCTGAGGGTCAGATAAAAACGGGGAAATAAAACCACTTTCCAGAATCACAACCCATTTCCTGCAGGTGTCCTGAGCTGCTAAATGAGCTGCTCTGTCTGGAAATGACACGGAAAAATACCTGAAGACTGAAATCTGATTTTTTTTTTTTTGCATGATTGAAAACTCCAACGCTTAATTTGAGCTTGAAAAGTTGAAAATTTGCTAAATTGTTTAGGTTAATCTCTGAAATTTTCGACAAAAAATGTCAAAATTTCTGACTTCCAAAAGTTGAAAATGTTTTACTTTTGAAACTCATAAGTTTCCATGATTTTATGGTGGAAATTTACTGTCCCTAATTCGGCGTTGCAGATTTTACAATTTTTAAGATAAATTTGACAGTTTTTTTTATCAGGGTAGGATAATTATCCAGTTTGATTTTTACGGTGTTGTTGTTTCTGAGTCTTATCGGTTTATCGGCGTCATTTGTTTGTTTTTGTGGAAACTGCTGGTTTGTTGACATCCCTTACCTGGCAGAGGGAAGCAGGCTTTGAATAGCTGTGATGAAGATGAGCACGATGAAGGCGCAGACCAGGTTGGACTTGAAAACCTCGTCCCTCATCTGTGAGTACTGCACAGGGACAGAGAGACGAAGACCAAGAGAAAAGGAGGAGGAAGAGGAGGTGAGGGGAGAAACAGGTTTCAGACACACAGAGAGGACTGGACGAGTCAAAATGCGCCAAACGCACGGATGCACTGCCACAGACGCATGCGACCCGGTCGACCACAAGCGTTAGAGAGAGACAGGAGCCGGTGGGTTAGCCGGGGTCCTGGGGAAGGTGCGAAGCTGACAAACACGACGCTAGCTGTGAGCATTCAGATGTTAGCCGAGACGCCAACAGAGAGTGCTGGGCGAAAATAAACCCTCAACCTGAAACTAAAGATAGATTCACAGAAATATGTTTATTACGTGTTTCTACTGCCCTTCTAATTAGCAACTAAAAATTAAAGAGCTAAAAAAGCAAAGACATTAATTTGATGCCTTTTATGTTTTGCCTTCTTTACTTGTTGTATTTTGTCAAACAGTAATAAACTAAACAGGAACAGAACATTTATTTTCTGTTGATTCAGATTTTGTATTCAGTATTTGATAAATGTAAATATAAATATATATTTCTGTATATAAGAGTCAAACATTTTTCTTTAAGCTAGTTAGCAGAAACAACTACATGGATCTATACATTTACTAAATCTAAAAATAATGCATTTATTTTGCTACAAGGGCCTAAATATGATGACTGATAAATATAATCTTACTAAATGTAGATAAAAGTAGCAAAAAAAAACCCTAAGAGGAACATTTTTTTTTAAAAATCGCTAGCTAAGCTAATTAGCCACAGCTAAACTTTAGCAAAGAAAATCTAACTAAAAAAAAAACTTATTTCTTTGCAAAACTGTCAAATAATAATATACTTAATTTTTCTGCTAAAACAAAAAATGCCTGTTTTAAACTTCAGACAAATGTGTAAACATTGAGGAAGGTAAATCTGTCCGTTAGCCGTTGCTGAGCGAAGCTAGGTAGCTAGCACAGTGTGGCTAAGATTATTTGCCCCATTCCACCCCAGGGACGCCTGCTGCCCCGAACCTCTCCGTCTCTTTCTTTAAGGGTGCTGGGAAATTAGCAAGAGGATGCTTCACGTTCGGTCACAACTTTGGCAAATAAACAAAATTAAAGAAAAAATAAATAAATAAATTATAAAGAAGGATGAAGGGAGGCCAACACCAAATCACTGCACATTTACTGAGGTTTACAGTTAATCAGATAAACAAAATAAAAGTATTTAAATTAAGGTCGTTTTGGGGGATGGTGATAAAACACAAGTATGGAAGCCAATATGAACTCAACAGCAACAAAAACAAAAAGGGAAGATATAAAAAAAGATGTGCAAAAGGAGACTGCATTCAGCAAAGAAAAGAGCATTCATACTTTTTATTTACACTTTAATTCTTCATGATAACGATTTATGAGCACAAAATCACAATGACAACGTTAGATAATCAATATATGATGATTTTCCTGATAAAACAGCTGTCTATTTAAAAACTGTACAATAAACAAACTGATTATAATCTATTAGCATTTTAACCATTAATGTCCTGAATTTTCTTATTACAAATGAAAAATTTACTCAAGTCAGAATAACTGCAAATTACCAATAGCTTATTGCTGAAGATATTCAGAAATTTATTATTTTTTTAAATCACCATCCACAGACTGGTTATTAATCACACTTTTAATAAAAATCAGTTTCAAACGTTCAGGATTTGAATATAAAGATTGTTTTAGACAAGGATGATGGTTTTTTATTTTTTTTACTGAATGCAGTGATCAAAAGATAAAACAGGAGAAAAAATAAAAATATAAAAATGAAGCTGAGCTGGTCAATTTATTCCACAGAACGGTAAAATTTCCCATAGTTCCATGGGGCGAGTGTTTGGTCATGAGTAAACTGAAGGGGGTCACTGTGCTGTGGTCAACAAAATAAAACTTGTCTAATTATTAAAGTTAAAACATGAGTCATCATTTTTAGGTGACCCTAAAATAAAAAGGAAAACTCAGAAAATCTGGATTTTATTGGGGTGAATTTTTACAGACCAATTTTTCTGTATGGAGTCCAAAGTGTGCCACTAACCTGCAAATTTATTATTTTATTCTAACAAATTCTGACCTAAACAAAACTAAATTTAAGCTAAAATATCTTAGTTTGGAAATAACTTCCCTAAAAAGAAACTTCTCCAGCTTTTTGTTTTTCTTTCGATTTACTTGGAATAAAGAAACAATTTAATTTTATTTTTACAGATTAATATTTGTTAGTGGTTCTCAAAGTTCAGTAAAAGATGATTGAATTTGTTTAGTCATTAGTCAAATACTTAATTTGTTCTTTTTTACTAAAAAATCGACCACTTTCAATAACAGAACAAAGATTACTGATGGCACACCTCAGACGACAGATTTATTTATTTTAATCCCAATTTTTAAACTACAAAATGTGACGGCTGTCCTCGTTTCGTTAGCCTGTATTTATTCAGGGATTCGTGTAAAAATGGAGACACTAATAAAGGCAGAAACCCAATGGAAGTGCCTTTAGCTTACTCATGATTTAATACAATTGGTGTCATTTTTTGGTTTTTAGAAATCTCAAAAGTAGGTGTGAGGAGGGAGAGAGAGGAGAAAACATGGATCTATCTCAAACCCCAGCTACCTTCTCTTCCAGGCTGGAGTCTTTAAACATCAGTGAGAAAGGCTTGATATGCTCTCTTCTCAACTTATCGCCACTCCGTAAGTCGATGGCACTCTCTATTCGCTTGTTAATTTCCTCAGGACCAGAGTGGACATGCAAAGCTTGTGCAAGATGGTTTGGAAGCAGATTTATCGAATTTCTCGTTAGGGCAGCCAGAGTCTAGAGGGAAAGCACATGCACATAGAATGAACCTGCTTGTCCCCCGTTTTCGTTTCATTCAGGTTACAAATGAAAAAAGAAACAACAGACACACAGTTTGTTACAAACACAAAATTAAATCAAAAAGGAGGAAAGAGGGGAGACCAAAATGCAACATCAGCTGTCAGAGCGACAGCTCAGAGCAAAACATGCAGACCCATTCGCGCCGCGGCGGCCATGTTAGTGGAGACAGTAACGCACACACCGCCAGAAAGATTAAAACACAGTTCATCAGGCAGGAAAAACAGCTCAGAAAAGAGTTCAGACGCACAAATTAAACTCTAACAAACACAGAAACAAATGTAAGATTTTCAGGTTCATCTGGTTTACTTTAATCCCATCAAACTTTTGGAAACTAAGAAAATGCAACAAGTAGCTTTAACTTTTCCTCTATTATAAACAAAATAAAAATATTTTCACAAGCTTTAAACAAAAACATCAATGTAAACATAAGAGGAAAACCACGATGTTGGTAAAGATTTAGACTGATTACTAGCTGTCCAATTACAGCAGCCAGTGTCACTAAATGTAAGTTACCAGGTAAAATTCAGGTGAATGAATCAGTGATTCCTCAGGACTGATAACCTTTTCAGAAACAGTGCTTCACCAACTGAGTTAAAATGATTTTAATTATGACCAAACAACGTGAAGAAGAAATCTGCACCAATCATTAATACCACTTGAAGTTGTTTACATTTTGTGACCAAACTCTGCATGTTTTTTATATTCTATAAGCTAAGCTAAGCTAACTGAAGCTTGGTCTTTGCTCGTCTTCATGCCTCTGGTAAGGCACAGATCCACCAGCAGATGGCAGCGTTCGCGACATCAGAGCTTATTTAGCAAAAGCATTTCCGTCTCCTCTTTAGCGCTTTAACAGAAAAGCTAAACAAAGTTAAGAAATTTTGCCGTTTCTAAAGCAACACTTCAAAATACGAACATTGAAACATTGAAACACGGCTCATGTTTTTCAGCTATAAGTTTTCATTGTTTACTTTGTTTTTACAATAAATGATACAAAAAAATCTTTCTACAACATAATATCTACTGAAATTTGTTGTAAAGTGACCAAGTGTAAAGAAAATGGCTGAATATGAGAATATTTTCATAAGGAATCGTAGATTATTCCTAGCATGGGTCAGATCTGCAGCTGGTGGTTTTTCTGCTTTGAAATGAAAACAGATCATCCCTGATGAGAAGCTCTGCAGGTCACAGGGCGACAGCAGCCATTTCCTCCAAACCGCCGGCCGCTGCAGCATCAGGTTACCGTCTGGAGAGTCGGAGAGCGGCAGAGCAGCCGGCCATAAGCTGGGAGCGGAGATGGAGATGTTTGGAGATTCAATATCTCAGAACAAAGCGGCGCCTCACCTCAGCTCGCCTAATGCGACACGTTAACACATGAGATCCATCACGCTCAGATAGATCATTAAAAATTCATTTTCAGGCTCCACATGCATGGCCGTCCCCCATCAGTCCTGATTAATGGATGCTTTCGGCCCTTTGTTACCGGCCGGCTCCGCTATCGCCAGAATTACACGCTAATGGAAACTACCTGCAGATAATAAACGGCCACGATTCAGACACTTATCACTCAGAGCCGCAAGACCTGGAGCCGCATTTATCACGACTGCAGGGAGATTCCCTCACATCGACACGATCCAGGTGTTCAACAGGGAGCAACGAGACAGAAGATTCTCACTGCTGCAGCATCTCTGTGCCGCCAGTTTACAGATTTAACTGGAGAAACTGGTCAGTTAATCAGTGAGTTAGTCATTCATTTGCTCATCCTTTGAGTTTAGGAACCTTTTTATGGCTGAGTGAATTAATTGGTTCGTTACTCAGAAAATAGACCAAACTTTCATAAAGTCTGACAAACTATTTAAAAAGATCACTAAAAGGATAGAAAATGTTAAATAAATGCCAGGGCTCAGATAATTAATAATGATTAATTGATTAGTGAAACAAACATCAGTTTATTTAGTTGATTAATTGTTAACTACAGACTCTAAAAAGTCACAGAATAACAGATTCAGAACAGAAATTAACCCAAAACTGTACAGAAATACAAACATTTATTATTTAAGATAAAAAAAAAACCTTCTTAGAACGTCTCTAAAAAAGTTTTAACTTCATCTGGTTCAGATTCTGTAAGAAAATCTTAAGAATCTTTTGAATAATCGGTTAATCCAAAGACGGGTTTTAATTGATATTTTCATAGTTATTCCTTCAGTATTAGTTGTAATTTGTCACACAGTATTATAATGAAGAGAAACAACCATTTTCTACATATAGATTCAGATTTAGTTTTCAGAATTTGATCAATTTAGCTACATTTGTCTAAGTATCACATCATTTTGTTAGCTTATCGTCAGGCTAGTTAGCAAAAACAACTAAGTGGAAATCTTGATAAACTTGATAAAAATACATTTTCTAATTTATATTCGTCTCAGGGTCTAAATGTGATGAACTACAATATTACTCACAGAAGGTAAAAGAAGCAAAATAAGTAAAAACAAATGAAAAAATAGCTAGCTAACATATGCTAATTAGCCACTGCTAATTAGTACAGTCCAGCAGAGCGCTGAGCCTTTTATCTGCAGATCCTATAAACGATCAACCGTTCACTGAAGGACTACTGTTATTGATTAACCTTCAGAATAATTGATCTCTATGTTGAGTTGCAGCTGAATTAAATCCATTTTCAGGGTTTTTTGAATGAACAGATGATTGTAGCCGATCTGTGAGCATCGAGCGGCTCCAGGGGAGGAAGATGAGCCGAACCGGAGCGAAGCTCTCATGCATATGAATGAAGATCAAGTGGCCCATGTGTTCGATGATTAGCATATCTGGAACCCAGTCAGCAAACACATGAGCCGGGTCATAATGGAGGCCGCCAGAGGAGCCGCCATGACGCGTCAGCCTCATCACGGCTTCATCTCACAGCAGCGCCAAGCCACATCTGACCGAACATGCAGCCCGGGTCAGAACCGGGCCGCCGCACAGCTGCTGCTTCTATCTGGAAACATTAGAAAAGGTTTGGGTCGTCTGTGTTTTGCTTTGAAATGTCTTCGGGAATCCCGTTTCCTCAGTTTTCATTTGTAAATATTAAAGAATAAATACAAAAGTTTCATTTTGGTCCATTTTTTCCACAAATGTTTGTTCGGTTGCTGTTGGTTACCAGATCAGAAGCGTTTATGTCCGTTTTACTCCACGATCTCAAAGGAAAACTGAACATCACAGAAAAATTTCAGCGTGGAGGAAAAAAGGAAACATTTAGTAACCTCAGCTAAAAACTTTGGGTCTCGGATGTTTCCTTGTCCATCTATCAGGACTCCCATCCGCCGGCCGCTTGGCCCAACTCCTCGTTTCAAAAATAAAACCAAAGTTGTTTTTATTGACAACAGAAGCCACCAACCGCTCTACCTACATTACCCAGAATGCTTTGCAGTTCTGGATCGGAGTTCAGTAAAATTACTGACTATTCTATCATACGTATCTATATCCCTATTGATATTGATTACATGTCTGTTGTGATATGAACTGGTATAGAGTTCTTCCCTGCGTTCCTCAGGAAAAGAAACCGCCGCTTCATCTGGAGTGTTTCAGAAACGAAGGAGGGGAATCCCCGCCTTGAAGCAGAATCTGAAAACATCTGCAGCCGATCCCTGAACATCCACACCGCTAACTGAACCTTTCAGCTTCTGCTCAGAGGAGCAACCCGGATCAAACATGAAACCGTTTGTTTCATCGAGCTAAAGTGTTCACGCCCGCTGCGACGTTTCCGTCAGAGGATCCACCATCTGCTTTCTGACCATCATCTGGACGCTCAGAATCCAAACATCCAGTGAAGCGGAGGATGTGACCTCAGGAAGACGCCTGGCCTCGGCCCGGAGACGCCGCCGCAGGGACACGGAGGGAGCGGCGCTCCGAGTCCGGCCGGCCTGATCGTGTTTGGCGTGAAGGTCCCTGAGAGAGCGCGGAGCAGAAAGGCCACCGATCCCAGCAGGCCTGATCAAAGCCAGACTGCTGAGCTCTGAGTTCAGATCTACTGCTGATCTGTGTGACGCAGAAATAACCTCCATCTGTGGGAAACAGCAGCGTTGGACGTGGAGATGAAGATGTCTAAAAACGTGACCACGAAGGTTAGAATGTGATTAGTTTCCAGTCTGCAGCTGCAACAGGTCTCCTGTGGTGCTCTTTAAAGGATCGCAGGCAAGCAGTTACATAAGGCACGAACCGCCGCAGGCGCAGCAGGAACAATGTCGCATAAAGTGAACCGTCTTGACATTTATTAGGCAGATTGCCTTTTGACATACGGATTTCCAAACATGTCCTGATGGACTCTCCTGACGTCCAAACAATCAGCTGAGCTCCGTCCACAGATGAAACCCTGAGGACCAGCGTCTCCCTGCAGAGCTGCAGAGGTTCTGCTGATGAGCTGAAGCTCCATGGCAGTGATGAGCATCATGGCTGCCAGCAGCAGAGCCGCGGAGCGGCGCCGAGCTGCAGGGATGAAGGCTGCCAGACTCCTTAGTCCGTTTCTGAAAGAATCCTCTGGATGTGCAGTCAGCCCCACAGGGACCAGCTACCACAGCTAACAATGCTAACAATGCTACAACTGATATCAAAGCTAAAAGTGTTACCGCAGCTAACAATGCTAACAATGCTACGACTGATATCAATGCTAAAAGTGTTACCACAGCTAACAATGCTAACAATGCTACGACTGATATCAATGCTACCAATGCTAACAATGCTACCAATGCTAACAATGCTACGACTGATATCAAAGCTAAAAGCGCTACCACAGCTAACAATGCTACCAATGCTAACAACGCTACCAATGCTAACAATGCTACAACTGATATCAAAGCTAAAAGCGCTACCACAGTTAACAATGCTAACAATGCTAACAATGCTACCAATGCTAACAACGCTACCAATGCTACGACTGATATCAATGCTAAAAGCGCTACCACAGCTAACAATGCTACCAATGCTACCAACGCTACCACTGCTATCACCGATATCAATGCTGTCATTAAACATAAAAATATTTATGCTCACATTATACGTATAATCTTTGTAGGTGGGATCAGTTTTGTCTGAACCAGCTCTACTGACAGATTAAAAGACATTTTTCTCATATCAGAAATAATCTACCAGTGGAATCAAAACTTTTTCATTAATATTGATGAACTGTTGACCTAGAAGAAGCTCTTATACTAAAAAGTTATTTATAAGTTAGTTTTGAAGTGTACTAAGTCATTTACTCTGTAAACTGGACCAAAAGAACTTCGGACCGCTCACAAGTTCAGTCCAAGGCCTCAACTGGCCCCCGGGCCACACTTTGGACACCCCTGACTCAGAGCCTTGCTTGTTTTTACCACAACGTAAGGATTTATTTTGCTGTTCCGTCTCCAGAGTTTCCTGCTGCTGTGCTCAGATTTTCCAGCTTGCTGGCCAGCGCTGATGGCTCACCTGGCCTGACCCGGACAGAAACGCACACCCTGCACGCCGCTCCGCGCTGCACGCTCTGATGCAGAGACGTGAATCACACGGACAGCGCGGGGGGAGGAACCTGCAGGAGACGGGAAGCCGCAGGAGAGCCAGACACGACGCTGCACAACTCCTCAGAGGAAGCTTTGATATGCACAAGTCAGGCTTTTGATCCAACAGGCGCTTCATCAGGCCACCAACAGCAGAAACAACATTCCTCTGCAGCTGGAGCCTGACAGGCTGGAAACGACACAAACCTGAACACAACAGGTTCAGGTTTACTGCAACCGATGCTTTAAAGCCAGGATGTATTTACTCATTACACCTGGAAAACATTTCAACTGGCTGCAAACAGTCAGAATCCCAGTGGATAATCACAGAGAAATCACAAAAACAGCCCCGTCTGAGACTCTGCAGGCATCAGTTTGCTGAGTTTCATGACTGAACTGTAAATAAATGCGACTTCTTATGGAGGAATGAATGAAAGTCAAACCTGCAAACCTCAGTAACCAAAAGAAAAACACAACGATGTGAGATAAAATCAGAAAGCTAACGCAGATATGAAGAATCTACGAAACTAAAGAAACTCCAAATGATGAAACGCAATGATGATCAACAATGATAAAATATTACAACCTTTAGTTTAACGCTAACGGGACAAAATCAGATACAAGTCTGATTGTTTTCAAAGTGTCTGCATTTCATTCAAATTTTACATCAATTCCTTTGGGAGTACTGGGCTTTTCCCAGTGAACGGGGCTGAACAAAACAAACACACATGCAGTTGGACTCCAAGCCACTCGGTGGCAGTAGTGCGCCAACTCGTATGTCTGGTGCCAATAAACATGAGACAAGACATCCCTTCACTATTGGAAATTTCACGTACGCAATCAATAAGTATCGGCTGCATTTTGTTGCTTAGTAACAGAGGAAAGTTGTGCAATAGCAGTAAAATAGACAAACATCATAATTCTGCACCAGAAGAAGCCAGATGCTGTGAGTCTGTATGTAAAGGTTATTCCTCTGCATCATTCAGCAGTATGAACACACACACACAAAAACATTTTAAAATAATCTGAATTTAGCATCAAGAGCTGCTGTGTGAAGGCAGCCAGAGCTGCAGCTTCAGATTTACTCCGACATGAACCAGGCGGCTCCAACCGTTCACACAACTGTGAAGAAACACAGACTGACTCGATGGTTTGGTGTTTTAAAGCTCAGTTGGTGAAGCAGGTCTGACTTTAAGGATGTTTAAGGTGATTAAATTACTGTTATTAATGACAGTAAGAACGCCTGAACTACACCAGTAGTTTGATCCTCCAGTAAAAACGTTGGTTACGTATTGCAACCCCAGAGTTTCGGCGCCGCAGCCTTTCAGGCTACAGAACCAGCAGATCTGTTGTTTCACACAGACGACGAAGACCAAACAGAAACAGGAAGATGTTAAATGACGTTCGTCATCCTCACACAGGCAGGTCGACACACACACGATGTTACACCTTCTACACACACACACACACACACACCCCCACACCCCCACACACACACACACACCACACACACACACACACACAGTCTGCTCAATCTGAGGAACTAAAAGGGACAAAACAACCGACCAACAGGCGAGACAACCCAGAAGATCTCATGCACTGCAAAACAACGGCCCGTCTCCCCAAACAGCGCCGCCCTGCAGGAAGCGTGGTGCATTTCTCTGCTTTAGTTTGACAACCTGATTGAAGCCCAATGGTTCGGCTGCAGGACGGGCCGTGGGTCCGGACGGGCGTTCTTTCTCAGTGTGAAACAGAACCCGGCAGACCCCGGCGGATCTTACGTTTTGGTTTCCCACGATGTTGTCGAAGGGCAGCTCGGGGCTCCAGGACGCCTCGTTGAAGGTGGCGCTGCTGGCCCGGCGGTCGGCCGAGCTCGCCGCCTCCTTCATGATGTCCTCCGGCAGCGTCAGCAGGCTCTCCTCCGGCTGCTTGATCAGGTACGTCTCGATGTTGTGGCGCCGCAGGAAGTCGTTGCGGTCCTTGCCGTGACCCTCCTCCACCTCGTAGTCGCCGTTCAGACAATCCAGAGCAGCTTTGGAGATGTGGATTCGCCTGAAACACGACAGAAATATCAAACAAACAGTTACGCCAATATGTTTGGATTATTTGTATAAAGTATACAAAATAAAAACACATTCCTTTTAATTTCATCCCTTTTTAAGTGCCAATTTATAATGATGCAAAAACATAAAATCTTATTTTTCCAAATTGTACATTTGAAATAAGACAAAACTAACTTATCAGTAACTTTTCAGAAGGAGACAGGAACCAGTCAATAATACTGGTTACACTGGCAGATTAGTTCACTTATAACATGTGAAAATGTCTTGTTATAAATTAAATATATACATAACTTACTAAATATTTATCTAAACATGTCATTAATTTTTAAAACTGGAAAAAAATACTGAAATATTTTATTAAATATTAGCATTTTTAAATTTCATTTTAAAAATAATTTATATATTTCATGATTTAACAAATAATTTTGTGAAATAATTTAAACTCAGTGGGCGGGACTAAATGAGAGCATGACGTCTGATTGGCTGCTTCTTCTACGTTAGTTATAACCCTGAGTTCAGTAATATCACTGCAATGTACAGGGAAACTTCAATAATTTAATTAAAGTCTATGTACTGGTCTGAAATATCTCCAATAAGTTCACAGGAGAGCGTTAGCCGGTGTTAGCTAGCGGCTAAAGCAGCTCTGAGATATTTCAGACCAAACTAAAAAACAGAGACTGGATTTGCTCACCAAAAGTTTGTGGTAAATAAATTATTAATTTAGTGAAATTCCACATTTCCAGTGAAAATACTGATCGAGTCGTAGCAAGCAGCCAATCAGACATCAGGGTCTCCCTTTAGTCCCGCCCACTGAGTTTGATGGTGAAGTTAATTTAAGTGAATTCATGATGTGTTTCAGCACAGGAACATAAAATAATTCATTAATTTATTACATAATTATAACTAGTTTTTAAAGTGAAACATGAAAACATTTATATAATCCTATATTAAATAAATTATTTCTATATTTATTTTGAGATTAAACAAATATAAACACATAAATAACACTTTAAATATATATTTTTTATTATTATTATTTGTTGTAATTTCGCACTACTGGCATTCCATACAGAATAACCAGGGAGCAAACAATAAGCTCTTCAATAGTTTAAAGTCACACTAAGAAAATACGACAGATTTTAACGAGTTTCCACCCAAAGCAGCCAATCAGTGACCTGTACAGGTGTGAAGGAAGCAGCCAATCAGTGACCTGTACAGGTGTGAAGGAAGCAGCCAATCAGTGACCTGTACAGGTGTGAAGGAAGCCGTGTCAGGTCAGTGGCTGAATGTTGCTGCAGCCAAAGGTCAGGTCTGCTGCGTCGCTTCGACGGTTACAGCCGCGTCTGAAGTGTCGGATGTGATGAAAACATTCATACTTTCATTCATATTATGCAACAGATTTCACTGAAGAGCAAAGGTCAGAGGTCACAATCCAGCTCAGTGGCAGACGCTGCAGGACGATCAGAACCAGAAACTAAAACCTCTCTCTGTCTTTAGGCCAGAAGGAAAGACGAAGAGGCTGGACGATGGCGGCAGTAAAACTCCCTGTTATTGTGTTTTGGGTTCGATCCACACACACACACACACGCACACACACACACACACACACACACACACGCATGTTTGTGTTGCTATCTTTGTGGGGACTTCCCATTGACTTCCATTCATTTCTACAGCCTAAACCTTACCTTTACCCTTTTCCTAACCCTAACCATCCCATACCTAACCCTAACCCTAACCCACCTTTACCCTTTCCCTAACCCTAACCATCCCATACCTAACCCTAACCCTAACCCACCTTTACCCTTTTCCTAACCCTAACCATCCCATACCTAACCCTAACCCTAACCAACCAAAACTCATTTCATACCTTAGCCCTAAATCTGACCCCTGACCCAAAAACAGGGTTTCTCCTCGTGGGGACCAGGCTCCGGTCCCCACGAGGAGCAATTGGTCCCCACAACGTAGTATATGTCAGGAAAATCGTCCCCACAAGGTATTAAAAACAAACGCACACACGTGCACACACACACACACACACACGTGCACACACACACACACACACACGCGCGCGCTGCTCCCTCACCCCGGGATGCCTCCGGACTCCAGCTTGTTGGCGATGTCCACGTCCCAGGACCAGACGTCAAACTGCCACTTCCTGAGTCCCAGAACGCCGCACAGCACCGATCCGGAGTGGATCCCGATCCGCATGTCGATGTCGTGTTTCGTACGAGATCGGACGTATCTGGACGAGAAAAAGTTTCATTACGGTCCGACTCTCCAGCCTCACGTCTTCACCCTCCTGTACCTACATTCAGAACCACAGATCCACAAAATGAGCCCCATTTTCAAACGAAAAAACTAAATTATTGACTAAATAAACATATGAACTCAACAACAAAGATATTTGCAGAATAATGGTTCTGATCCAACATGTTTCTGGATCTAAACTGAAAACAGCAGAGGAGCTGCTGTTGGATCATCCTGGATGGATGAAATGTCCAAACATTGGTCTAGTCCAAGCAAACCGCAGCTGAAGAACTTCCCAGGATGGTCAGGACACAACTAATCAGTATAAAATTAATATTTTCTTCACTTTCTGCAGAGTTGAGACAAATGTAATCAGTTCCTCATCACATTTTGTCGTGGTAGACGTTCCTAACGCATCTGTGTGAATGAAAATTAAAGCAAAATCAAGAAATTTGAGTTTTTCCTGCTTTTCTAAACCTGCTGGTATTTTTTATCAGATACACATCAGTGTCAGAAATCCATTTTAAACTATGCATAGATTATACACTGTACATTGTATAAATAAATATGATTGACCTGCAGTGAATAATGTTTCCATAATATATCGTTATTTTTAGTAACACGATGAAATGCATAAGCCTTTGCATTAATGCAGCAAATTAATAAACATGAATGTGACCTTTGGTGGGAGTGGATGCCGACGGCGCCGCTGCCACACGCTGTTCAGAAACAAACAACAAATTTCACGCATATCTGCAGCTCTTCAATAAAACGGCTGAAAAAATGGTCATAAATTTGCGTCTCATTTCATAGTTTATTATCTGTGAAGAGAAAGAAAGCAGGACTGAAGGCTGATGCCGTCACTCCACGCCTCATCGCTGCAGCGGCAGGTGAAATGCATCCTGGGAAGGTGAGACAGGTGCCTAATGGCAGCTGCAGCATATCATCAGCAGCAATCTGCAGTTTGATGGGAAGATGACGCAGGCGAGGACGGAGAGGAGGAGACGGTGTGACTGACGCGACACAAACCCGACCAATCAGCTGCGTCCTTACTGGCTTCACTCATCCTGCTGCTGGAGCAACAAGACGCACCAATCTCACAGCTTATGCATCACTAATCCCTCTTTTCCCGGCCAATATACATTCTCCTCTCTGCCCTCAATGTCACGCAGAAAGAGAAGCAAGAGGTCGAAATCCAGCAGCAATAAAGTCGATTATTGAATTAGAGCCGGCAGCGGACTCAGAAGCTCAGAGTCCAGAGTCAGCAAGCGTTTTCCGAGGATGGGAGGAGTAAAAGCATGCTGGGATGTTACTTCTGCTGCGTGCATTCTTCTCCTGACCAGAGGGCAGAAGCATTTCTAAAGCAAAACTCACTTCAAAAAGTCGAGTTTTTTCTACCGTCTAAATTACAAAAAGCTTTCCTTCAGGTGGAACAAGAGGCAGACTGGGAATGCAACAAAGTAAAGAAATTAACTGTTAGAGGGGACAAATGATGCAAACCTCACATTTTGCACATTTTTGTTCTTTTATTGAGTTTCTACTTCTGCTAAAAACCAACCAAGGCTTAAAAAACCAATCAGCTGGTTTTTGGCTATAAGTTTATGTTTTCTGGTGTCTGCTGTTGACTCGCCCTCCAGAAACCACTTGCTGCATTCTTGTTGGTTGTGCAGGAGGCTCCACTTCTGTTTTTCAAAGGTTTATGGTTGTATAACTACGCATCAGTTTGCAGCCAGTGTAAATGCTGAGTTGGGTGGGCGTGGCCAGAAGCAGACTGTTTGGATTTAAAGTGACAGAGGCCCTAAAACAGCCTAAAGTCTCGTTATCTAAACCTGTTTAATGAACAGGTTTTGTATAGGCCATTGACCCATCCTCACCTGCTCAAGAAACCATGGTCACCTTTAATGAAGATGAGCTGCAGTGAAACACTGGATGTCCCGATTCTCTAATTCAGTGATTGGAACTGAAATCTTCAGATCAGAACAAGAGATTCTGTTTAAATCTGCTTCTGTCGTCAGAAATAGTTTTAAATTAGACTGAAGTAGTCCTGGGACTTTAAGGTGGTAATTTTGATTAATTAATCATCTTTAACAGAGTAAATCACTTTTTCTCTACATGAAAATGTTCCGTCCGGAACGTTTTGTATTGATGTGTTTCTGGTGCACCCATAAATTTGACGCACAAGTTACATCCGCTAACAGCAGCGATGGACGACAAAGCTGCTTCTCTCGGCGCACTAGGGGTTAATTTCTGCTTCTAAACCGATCTGATTGGTCGCTGGAAAAGCCCATTGCTGTGCTAAAAGGAGTTAGCCTAAAATAGCACGTCAATACTAAACATGTAGCAGCTAACGCTAATGTCAGCGTCCACATTTCTCTAAATGTGACTAATTTTAATTAGTCAATTAAAACAATTAAAACTTTTAACTCCCAGTACAAGTTAAAATCTGAACAATATCTGCAAAAGGTTAACAATCTGAAACCAACACTCTCATTCCACCCATTTACATGGAAATGTGCAGAAGGCCGTGGTGCTGGGGGTGAGGTGTGTGTGTGTGTGTGTGTGTGTGTGTGTGTGTGTGTGTGTGTGTGTGTGTGTGTGTGTGTGTGTGTGTGTGTGTGTGTGTACGCGCGCCTGGTGGCTGAAAGGCACACGTGTTTTTTCCAAACGTGTTTTTTCCAGACAACAGGAAGGTGGTTATTATAATCTGCTGGTGTATCATTAACCAGCGGCTCGGGGCCAGACCGGACGAGGTTAAAACATTTTGCTTATAAATGGCTCCACATTCAGGCTCACAATTATTTGCATGAATTATGCAGAAATATTTGCATGTAAAGTAGAGTTTGTTTTCACCAGCACTAATATTTGTTTGGAGCATTTCAGGGACAAGTTCCTGTTTTATTGTTTTCAGCTGAATTTGGCTCAGGTTTTCCCACTGCTGCTGCACACTCTTTAAATTAACTGTTTATTTTCTATTTGTGCCCCAAAGTGTTTCATTTTTAACCGTTAATTTATCTCAGTAAATATTTTAAACAATCTATTTTTTGCAGCTGCGACTTTCAGGACATTCAAGGTTTTAGCTGAAGTGAGACAGAAATGGAAAATGTAGATTTTTTTTTTCCTATTTTAAGAAAATTATTTAAATGAAAGAAATGAAAGCTTAGCAACAACAAATGAGCTTTGATTGAAAAGTTTCTGTTTGATGTAGATTATTAGATGAGTGATTTGTTTACTTTAAGGAAGACTTTATAAAAATGGCAGTAATTTAATCTCAGGTTAAACACTTCAATCACATTTCTTCAGGATTTTAACCAAATGGTTCTGTAAAACAAAAATCAAAGTTTTGAAACGACCTAGTTAAAGTCCAGATTTAAATCCCATTGAGCTGCTGTGCCATACAGTTGAACAAACTTTTCATGGTTAAAGAATTTTTCTCTTAAACTGAAGACCTTGAAGACTCAGAATGTAAGACACTATTTGAAGAACTTCTAGTTTTTCCAGAAATGCAGAAATTGGATCAACGTTTTAGGAAATCCTTCAAACCTTTGGTCGTTTAGTATTTTGTCCTTCAGGTAAAAAATCCACTTCTCTTTTTTATCTGCTCCATCCTAAACCCTTCATCGTCATCCTCCTCAGATCTGCAGCGTCTTCCTCCATCCCATCATAAACAGTGAATCCAGAACCAGTCAGGCTGAACAGCTGATCTCAGGTACGGCTCACCTGATGGTTTTGAGCATGCTCAGTCCCATCTCCACGCAGCAGTGGGCGTGGTCCGGTCTGGGCTCAGGTAGACCAGACACGCAGTAGTAACAGTCTCCCAGGATCTTGATTCGCAGACAGTGATGCTCCTGGGACAGAAAAACAGATTATTTTTACAAAACCAGACCACTGAACCCAAACACAGAGAGAAAGGAATACATGTGAAACTTTACAAAACTCTGAGAATAATCTCCGTTTTTAGCAGATTTTTATGTTACCTTTACCCAATTATCTCCTAATATTTCCCTGTTTGTGTACTTACGTGAGCCAGGCGGTCGAAACGTGCAAAGAGTTCATTCAACATTCGTACCAGCTCCTGGGCGGACAGCGTGGTGGAAAGGTTCGTGAATCCTTTAACATCTGCGAAAAGAATGCTGAATAAAATACGGAAATGTCACTTTCAGATCCAGGTTAGATAGAAATACTGATCATGCTCTAAGCTGTGTTTCTCTGACTGTGAGGATCATCAAACTGAAAGGAAATGTGTCTCAGTAAGAGACGCTGATCTGATGAGGATTCCTGAATCCTGAACCGAACGCGGAAGCGGCTCACCTGACATTCTCGTAGCGGTGGATGTAAATTCTGTGGAACTGATGCTGGAGGTGTTCGTCCTCTACATTTGTCATGTCGTTGATCATTTCCAAAACTACAAAACGTGGCAGCACGGATAACACCAGCCGTTCCTGGAGAGAGGCAGGAAAAGAGGCGCGATGAGCAGAACCTGACTGCGGTTCGGGACGGTGACGTGGTCCACAAAGTTACTGAGCTTCAAACTTTCTTTGCTTCGTAAAAGCAAGAAATGGATCAATAAGTTTGACAATAAACTAAATCAGGTGAATAAGTCTTTTCTGTTTTGTCTCTGGCTAAAAACCATGAGCTATTTCTTCAGCTAGCACAAGGCTAGCTCTTTGTTTTGGTTGAATTTACCCAGAATGCCCTGCGCTGTAGTCTACTTCCTGTTTTTGGAGCGGTCTCCGGTCTGCTTGGCATTCACAGAGGCATTAAAACCAAACCAGAGTTCACTTCAAACGAACCCAGACCAGGTTCGGTTAGCATTCACACCTGAACCAACGAACCGGACTGGAGTCGGACCGAAGCGGACTGAACTGGACATGAGTCAAACTCCAGTTTGACTGAGGCCATTATATAGTTGATACAAACAATCAACAATCAAGTTCAGGTCCAACTACTTTATGGACATCTAACCAAATTTGAGCTAGTATGTATAATTATGACTCTTTGTTGATTAGAAAATAAATATTTTATCAAAATGACCACAATATGCCAACATACACAGAAAGCATCAGATTCAGATGATTAATGGAGCAAGGAAAACTGACTGTGCCATATGTAGAGTAATAGATATGAAAATGAATTTAAATGGACGAACAAATGAAAAGTGGAGTTCTGGGAAGCGCGTAGTCCAAACCCAGTAACTGTGAGCTGGTTCCTCTCCCCAGGCTGCTGCCTTCCCAACAACCATCTGCCAAATTTATCTTGATAGTTTCTGCATATTTCTTCCTAACCGAACATCAAGTTAAGACAACGTCAAAAAACAAGCTCTGCTTTTGTCCTGACGCGACACGAAAACAAGAAACAGGACAGCATGGCAGAGATGAAGCCCGTAAAAACAAATAAACGACATTAACTCTGCCAGCCCGGGGCCGCAAGCAGCATCCTAAAAAAAGCCTCAAGGCCTGCAGAGAAAAAATAAAAAGCAGGAAAACAAGATTTGCTTTTATTGGTCTAAACGAGGCAGCGCCGCTCTGCAGATCCAGGAACAGATTTAGTGTGGGAGCATCTCTCAGGAGATCTGCATCAAATCCAAGCCACCGCTCTCCTAAAATACTCAATATGAAACATAAAGATCCAAACGGGCCAGCTTCGCTTTTACAGCCAGAATGATTCCTTCCTTTAATATTCTGCTGCAGCGTTGGGACAGATTAGTCCCTAATAAACTAGTTTTATAACTCATCTCCAGACGCTGCCTCCATTTCAGAGCGCTTCTCTGCTTCTGTCACTTAAAAAAGAGAAATTTAGAAGAAGATTATCAGATTCCCCCCCGACTCTTAACACACGAAACAAACTGAAAATATTTCTTATTCTGTCCCATCAGCTTTATTTCATTTAGCAGTTCAAGAAGTGGGAATATTTTAGTTCTGTTCTACGGCTAGTCTGGGTGATTTTCAGATATATTCTACTAGAGAAGAAACTCTGAACTACTTTACTTCTCTCAACATCCAACAAACAGTAATGTGCAAAAGTCTTGAGTTTTTCCTTCCAAACTTTCCTGAAATCTCTCAGGAAGTCTTCAAATTCAAACTTCCTGGAACTTAATACAGATATTAATATCTGTATTGGTGCCGATATTGAAAAAGATTCTAGATCTGCCATCAGTGACTGATCCATCAGGGCAGATCTATTCAGTCTAATTCTGTTTTGTAGTCTGAGCTTTATTTTTATTTATATTTATTTAAATGGACTTTCTGAAGCATTTGAAATGTTTGCTGCTGTTTACTTCCACATTTAGTCAACCTTGTGTTTTAGTCAGCTTCGGTTTCTTTTTTCCTAATTACACCTACTGAACAAATGAAGGTTGTTTTTAGCTTGTGAAGCTATAGGCGTATTTAATTGTGCTGTTCTTGTGTAGAGTCATCAAATAAATTAGTAATTTAGTACATTTATGTCTGTGTTTAATAAAAGAATCATTTGAAATTAATTCATATTAATAAATCAGGCATAAAAAGATTATTAGCAAATGAAATACATTAGTGTCAGTCTTCCAAAGAGTGGATGTCTAACACTAAGAAACCGAAACTTTAACTTCAGACTGTAAAAGTCTCATCTGGCTGGATGGTGCAGTAGAAAAATGTCTGGATTGGTTGGGACAGATGAAGCCTGAACCAAACCGGGTCATCACCGGGACAACGACCCCAAACCCAGCAGCAAACCTACAACACAGAGGCTGAAAGGAAGCAGGACAGGAAACGGTCCAGTCAAAGTCCAGACCTCAATCTGTTCTCATCTGAGTGATGAGAACAAAAAACAAGATGGTTCCATAAACTGAAGGATGATTTACTTTTCCCATCATTATGATATTATCTGCATGTTGCCCCATTCAGATTTATTTTAAATTTTCTGCATTTTACTGTAAAATTTTACAAATCCAAAAAAGTGACAGAAGCCCTAAAGAAAGAATTAGCAAAGCTCCTGTTGTTACCAAACACAAACATTTTCCTCAGTTTATCTTCTAAAGGAGTAATTCAGCTGAAAATGTGGAAGCTGCAAAGGCCTGAATGTTCAACCATCAGAGGAAGAGCAGGTTCCTGGTTTTCTTCTGAGCTGAAAACAGTGAAGAATCCTCAGACGAAGGCTCAGACAGTCAGATATTCCAGCGGAGCGTTAATAACGCCTCGGCTGCTGAATCACAACCCGACGCCTCGGGGCCGGCCCGGCTTCACTGCAAGAAATGAGGATTCCTCCTGAAGCCGACCCACAGGAGACGTCCAGCCGCCGCCCAGGTTTACGGCGCACAGCTAACCAAATATCTACATTATTATCCTGGTTTATCAGAACCGAGAACATCTGGGTTAAAGGAAACGGCAACATTTACTTTAATTTCAGGCTAATCAAAATGTAGCCCAAAGTTCAGACATAAATGAAAAGCTAACTAAACTTTAGAAGAATATTTTAAAAACTACATTATTTCTATTACAACATGGGAAAAATGTCATGTTGTACATTAATAATCTGCCATTGGAACTAGAATGAATTATTTACCTAAAACAGTCTCTTATTTATTGCTGAAAAGTTCCCTGTAAGTCAGTTTTGTCTTATTTGAAGTAAAATAAGATATTTGATTATAAATAAAAGTACTTGGTGAGACTTTGTGTTTTTGCAGTGAAGATCTGGATCCTTTTGGATGAGAGTTTTGGTAAATCTGTAGGTTTCCACATGAAAACTGAGCAGGTCTGAACCCGCTGCAGGAACTTTGCTGGTTTTTTGCCAGTAGAGGACTTGACTTTCCCAGCTGGTCACTTCTTGCAGTGTGGAGCCTTAATGGCGTGTTTGCTCCAGCGGACGCTGTCCCCGGTTTGGACAGCTGAGAGCCAGCGGACTCAGTGTCAGATTAGCTCAGATGATCATTAGCGCAGCTTGATTTTAGCTGAGGGATGAAGGCCTGCAGCACATCTCTGACAGCACACATTTCCCTCCCGCTGTGCAGGAGGTGCAGCACAAAACATCCGGCACTGCTGAGGATTCAAAGCAGTAAGTGAATGTTTCATATTAAAAACTTTAAGATCCTGAAGGTAATGTTGTCTTTTTGTGATGGACATATCTTCATTACAGTAGCTGCATTTCCATTGCAAATGTGAGCAAGTTTTTGATTTTATTCTGCAAACACAATTCCAAAATTGTTGTATTTCCATTAAATAAGAGATTGGATTAAAATCCCACGTGAATAAGTTTGTTCACGCAGTAAATCTTTAAAATCATGGCAGTGACAGATGTAAACAGTTTGAGATATATTAATATTTCAGTCATGGTGGCGCTCATCTGTCAGCCAATCAGAGGAGACGCTGGCGTCTTATTCAGGCGTTGGAGTTACAAGCCCCGCCTACTTGGGAGCGGCTACGTATGCTGCGGTTTGGGGAAACTGTAGTTGGCCATTTTATTTTAGAGCTTTGGGTTCCACATGTTGGAGTGAAACATCTTTTTCTGAACTGAGATGCTGTGATTTTTCTGATGGAGGCAGAAACATCAAAAACAAACCATCATCTGACCACTTCCTGTCGTCTTCTTCGACGTTTCCACCAGTAGTAATATCCAGCTTATGATCATGTGACTCGTTTGATGCAATAAAAGTGTCTCCTCTGCAGTTTTGGAAAATACATCTGTTCCCATTAAGCAAATTGATTTTCATAAAATCAATTTGTACATTTCTGTGGTTAATGGAAACACATCTGCTGTGTCTGGATATCGTGATTTGATTACACCAGTTACTCTTTTTCTCGTACTGAAAACCATCAATAAGGACTTTTGTTTCATCACAGAGTTTAAAATCTGCAGCTTTATTTCTTTTCTTTTCTAACAATCCCTGGAAGACTGAAGGCTAAGCACAGAATGGCACAACTAACAGTTAAAACTCCCTAAGAATTATTTCTGCCATTTTTACTGAGCTACACATTACAGTCAACATTTAACCTTTAACATTTGACCTTTAAAGAGTTCAGTTCATCGGTTTCCTTCTCAACAAAACATCCTGGCTCCTGTGTAACGTCAGTCTCACTGTGTTTGTCTTTCATTTTGATTGAATTCAGATATGTTTTATTAATTAAGAAAGTGTGAAACTGTATATTTTTATAATATACTGTTATGACTCAGCAGAGGTTATATTGGCAGCTCCTGCAGTGAACTAGAGGTCTGAATATGGCTTTGCATAAACTTTGACCATGATGGAATAAATCATAGATATCGTCTCTGATCAAATCTGGGCCCGGCGCTGCATTATTCACACTCACTGTGTTTTCCAGGCTCATTTAAATTTTATTTGCGTTTCTTATTTCTATGGACCCGCTGAGTCTCTGGCACTTTAATTTACAGTTTTTTATTTCACACAGATGGAGGAGCTGAGCTGCTGCAGAATCTAAATCTATTTCTATAAACAAAACAAATCATGGCAGCATTAACTCCAGCAGATCGCTGACCGCTGGACGTCTGGCTGCTGGGGAACGCAGCAGGCCGAGCTTTAAACCGACTTTGAGTTTTAAACCGACTTTGTTATTAAATGAGGGTGGAATGATTATCGTTATTATAAACAGGGGTTATGTGCATAAGTTTAATTTATTGTGGCTTTAGGCTCAAATATAAACTGTATATCCTCACTAATATCTGCTTAAATGAAAACCTGTTTGCTCTGAATAAAACTAAAACTGGGAATCCACAGCATGATGCTGCCACTGCTTTGCAGTGCTCTTAATGTACCAGCCTGGTGCAGATCCAGTGAAAAACAACCAATCAGGTTCAGATCAGAGCTTTGATTAGGCCGTTCTCAGGTAAGTAAAATCCCACAGAATGATGCTGCTACCACCGTGCTTCACAAGCTAGGAAAAGTTTTGTTGTTTTTTTTGTTTGTTTGTTTTTTTGCTTTGAACTTTTACCTCTGACTCCTCCCAAAATAATATAAGATAACATCCACGATGGATGGATGGACGGACGGACGGACGGATGTCTATTGCCATAGCAACCTGTAAGCAGTAGGAGAAGTCAACCTGCTCTCTTCATGGCATCTGGTCTTTTTCTTCTGCATTTATTTTTATTAACTGTAAGTTTTCACTCTGAGCTGGTGACATGAAGATAAAAAGTAAAACTCTGCTAACAAAGTGAATGTAAAGCCATGACAGCGCTGACAGGAAGCTGATTTAGCAGATGATCCGGTAAAGCTGCGGCGTTTCCTCCTCCTGAAGCTCAGTAAGCTCCCACAGCGCCAGAAAAACAAAGAAGAAAAACAAAGAAGAAGAAAAACAAAGAAGAAGAAGAAAAACAAAGAAGAAAAACAAAGAAGAAGAAGAAAATCAAAGCAGAAGAAGAAAAACAAAGAAGAAAAACAAAGAAGAAAAACAAAGAAAAACAAAGAAGAAGAAAAACAAAGAAAAACAAAGAAGAAGAAGAAAAACAAAGAAGAAAAACAAAGAAGAAAAAACAAAGAAGAGGGAAAAAAACAAAGAAGAAGAAAACAAAGAAGAAGAAAACAAAGCAGAAGAAGAAAAACAAAGAAGAGGAGCTCAGTCAGACCTCAGATCTGGCCTGAAAACAAGCCGCTGGCAGTCAGGGATGCTGGGCTCTGATTGGTCCATGTGGAGGTGTTGTGCTGCAGGCGGCGCCCCGGCTCATCACAGCCCGGCCTTCCAGGAAACATGAGGCCGCTAAAAGCTTTCTGCGCCGCCGCCTCACAGCCGCGGTAAACAAAGCTCACTATTAGCCGTGTGTGTGTGTTTGCTGGTGTCACTCAGACTGTGTGTGTGTGTGTGTGTGTGTGTGTGTGTGTGTGTGTGTGTGTGTGTGTGGTGTTATTGGTCAGATGCTAAGTGTCCCTGACAGCTTCGTATCGATGATGCGTTCGTGTTTTTCTCCTCCTGGAAGTCTCTCCGTCCTGCCGCTGAAACACTCCAGCCGCTTTGCTTCTTTTAACGCCCAAACCGACCCTCACACACAACAACAGGAAGTAGAAACATGTCCGGTACACGGAGGCCAGTGTTTACCGTTTCTTCCAGTCAGACAGGGATAAATACAGTCCCATTAAAAACCATTTTGGAGGCACATCCAATCTTTGTCTCTTTGCTCTTCAGAAAGCGCCGCACTCCGCCATGACGGATGTCAAACCAACCAACAAGCCCATTAACGCCTGCAGACCTGCTAAAAACAGTTTGTTGCCTCATGTCACTTTTATTTAATTGATTTTCCTGAAAAAAGGGCAAGAATGCAAACCAAAGATCTAATCTGGAAAGCAGACGGTGACGGATAGCAGCCATTAATCGTAAGGACTGGCACTGGTGTATTCACGAGTTTGCAGCTTACCTTTTTACAAGAAGAAGATTAACGGTGATATACTTCATAAATAAGATTAATAAGACCCAATCAAATATTTAATTATGGAGAAGCTAATAGCCTAATGATTAATAACCATGGAGGAAAAAATGCCTCATGTAGCCTAGCATGTTAAACTGGTTAGCATCTAGACTTTCAGTTTTCAGTCTGCTCTGCTGTAATGAGCCACAGTGGTAAAAATCATCAATTCAGGCAAATTCAGCAATTTGATCAAATTAGCAAACAAGTCAAACAGCAAAATAAAACACTGAGAAACTCAAACAGCAACATTTCATGTCCAGATCAAAAGAAATTCAAATACTCAATAACATCGATCAATTTGGAAACGGAACTGAACCATTTCTGAAACTTCTGAGCTCCAGAAAACCACAGAGAGGAATCAGAAGAGATGAACCTGCAGAGAAATGACTGATCTACCGAAACGACTCCAGCAGCTCATCAGGCTGCGTTCACTCAGCCGCTCTTCATGATCAGCTCAGATTCTTTGATGTTTTGTTTGTGATTGTTCACATCCAATCAGAAGAGTCTGATTAGAAGTGGAGTCAAATCAGGACTCAGGGCTGTGATGCATTCAGACTGCCTTCATCAGCCCATAATTACAACTCTCAGCCATTGCTCATATCCAGGTTCACCGTCTGGATTCTTCTGTTCCAGACTTATGAGGCACGTTTGACACCAACCATGTAAAAGTTGGATAAATGTGACATGACCGTTCAGACTGCAGATGCTTTGAAAACGATCAGATATGATTTAGTTCTGGAAGTGAATTCAGACTTCTGGGAGGTGAAATGATTTCATGAAAGTGTCCAGAACCGGCGCTGACATAAAGCAACACAAAGTCACGTGAATAAATCTGAATATGAATGTTTCTCATTTACCAAAAAGCTTTTTCATGAGCAGATCTCAGTATAGACTATTATATACCTTATTAGTAAAAATCAAAGGTATTTCAGTCCGTTGGTGAGTTTATGAGGAGCACCAGGGATGAGGTGTGAGGGTTGGAGTACCTTTATCTGGTTATACTGGTTATTCTGGTTTTCCTGACTTTCACTCATTGCCAGTTTATTCTAACTGGACCCAGTCAGTGCTGGTAAACTCTGTATGATCTAGATTCAGTCTGACTTCCTGTCTGGATTCAGTCTGACTTCCTGCCTGGATTCAGTCTGACTTCCTGCCTGGATTCAGTCTGACTTCCTGCCTGGATTCAGTCTGACTTCCTGTCTGGATTCAGTCTGACTTCCTGCCTGGATTCAGTCTGACTTCCTGTCTGGATTCAGTCTGACTTCCTGCCTGGATTCAGTCTGACTTCCTGCCTGGATTCAGTCTGACTTCCTGCCTGGATTCAGTCTGACTTCCTGTCTGGATTCAGTCTGACTTCCTGCCTGGATTCAGTCTGACTTCCTGCCTGGATTCAGTCTGACTTCCTGTCTGGATTCACTCTGACTTCCTGCCTGGATTCAGTCTGACTTCCTGCCTGGATTCAGTCTGACTTCCTGCCTGGATTCAGTCTGACTTCCTGCCTGGATTCAGTCTGACTTCCTGCCTGGATTCAGTCTGACTTCCTGCCTGGATTCAGTCTGACTTCCTGTCTGGATTCACTCTGACTTCCTGCCTGGATTCAGTCTGACTTCCTGCCTGGATTCAGTCTGACTTCCTGTCTGGATTCAGTCTGACTTCCTGTCTGGATTCACTCTGACTTCCTGCCTGGATTCAGTCTGACTTCCTGCCTGGATTCAGTCTGACTTCCTGCCTGGATTCAGTCTGACTTCCTGCCTGGATTCACTCTGACTTCCTGTCTGGATTCACTCTGACTTCCTGCCTGGATTCAGTCTGACTTCCTGCCTGGATTCAGTCTGACTTCCTGCCTGGATTCAGTCTGACTTCCTGTCTGGATTCAATCTGACTTCCTGCATTTAGCTTTGTGATCCAGTCTGCGTTTCTGTGCAGGTTCCTCTGCTCTGCTTCTCTTCTCATTGGGAGTTTCATTCCTTCACGCTGGTTCTGGATGTTCAGGACTGATTTATTTCATGTTTTCACCTCAGAGGCGGTTTCAGCGTCGTGTCAGCAGGTTTCAGTCGAAGCGTCCACACACACTGACCTGTCTCTGGTTCTCAGTCTCGAGTCTGAGGCGAGCTTCGATGCAGCGCCGCGTCTCGAGGAAAGCCTGGCGCTGGGCCCGGTCGGACAGGTAGCTGATGAAGATGCCAGCGGTGTTCATGCACATGAAGAGCACGGCCTGAGCCGCCACCTGAAACACAGGAAGTCACGTTAAAAACGCTTCTGCAATGTTATCATCGTACAGGACGGAGCGCCAAACACCAGGACTGTTAAGGCCATCCCGTCCCATTCAGCCATTCATCATTCAGCCACTCGTTGTTCAGCTACTCATCTGCATTCAGCCACTCATTGTTCAGCTACTCATCTGCATTCAGCCATTCATCATCATTCAGCCACTCATCATCATTCAGTCACTCATTGTTCAGCTACTCATCATCATTCAGCCACTCATCATCATTCAGCCACTCATCATCATTCAGCCACTCATCATCATTCAGCCACTCATCATTCAGTCACTCAGCTCAGGTAATTCATTCATTCATTCATTTGATTCAGGTGTGTTGTAGCGCTCAGCGTTTCCTTTGCTGTTCTCTGATTGGCTGTGCGGTCGGAGGTATGAGCTGAGCAAGCAGGAAGTAATCGCCGCCATTTTTCAAATTCATAGCAACAGCGGAGAAGCAGCGGAGTCCTTAAAGTGACCAGAGGATGTGAAGCTACGTTCACGTAGCAGTGAAATCCGACCTGAATCTTTTTCACAGCCATTCTAATCTTTTCAACCCAAAAATCAGATTTGTTCCACTTCCAGATGTGGAACAAAATAATATCTGTCATTCTGCAGTATGAAGAGAATCACTTAGAGTTCATCCAGGTTGTATCACAGCTGCTGAATCTTCTGTATTTAGCGTATTTAGGCTGCGTTCACACTGCAGCCTGAAGTGACCCAATTCCGATTTTTTTTGGCGTAATGTGACCTGTATCCGACTTTTTCACGGCAGTGTGAACAGCACAGGTCGGATTCTTTTTCGACTGTGACCCATATCCGATACGTATCCGATTCAAATGTGACCTAACGTTCAGGTCGCATTCATCCGAACTGAACGTCACTGATTCTCAACAAATCTCACTATTCTGCGTCCTGATACGCGCAAGTGGGAAGAAAAACAACAACCATGACGGAATATATGAGGATTAAGTTGTTAATATGCTGCTCCGGTTGGACAACAACTTCAAATATGTAAGCTAAGCTCCACCGTTAGCCTCCATATTTACTTCCACAAACACTGAGCACTTCTTCTTTTTATGGCAGTTGACAGAACACTGAGAACGCTGATGCTATTGCGCCCTCTAGTGCGCATGCGGAACACTTTCAGGTCTTTTGCCTGTTCAGACTGCAGAACGCATATAGGTCGCATTTACCTGCAGTGTGAACGGCCCGGCAAAAGAATCGGAATTGGGTCACTTCAGGCTGCAGTGTGAACGCACCCCTGTTCGGCAGCGCTCCGTCAGACATTCTGTCAGGTGGACAGGACTCATCACTCTGACGTCCTGCTAACTGTCAGCTCTGGTTTTACTCCACAACGACTCATCTGTCCGACTTCCTGCAGCTAAATCTGAATTATTCAGAGACTCATGATGTGATTCTGTTCTGGGAGCAGGAGCAGAACCTCGGGCCGGTTCTGTGGTTCAACAGTTGGCTTCAGGTGGAGAGAGAGATCCCCATTGCAGTTGTAGACCTGAACGCGTGTCCGTTGGGCCAACAGGTGGTAATAAAACGCCAGCGGCCAGCCGAGCCGCGTCGGGAATGCGGCCTGAAAGCAGATCTGACGTCAGGAAGAACAAGCAGGTCAGAGGAGAAAGGAGCGTTCCAACAAATGCTGTTTTATGATTTGTGTTTGAGTTAAACCTTCTTGTTGACTGAGGGTGATGGAAATGAGTCTAATAGAGCAGCAGAAGTGGAACAATATGTCGCTGAATCAAAGGATGTGAAACTTGTTTTCTTGTGTAAATAAGAAGTGAGATGTGACTGTCAGATACCTCTGAAGGAAACGCGTGTGTCACATTTAAATAAAACACAGAGTGAGTCAGAAAGCAAGGCCGCACGCCTCGCTGCTTTGAAACATGACGGAGGGCTTTCATCTGAGCGCGCTCAGTGAGGAGCAGCCTCCAGAGGGAGGCGAGATGATGCAACGCCCTGCAACAGGAGGGACTTCCTGCCTGCCGCAGCTTCACATGATGCAAACCTTAGAGCAGGTGAGTTGGCGCTTCAGTCACACACCGCGGCGCTCAGATGACCTGCAGCACCGAAACGCCCCACCCTGAGGAACAACGTCCCTGTTCAGGGGAGGGCAAGGAGTCAGGGACGAGTCTGAACAGGTCCAGAGCATCTGCCCTCCGTTTGTTTCTATAAAAGGATTGTTTTTATTTTTCTGCACGAAGCGCAGGAACCCAGGAGGAAACGTTTGGACCAATCAGGGTTCTGATGGGACTGCTGGTGGTTCTGATGGGGCTGCTGGTGCTGTAAGAAGGTTCAGAACTGGACCACATATCTGTTATTTCTTTCTGCTCCAATGAGCTAAAATAGTTATTTAATGCCAGAAAAGTAAAGATAACTTTTATCAATTAGTGCAAAGCGAATTGAGTTGTGAACGGGGTGAAAACTGTGGTGGATGCTCCAACCACCAACACAGAGTTATTGCTTCATAGTTTACATTATTAGTTACAGATAATACTATGCATAAAATATTTTCTAATGGCTGCACACATTAGTTATGTGTTTTCCAGGCACAAAGTGCCGTTTTATAACACAGTCAAGGAACTATGTTACCTTCAGTTGTAAAAATGCTATATAACAAATATGACTTAAAATAAATTTGACTTTGTAATTTAATAATTAAAATAATCATTTAATTGAAATTGGGCCTCTGCCTCTTTAAAAGCTCCTGCTCTTCCTGAAGCTCCGCCTCCAGGAAGTCATCCCAACATGGCTCCTCTATTAACCCTTTAACGTTTTTACCAGCGATGCTCTAAAAGTAGCAGCTCCTATAATGAGCTCAGCAGTTCCACCAGCTGTTTGCTAATTGCTGCTGGCTAGTCTGAAGGAGCTGAGAGGCTGAAGTCATGGGGGAGGAGCTGCGCCTCAAAGGCGGGGCTATGTCCACCCAGGCGTTTTGCACAGCTGAATGGTTGCCATGGAGATTAAAGGATTTCTAAAACATGCATGTAACAAGGCAAAATATAAGGCAAGCTACAACATCATAAACAAGTTATTATCTGAGTTTAATCACCTTGAATATGAGAGGCGGATTTTATTTATCCCATCAAAATCAATCTGCTAACGGTGAGATTCCAGGCTGGGTGTTTCCTACATGAGGCTGATTAGCATGAATCAGATCAAAGTGATGTTGATCAAACAGGGTTTCGTTGCTCCCCTGCTGGCGCTCTCTGATTTTATTTTCTGTTTTTTTCCAGGAAGGAGAAAGTGCTTTTGGACTGGAGGCAGAATGGTGTCACAGCAGATAAAAACCTCAAACAGACAGTCGTGTCCTCCATCAGAGAGCGAGGAGCTCTCCAGTGTTTTCCTCTGCAGTCAAACCGCCGCACTAAGAGCACATTTGGAGTGGGAAAAATGGAGCATGAAGAGGGATTCTCTGATTTCTGCTGCTCTCAACAGCATGATGATGCTTCACGGAGCGCGGGTTGACATTTTATTACCGGCTTTTCCCGCAGCTGGTTGCAGCGCAGCACACAAAGGTACCTGCTGGACACAAACATCCAGAAACACCGACTGAGACCCGATCAGCAGCACAGCGGTAGATATGAAAATACCACGTTAATAACAGAGTCTGGTGTTTTCACTGCACAAACAAAACAAACTAGAAATCTTCAGTTCACATCAGACACATTTCATGTCGTCTTTTAATTAATGACCTTCCTTTAGTATAATTAATTAAACCTCTTTATCCCTATCGCTGTTACATACGACATCATCTCCTATTTAAATGTAAATAGTTCAGTCCAGAGGTTATTGGTTGAACCAATCAGCAAACATCATCTCCTTGGATTCTGATTGGTCAGCCTGTAATTCTGAATGTCTGATTGGTTCAACTTTATTGCGTTTGTATCAGAAATTCCAGACTTTTGACTGAAAGTCAAAAAATCCCATGATAATCAGTTTTTACCCATCAGTTATTAAAATGATATCAATTATATATTTAATTGCATTTAATATTCGTTTAGTTTAATTCATATTCAACAAGCTGAACAGAGAATACATGTAACTTTTTCTCTGCATTGACAAAAACCCCTGGCTGTGAACCCAACAAATAAACAATAAAATCAAATGATTCACCTGCAGCGGCCTAAAGCCTCAACTTCCTCCTGAAATGCACTGAAATGTTCACCTGCTTGTGATTAAATCTCAAAGTTTTGATTTTACTCAGTTATCACACTGGATACAGGACTTACAAGCAACTTCAGTCAAAGTTTTGAAATCAGGGAACATTTTTCCAGTTGAAGTAATCAGAAGTCAGTAAAACTCTCTGAAGGAGGAGATTCCTGATCCTGCAACAAATCACTTTATGGGGAGAAAATCCCAGAAATTAACAAATGTGGATAATGCAGGATTTCTGCAGCTTGTTTGACGACAGAAATGTACAAAAGAAAACTGCATAAAGCTACAAAAGTGAGCCAACTGTTGATAAATTTACATTGATCCATGACAGACAGAAAAAGCTAGCTAGCTAGTGAGGGTCTATTAGCAGCTAGTTAGGGGTAGCCTCAATGGAACAGAACAGAATGAAGATGTCCGAGTGCAACTCAGATGTTTGCCTGACAAAAGTCCATTAAATAAATATATCATTAACATATTTAAGGCCAACTTACATTTTTTAATGGATGTAAACCACTTTAAGGCTTTACTTTTAGATACATGAACTTAAGACTTTTTTGAAATATAAATATAGTTTTTCATTTAAAACTTTTCATTTAGTGTTTTTTATGCTTATTCCCTTGTTTTCTATCATTTTTCTTGATATAGGTAGTTATTTAGAAATGATTGTTATAGAAACTAAGTTATTCATGATTTGCACATATATTCTATATTCATCAAAATAAAGTACCAATCAGTTGTATTTTAACTTTGAAAATGACGTCACCAAACGAATAAAGCTGCTATATTCTGTCCCGCAGTGTGCCGCTAAGCGAGCCTGGTTTGAATTGAAAGCAGCAGCATAATAATTACTATTATTAACCCTTGCTAATTATTTTCCATGCAGCTGTTGACAAGCCTCTTCCTGGCTTAGCGCCTTTAATGAGGCCTTGTTAAAAACATTCACATCACTGGCATTTCCCCTAATGAGCGCACCGGCGGTCTCCATGCTGATGCCCTTTATGGCCAACCGCCGCTGATCTTTTCCAAAACATCACGGATGCCGCCACAGCTGCCGCAGCTTAGAGGCTTTCATTTCTGTCGCCGTGGGAGGAGCGCAGGCCTTCAGGGGAGGAGGGGGGCCTCAGAAATTAAGTCAGCGCTGACGGCGTCCAGGGAGCCACAACGACACAGTAGCACACCGTAATGCAGCGCTCCGGGCTCAGGGGAAGATGGCCGCCTGTGAAAGGAAAACCCAGGAGGAGCATCGTCATCCTCCATGGCTGCATGCAGACGCAGCTGCAGCATCTGGAGCTGCTTTGCACTGGACATGAAGTCTGACGAAAGCCTCTCAGAGCAATGGTTGCACTTCTTCTTCTTTGGTTTCCAGATTCATAGGTCCTGAGGTTTAAACTCCCGTTAAGACAACAGAAAGCACAAGAGTGACTTCACATAAGGTAGCACAGCATTTCCCCTCCCACACCTGTTGCTGCGGCTCAATGCTGCGCACCATTCTGCCGGTTCCTGATTGGGAAAAAGCAGCTGTGGTTTGGAAATGAAAGCAGATCCACCATCACTCTTCTTAAAGAGTAACTAACTGAGTGAGAAGGTTTTATTCCTGAAGGGGAGAATAAACGCTAACCGTATCGCTGTAAACAGGAAAATTCAGCTGCATTAGCTGCTTTCAACCCAAAGGGGGCAGCCCTGAGACAGTTTTGAGACAAATAATTCACAATTAAACTTTAGATGAAAATGTCACAATTTGTTCATAAAAATAATTTAAATTTTTATATGCAGGAAATGATTTGGGGTTGAGTTACTGTTTTAAAACTAGGATTTAAAGAGGTGCAGTGGTTAGCACTGTTGCCTTGTGGAAACAAAGTAAATCTACCACTTCAGTCTGAGAAGACTTCTAGTGTTTTTAGTAACAAATAAAATGTTTTTTTCATGGAAATTTCTGACTTTTACTGTCAGAGAACGTCCCTCCATTAATCGTCTAAACCCGCTCATCCCTGCAGCTCCAAACTAGTAGTTGAACATGGGAGGAAGTTGGAGTACCAGGAGAGATCCAATGCATGAACAGGAGAACAGAAAGACCTCAGGCTGGGATTTGAACCCTGGACCTTCCTGCTACAAGGCAGCAGAGTTGCCATCATCTGACTCTCAGAAAAACTTTGTGGTAATTTAGTACATTTATGCCTTTAACCATGAAAAATTATTTATCTTCTTTATTTTCAACTTTCGGCAGCAGAGAATATCCAATGTTTTTCTCGTAAATATGAGAAATTAATCCAGAAATTTCCTCCACGTTCAGATTATTTGTTATTGTGTCATAATGATTTAAAGGTGTGAAGTCACACCTGCAGGATAATGAGATCAAGAATCAGAGATCTGGTGTGAAACAGGCGCTGGGTGAGTTCAGTAAATATTTCATCTCTATCAGTGACCCTTCTGCTCGGCGGCTGTTCCCATGTTTTATGGATGAACTCCGGAGGAAGAGGCCGAGGCCGCCGGCTGAAGCTGCGGTTAGAGTCTGATTACAGCTCTATAGAAACATGTGAGGCCGGGAGGAGCAGGAAGCCTCTGCGCTGCCAAACGGAGGATTTGTTCTGCGGCTCGGAGCAGCAGAGGACAGGGACTGATTAACTGGACCTCAGCGGACCGGGCCGCTGCTGGAACCCAACATGACGACAGTACCTCATCACCTGGGATGTTTGCAGACACTTTGAAGCGGCTGAAGCTCATCGAGTTGTTTGCTGTCTTCAGTTTTTACTTGTTGGTTTTTGTTTTCCATCCCGACCCGGTCCGCCTCTGAACGGGTCCAGTGACATGCAGAACCAGCGGGCTGCTGCCAGGACGAGCTTTACACAGCATCGGGTTTCAGTAATTAGCGGCGTTAAAACAAAATGTTCCAGCAGCCAGAAACACACAGAGCATCAGATCCACTTCCTGTTATCAGCCCGATTAACGCTCGTTAGTCTCACATCCCATCCTCAGCAAAAAACAAAAAAAAACTTTAATTAGTGAGCAGAAGACGTGACAAACATTCAATAATCTGCTTTAAAATATCCTGCAGTCCGCTGACAAAGTATTAAAGCCCTTTAAACGTTTTCCATATTATTGAAGAGAGCGCTCCCAGACAATGTATTAGAATAATGGAGGATCTAAATACGTCTATGTGATCGTTAATATTAATAATTAAATACAACCGCAACCAGACTTCAGTGTGAACGGTTTGCGGCCCCAAAGCGACGCGCAGAAGGAGAGCAGCTAAGACTGGGGAGGTTCACTGACTCAAACTGCTTTCATCACCCCATTATTATCATTTCCAGCCATTTCTACAGTCAGATTTACCGTCTGGCTTCTGATGGTGCAGAATTATGATGCATGTCTCACGCCAATGACGTAAAAGTCGGATAAAATGCGACATGTCGGTATTATTTAGTTCTATATGGAAAGTGGAACAGATCAGAGTTAGACCAGTTTGACGGATATTCATCACATATGGGTTGGATTTAACTTCTGTGTGAATGTGGAACCTGATTTATTCAGTATTATTTCATTTTAAATCTCTGGTATCGATCAGCGATTTTTACGGCATAACCAGAAACCATTTCAGCGCTGTCAGCAGAAACGGAACCAGATCAGAAATCTGTTCTATATGTTTGCTACAGTAATCTGTTCAGAGGAAGCGGCGTTCCTGACACACGGAGCCACTTGGCAGGAGAACCGTCACACTTTTCTCCCCCAGTCTGACAGTTTTCTGCGCGGCCGGCGCTGCCAGGACGGCCGCCTGGCTGCGGCTGCAGCTTCAGATCGCCGTCCATCAGAGGTGACATGTTCAGCAATATGTTCTCAATGTGTTGTCAGGAGCAACGCGGTGATTAGCAGACCGGCACGGTGTGATGATGACTGCTGCAGATTAGATCAGATCATAAATCAGATTTACAGAATGTGAACGCAGCGCAGCCAATCGTGAACAACGCCTCGCTCATTTCAGCCCTGCGTCCCGGTCCGAAACATCACAGGACAGAAATCACACAAATACCTCACCAACAGTAAACGTCATATTCAGCACAAAACAGTCATCATGGCGCCACTATGGTCCTAATTTAATAAAAACACTCAGCTTTACTTCCACAGAATCCTTCTTATTATTCTTAAAAATGTAATTAAAGACCTCTCAGCTAATCAGAAGATGAGCTGTTTTTAATGGGTCAGTTTTATTTTACGCTCCAACAGATCCAGATCCAATGAGTCTGGTGGCTGAATCAAGTGTTAGGATGCCTTCCATGCAGAGAGGTGATCACATCCAGCACCTACAGACCTTTATGAAAGAACGGGTCTCCTGATACCAGCAGAACACTAGCGGTGGATTAAATTTGACAATCCCGCCCAACATCAGCGTTGAACCTCACAGATGCTCGGCTAAAACAACAATCAGATGTTCCCATGAACACATGCTAACAGTCTGCAGAACGCCGGCTAACGGAGTTATGAAAGTAAATATCTCAGCATTTGTGGTGATGCAGCCAACATGTTAGAGCTGTTTTATATGCTCAGTCTTCAGCTGAGTCTGTGCACTGCAAAAACACAAAATCTGACCAAGTATTTATAGATTCTAGTGCAAATATCTTGAAATAAGACAAAACTAACTTGCAAGTAACTTTTTATCAAGAAATGGGAGCTTGTTTTATTAAATCACTTCTTAATGCTAGTTACAGTACCAGATTATCTTTCTCATAAGTTACAAATCTGTCAATGAAACATTTTATCAATATTCAAGAATAACTTTAAAAGCTTCTATATCTTGCTAAGAACTTGTAAGTTAGTTTTGTCCTATTTTAGATGTACTAAGATGTAAGTATGAGAAACTAGTCCAAACTTCTTGGTAAGATTTAGTGTTTTTAAGTGCAGCTCAGCCTGCATGCTCTCCTACTAATGCTACATCATTGTTATAACTTTATTACTTTTATTCCCGCTGATGCAGAAAGCAGGAATAAAAGGTGAAGTTTGTTTAGCTTTGTGGGTGTGGCTGTAAACACGTTTGATTCATCACGGCGGAGGCGAGCGCAGCCCAAATTTACAGGTTGCAGCGAACGCTTCATCCTTCTCCACTGCAGTAAATCAGCTGCAGCCGCGTTTTTCTCCAGCTGATGCATCGACTCTGCTCCGGTAATCCTTCCTCCACGCAGGCTGCGCTGCTCCACCTCGAGAAAGTATCATTTAGCGAGGAAGTATTCATCTGCAGAATACTTTCAGGGAAACAAAAGAGGCAACATCCAGTTTTACAAATGAGGCGCGAAGCAGAGAGAAGTTAACATTCAGCAGAACAGGAGGAATGTTCACCAGAGCAACACGAGGATCCATCCCGACACAACGGAAGAAAATGAAGACGTCAGTGAAGCTTCTTCCTATTAAACAAAACTGGTGTCAAATGTTTGTGCAGCAAAAATATTATTTTGTGCTGCTGCGATTCTAAAGATATTAACAAATATTTCCAATCAATCAAATTTTATTTGTATAGCACATTTCAGCAGCAAGGCATTTCAAAGTGCTTTACATAATTAAAATAAAGAAAGAGATTTTGAAAAAAAACATTAAAACCCGCACCCCTTTTAGGACTTCAAACATCGTTTAACTGAAGTCCTTAGAGGTCATCAGAGGTCAACCAGCCACTGCACAGTTACAATTTCAAACAATCATGCTGTCAATCAACTGTGCTACATTTGTGAAACAAAAGTTTTCACTTGTGTCATTTTATATTGTAGCCAGATGTAACCAGAGATCCACCTGCCTTTAAACTAACTAAATAAAACAAAACTGATGTAAATGAATTATGCTGGTTTGTCAGATAAACGTGAGCAGAGCAGATGATTGACATCAAATTTGTTTGTTTTTTTAAGTGGGAGAGTAGTTGACCTTTGATGACTTCTAAATATATCTGGAAACATTTATTAGTATCTGTAACGTAACAGCAGCACAAACATTTTAAACGTTTGACACCAAATTTGTTTAACTTCACTCAGATCTGTACAGATCTGCTGTTTCTGGTCAAAAATCAAAAATTAAATCCTCTGTTAGTGGAAAATGAGTCTCAGTGTTCTGCTCCCAATAAAATACACACACACGCACATACACGCACGCACGCACACACACACACGCACACACACACACACACCCTCTAAAAGTGTTTCCATTTAAGTTCTGCGAAACATCAATTTCGATCCGGTTGAAAAATCAGCTCAACTCAGCGCAAAATTTTTCCCAAAGAACATGAGTTTTTTTTCTAAATTGCCGTGTTTCCATTAATCAAATTCATTTTCATAATTTCAGTTAATGGTTAATGGAAAGCATGGAGAACCCACTGTGTGACTGATAGTAGAAGATGGAGGGAAACCCGGGCGTATAAAGGGAGAGTTACTGTAAAGGTTTGATGCTGTCAAGCTTCTGCAGAGTGACAAATGAAACCTTTAAAGTTTCTGGAATCAGTCAGCGTTTGCCTGTTGTTGCATAATTAAAGGATGGACCGACACTTTCTGCTTTCTGCAGACAGTTTTATCCTGAGCAGGCTGCTCGCTAATCTGAGTCTCATAATTTAGACACTGACACAAAACAGAGCCACAACTAAATGCAAAATGTTCCTTAAAGCAGGATCTGGAGTTAACCATGAAGCTTCACATCTTCATCTACAAACTGCAGATCTGAAACTGTTTCTGTGCCTCTTCTCTCCATCCCTTCGTATGTTTCCTTTACTTCCTGATTTGCTGGTTTGATCTAAACAACATTCAGCGTAAAGCCGAGCCGATCTGCAGAGAGAACAGGAGAACAGGCAGTGATGCTCTGCAGAAACCCTCCAGCTGCCTCTCCGGTTGGTTCCAATACTGGGACACCAAGCTGCTGCAAATCACCACCATTACCTTTTCAAATGGAAATAATTCATAACCATTCTTTAACAACGAAGGGAAATGTGTTTAGCTAGTCACCACAGATCATCGGGTCACTTCTGATGAAGAGCTTGGATGAGAGCAGACTTCCACTGGACCTCTGTGATGTTTTCCAGAGCTGATGGTTTTGCTGCTGCCGCGATGCGATCACATGTGACAGATAGTCGTTGCTGTGCAACAGCAGGGTGCCAACCTGCGCTCAGCCCCAGGACAGCCTGCTGTGAGCATGGTCATGTCACTGCCATGCAAAAAAACAAAACGAGTGCAGCAGAATCCGCTCACCCAGTCAGGACTCCGTCCGATCTGGTTTCTGTCCTGTTCTGACTGTAAATGTAGCATTGTTCTACGTCTGGAGACATTTATTTGGGCTCGTTGGAACCTCTGTAGCTCTTTAATGAACAACAGATTGTATTTTAGCTGAAACAACGTAGCGCTGAATAAATCTGGTTCTCCTCATTCTCAGCTTAATCTGATGGACTAGACGCCTCTGAGTGAACATTTTCACCCGGCTGTGCCAAACACAAACACCATTCTCTTATGTCTCTGTATACCTGCTGTTGTTTTGCACTATTTTAAACAGATAACCGCGATCCAACATTAATCTCGTTAAACGGTGACCCAAGCTGCTGGCCGTTGGCCCTGCTCTCTGGATAGATTACTGCTTGGAGGTAATCCCGTCTGAAAATCGTTCTTAGTGTGAAGAGCGAGCTGGAAATCGCCCCCACTCTGAGCTTAAAAGCTCTCAATATGTTCTCAGGTTTAACCAGGGCAAATGTTGCACATCAGACTCATATTTCACACAGTATTTGGGGATAAGTGAAGAGGAAAGTCATGTCCTGAGGAACGGATACGACTTGTTTTATTGTCTGGCATGTTTGTCAGACAATACTCCAGTGAATAAAAGGGGTTTTAAAAGCTTAACAAACATCAAACAAAGCTGCAAATCCAAGTTATCTTGTGAATATACTAGTTTATAATCACAGACAAATCATAATTTAGATGACAATGGGCAAATAAAAAAGTAAAAGTTGTATTACTGAAAATCTCCTTCCCTAAAGAGAAAGAAATCTAAGATGGCCCCTTAAATTTAAGCATAATTAGCAACAGCGAGCTTTATTTGACAAAAAATTATTTCAGATGTAAAAACAATACAGTAAAAATATTGTAAACTGTTGCATGTTCATAAATAAAAGAAAATATTCTCACAACGACGTTGCCATGTTGTTTACACTGCAATGCAACCTGGGTAGATGGCGTATGCTAGGTGGAACAGCGCTAACGCTGTCCAGCCAAGCCAGTAAGTTCTGCATCGTTCAGCCGCTTCAGTTTGAACCAGAACAGGCTGAAGGGAAATGAAGATGAAACGGATGAAGAGGAGCGACTCAGTTGAAGAACACGGTATTTGTGCTGCTGCTACCTGAAAATGCTAACATGGAGAGCATGTGCTGCAGAAAGCTCCAGTTTCCATCTGAAGCTGTTTAGGTTAGCATCAGATCAAAACATTTACTCAGATATACCAGAATGGAAACTAACTTTACGCACCCATCTATTACCTTTCAGTTTGGTTTTTTGTGTTAGTTCCTGCTGCTGGTCATAGCTTCTGCTGCTGGTGTTAGCTTATGCTAATGGTGCTAGCTCTAGCTACTATAGTAAACAGCCATGTTGTTTTGCTTTGACAGATGTCTAAAGTATAAAACCTCCTGAAACTTTGAGGCGGTTTGTCTCAATCCAGACGTTTTGTGTTCTGCCCTCTTTGACCTCCATGACCTTTCATGTTTTTAGACTGGAGTCTGTTATAACCTGCCCGTATCATCAGACTGTGCGGGTGGAAACATGATGATAATGGAGATATACAATTTTGAAGTGATCTTGAGTTTTGTGAATTTGTTATATCTGGATTCTCTGGTTTTCTACACGGCTGAAATTAAAAACGCTGCAACCCTCCTGCAGACAGAGGAACTGTTTGTGTCACATGAAGCCACAGGGAGTCTAACTTGGTCTGCTCACCAATACATGATGCTGAACATGTGTCAGCGAAGTCATAAACCAGCCATGTGTCATCCTCAATCTGTTTCTGCTCGTTAGCAGGCTTGTTGACCTTTGCAGAGCAGCCAGGTGAGGACCACAGGTCCAACACCGTCAGCTAGCAATGAGCCGGAGCTAATCGATACGCCTCGTCCTTCAGCCTTCAGCCACAGCCAGTCACTTTTAATGCCTGATTTATCCTGTGGGGGAAACATGCACTCAGCTGTTTCTGGACATTTTGTGTCCATTGAGTGATGGGCGTGTGTCAACCGAACAATAAAAGTCAAAAAAAGGTCAAAGCAGACCAATCACAACCTAAAAACCTCAACTCAGACAGCTTTATTAATCCCAATGGGAAACTCAGTTGTAGCCTACCAGTCCACACATTCACTTCCAACCAAAACTATTGATTAAACATAAACACAGCATAAGCACCAAACACAAGAAACAACTTAAAAACAAAACAAAAAAGGCTCACCATAAATGGAGCATTAAAATTTGCTGCAGTCCTGAATGCGTCATGAAAGCGTTGAAGTGCTGACGCTCTGCCTGCATCAGATGCATCAGGGGAAAAACTTAAACAAGTTTGCCCAATTCATGTCCAGCAGCTCTTATTGGAGAATGTATGTGTGTCCTGCTCACCGGCAGAGACACAATGAGCTGTAATTAGGTTCTGTCAGCAGTTCAGTTCAGTGAGGAAGACGTCACGGCTTTCATTGAGATGAATGTGTTTCTGGCCGGCTGATAATAGACGGAGAGGACTGCTGAGTCAACATTCAGGAAGAAAATGAGAATGACTTCCAGGTAACTTTCTCCGGAGGTCGGTCGACGGCGCTGAGCGCACTGGAGGGAAGCTGGAGTGTTTAAATTCACATTCAAGTTCCAACAAAAGCTCTGAAAGGAAGAACAAGTTAAGAACGTCCTCCTGATTCCCTCCGGCTTCAGGACTGACGGCGCTGCAGAGAGGTGATTTATCTGGTCCATACGCTCCTCTGGCACTCAAAGTCCACAAAAAGCTTTAAGAGCCCAGAAGAGAGGAGGAAATGAGGCGCTGCGAGGGCTCCTTTTCATCACCTTTACAGCCCGGCCGCTGGGCCGTAAATCCTCCAGGCAGACCATTTCGTTTGGTCTCAGAGGTCAAGGTCGCGGGACGGACCAGGTGACAAACGGTGAGGTCTAGCGCCTCGCTGCAGTTCAGCAGAACACATTAAGACATCATTTGGTCGGTTTGCAGAGCGTACAGAAAGCTGCCGGTGCCTCCATCACACCAAATGTTCCTGATATATAAATCTAACTCGTGGTGAGAAGCAATTAAAGTTTTAAATCAAGTTAATTGCAATCTGCCATTTATTAATCACATTTAATTGAAAACCAAACAAAATAAACATCATTCTCAATTCTAAACCCCTTTTTTGCTGCTAAATTACTCAATAGACATAAGAGCTAAACAAAGTTTTACAGTTTTTAATCTGTTATTTAGCTCATTAAACCTATTAAACCTAATCTAGTCATTCAGCTTTCCAGAGTTTCATGGAGCTTCTTTAAAAATGTGGACTGCAGACGCTGACATTAGCATTAGATGCTACCTAGCACTGAGATGCTACTTTAGGCTAGCATAGCTTCGCTGATAGGCTAACTGCTTTTAGCACAACTTGAACACAACAATAGTCTTTTCCAATCAGACCGTTTAGAAACAGAAATGAACTCCCATCAGGCCGGGAGAAGCGGCTTAGTCATCCATCACTGCTGTAGCTTGTTTGTCAGATTTATGAGAGTACCAGGAACACAATGCAAAGGTTTATATGTAATTAATTAATCACAACTAATGAGTCAGAGCTCTGGCCCTAATTATAACTTATTTAAACTGAATTCATTGTCGTCAAGAATGGATGTTGAAGTTGGTCTGGTTCACCATGCAGGCTGGAAACAGGGCTGTTGGGTTTACATACAGAATCGCTAGGACAGTATTCCAGTTTTCATCAGGCAGTCAGGACAGCAGCTGCAGAGCCACTGGAGCTCTCACATGTTGTTCTCACATGTTGTTCTCACATGTTGTTCTCACATGTTGTTCTCACATGTTGTTCTCACATGTTGTTCTCACATGTTGTTCTCACATGTTGTTCTCACATGTTGTTCAAAAAGTCACCAACAACAGAAAAACGGCTCTAGATTTGGCAGCAGTCACAAAGTCGATAGAGTGAATGGCATCATGAACTCCTGGATGAACCAGAATGTTGTCGTAGCTAAGTAAAGATTGGTCGCCACTGGTGTTAATGAATAAAGAAGCTTCACCAGACACACATCAACCAATCGACCTTTGACCTGTAGACCCTGAGAGGAATCAGGCTGTAGAGCAGGAACGGTCTGAACGCTCCAAACTTCTGAAACTTCCTCCACTAAATAAATGCAGCAGAATTAAAAGTTTGCCTTAACTTTGAGGATGGCAGGAACGCAGCATAAGATCGGTGCGTACCAACATGAGGTTCTGGCACAACAGTCTGCAGCGCTTTAATGCCAGATTGTCCTCCACAGTTGCTGCGCCAACAAAGCCCACCAGCCGGCTGCTTCCCCCTCCAGCTGGACGTCTCCGTATCGGCGCTGAAAGCCCCGCCGATGCAGGCATCTCTCTTACATAATCAGCAAATGATCTGGAAGGAGCTTCAAGTTATTTCTCAGCTCAACAACTCGCCCTGTTCTCACTGAAACTGAGTCTTCTGGAGAAGCTGGGGAGTAGTTTCACCAGATATGAAAAGTGTTTACTTCCTGATGTCATTTCCTGTCTTCACCCATGAGATATGTATGAAGACGGTGGACGAATAAAGCTTTCAGACTCTGGTAATTTTTGAAAAGTCTGGGAGGTCGTGGGCAGAAATGTCACTGGGAAACTCGGCCTTTAAAAGCACAGAAAGCTCCGTCTCTGAGATGTCATTAAATATTAAGAGCGACTGAGTGCAGTGTCTGGTAACAGTGAGATTGTCTGAGATCAACCGCATGAAACGGGTGAGATGGAGGAGGCGCAGGGTGAGGGAGAGGTGAGGAGGAGGAGCTGGAGCTTCCTCCCTCCGTCCCAGAGGAGCAGCTTTCATCGGTCCGGGCCGTCGGGCCGCCGGGCCGATGACACGTCGCCACGCAGGGAAGAAAGCTCAGACATGAACGCAGCCGAGCGAAACGCTGCCTGGACCGGCACCGGGTCGCAAAGGTCAACCAGAAACTGTCAAGACCCACAAGGCTGCCGAGTTCCTGAGCAGAACCGAGCAGCAGCTGAGGGACGACCAATAAGAGGTCCAACACACCAAACAGAACCAAACGGACCAGAACCAAACGGACCAGAACCAAACGGACCTGAACCAAACGGACCAGAACCAAACGGACTAGAACCAAATGGACCAGAACCAACAGAACCAAACAGACCAGAACCAAACGGACCTGAACCAAATGGACCAGAACCAAACGGACCAGAACCAAACAGACATGAACCAAATGGACCAGAACCAAACGGACCTGAACCAGATGGACCAGAACCAAACGGACCAGAACCAAACAGACAAGAACCAAACAGACATGAACCAAATGGACCAGAACCAAACGGACCTGAACCAGATGGACCAGAACCAAACAGACAAGAACCAAACAGACATGAACCAAATGGACCTGAACCAAATGGACCAGAACCAAATGGACCAGAACCAAATGGACCTGAACCAAATGGACCAGAACCAAACGGACCTGAACTAAACGGGCCAGAACTTCCCTCTTCACCAAATGGAAACAAAAATGGAGTGATGTCGGATGTTAGAGATTGTCAGATTTACCTTTTGTCTTTAGCTTAACATGCTCAACTTGCATTTGTTTTGGTCGTATTTACCCAGAATTCCCTGCGCCGTAGTGACCGAGGACCAAAATTCACTTTTTTGGTGTGAATACACATTAACCCCTTACCCAACCGAACCAGACTTCCCAGACAAATGGGCCGCGTTGGATTAAAGCGGACCGAACAGGGCTGGTGCGAATGCAGCCTAACAGAACTTTTATGCTGAACTCCTGTTGGATTTTGATGAGGCAGTAAAAAGAGTTACAAAAACCATTTCAACCTTATGAGAGCCGAGGTGATGTGAAACATTTTCACTGTTAGTTTGGTCTGGAGCCAAGATGAAACACGACTAAACTCACCGAACGCATAAAGGAACCACAGCAACACATCGTCTCCATGCGGAGATAAAACGGACGGAGCTGCAAGAACTTTTACATTTAGAGTAAATAATTCATTTCCCATCTTCAAACAAGGCTTCCTTGATCAGCTGCGGTTGTTGGTGCAAACAGCTCCAGGAGGAAATCTCTGAAGATGTGAGCCGTGCAGAAAATGTGACGCCTGTTCAAAGCAAACGTCGCTGAACAGGCATTAAAAAAACCCGTTTGATTGGCTGCAAGAGGCGAACAGGAAAGCTGTTTGAATGCTAAAATCTACAACACCCTCCTCTCCTGAGGGCTCGCTGAAGGCAACAAGATTGAAAACACACACAAACACCTACACACACACGCTCACACACACACACGTGTTGTCTCCGTGTCAAATCCACACTTGGCTTTTTTGTGTTATTTTCCCGCCTCTATCTCCTCAGTGCAGCCGGCGCTCCGGTAAGCCCGGTTTGACCTTGAAAGAGGAAACGGGAAGTGCAGCTAATCAATGCGCACACAGCTCAGGGTGTGTGTGAGGAGAATACACACTGCTACTAGCGCCTTCATGATGCTAACGTGTTGTATTAGCATTCACACCGGATCCTCTCTCTGACCAGAACAACCTCATCGCTGTTTAACAACAGAGAGGAGAACCACCAAACGAGAAGCTCAGTCAGACAAGGAAGGAGGAGAGAAGTGGAGAACCTGAGAGCAGGCAGTATTAACGAGTGATACGGCTCTCTGCACAGGGCGGCATTCTGCCAGGGAGCGTCAGGAGAACAGACTCCCAGTTCCAGAAACCACACAACAAAAAAGCTTCATGAAAGCACATGCAGAGTCAGTGAGACTCCACCGGACCAGCACAGAGTAAAAGAGTTCCCGGTTCCTTAACCTACAAATTCCAGATTTTTGGAAAAAGACATTAACTCTGTTTGAGTTCAGGATGTTTCTGTCTTCCTGACACCAGGCGTCCAGCCTGAGTCATCCTAATCCCACCGCCGCCACTGCATCTGCAGCAGTCACACCTGTCCCACCGCAGCCACACCTGTCCCACTGCAGCCATTCCTGTCCCACTGCAGCCACACCTGTCCCACTGCACCGGTCCCACCTGTCCCACTGCAGCCATACCTGTCCCACTGCAGCCATACCTGTCCCACTGCAGCCACACCTGTCCCACTGCAGCCACACCTGTCCCACTGCACCGGTCCCACCTGTTCCACTGCAGCCATACCTGTCCCACTGCAGCCACACCTGTCCCACTGCAGCCACACCTGTCCCACTGCACCGGTCCCACCTGTCCCACTGCAGCCATACCTGTCCCACTGCAGCCACACCTGTCCCACTGCACCGGTCCCACCTGTCCCACTGCAGCCATACCTGTCCCACTGCAGCCACACCTGTACCACTGCAGCCATACCTGTCCCACTGCACCAGTCCCACCTGTCCCACTGCACCGGTCCCACCTGTCCCACTGCAGCCACACCTGTCCCACTGCAGCCATACCTGTCCCACTGCACCAGTCCCACCTGTCCCACTGCACCGGTCCCACCTGTCCCACTGCAGCCACACCTGTCCCACTGCAGCCACACCTGTCCCACTGCAGCCACACCTGTCCCACTGCAGCCACACCTGTCCCACTGCACCGGTCCCACCTGTCCCACTGCAGCCATACCTGTCCCACTGCAGCCACACCTGTCCCACTGCACCGGTCCCACCTGTCCCACTGCAGCCATACCTGTCCCACTGCAGCCACACCTGTACCACTGCAGCCATACCTGTCCCACTGCACCAGTCCCACCTGTCCCACTGCACCGGTCCCACCTGTCCCACTGCAGCCACACCTGTCCCACTGCAGCCATACCTGTCCCACTGCACCAGTCCCACCTGTCCCACTGCACCGGTCCCACCTGTCCCACTGCAGCCACACCTGTCCCACTGCAGCCACACCTGTCCCACTGCAGCCACACCTGTCCCACTGCACCGGTCCCACCTGTCCCACTGCAGCCATACCTGTCCCACTGCAGCCACACCTGTCCCACTGCACCGGTCCCACCTGTCCCACTGCAGCCATACCTGTCCCACTGCAGCCACACCTGTACCACTGCAGCCATACCTGTCCCACTGCACCAGTCCCACCTGTCCCACTGCACCGGTCCCACCTGTCCCACTGCAGCCACACCTGTACCACTGCAGCCATACCTGTCCCACTGCACCAGTCCCACCTGTCCCACTGCACCGGTCCCACCTGTCCCACTGCAGCCACACCTGTCCCACTGCAGCCACACCTGTCCCACTGCAGCCACACCTGTACCACTGCAGCCATACCTGTCCCACTGCACCGGTCCCACCTGTCCCACTTCAGCCACACCTGTCCCACTGCAGCCACACCTGTCCCACTGCAGCCACACCTGTACCACTGCAGCCATACCTGTCCCACTGCACCGGTCCCACCTGTCCCACTGCAGCCACACCTGTCCCACTGCACCGGTCCCACCTGTCCCACTGCAGCCACACCTGTCCCACTGCAGCCACACCTGTCCCACTGCAGCCATACCTGTCCCACTGCACCGGTCCCACCTGTCCCACTGCAGCCACACCTGTCCCACTACAGCCACACCTGTCCCACTGCACCGGTCCCACCTGTCCCACTGCAGCCACACCTGTCCCACTGCAGCCACACCTGTCCCACTGCAGCCACACCTGTCCCACTGCACCGGTCCCACCTGTCCCACTGCAGCCACACCTGTCCCACTGCACCGGTCCCACCTGTCCCACCGCAGCCATACCTGCAGCCAGAAGAAGTCGGTCTGGGTGAACAGGTAAACAGGTGAGAGTCTGCAGGTGGGCTGAAGGTAAAGCATCCTCCCCCCTGCAGGGATTACGGCAGGTTAGTGGAGACACAAGCGAAGACGTATCTCGGCACAGCTGGATGCTAATTAATGCTCTCATCAGCCAGCGCTCCCACAGATCACCGACTTATGCAGAACATGACTTTAATTATCGTATCAGCAGGCAGGGGTCTGTCAGCCATGACAAACTCAACCCTGGAAAGGAGACCTTTACCGACAGACAATTACATGTTTGCAATCATCTTCATTTAACATCTAGGTTAAACTTTCTTCTTGTTCCACTGATTTCTCCTGCTCTGGTAAATTCAGACTTACTGTAAACAAAATAATAATAATGATGATCATTTAGATTTTATCCGCACTCTTTGTAATTTTTTTTCTACTTTGGTCAACTTTTTCTGACATGAAATCCTAAAATGTCAAGGCTGCTGCAAAGTTTCCATCATAAAACTCCAGTGTTTTCCCTGTAAATGTTTAATGTTCAGGCAGAAAGAGGAAAAAGCTTCTCTGCTGCAGTGTTTGGTTTAGTTTGGTTTAGTTTTCAGACGGTCCCACTCAGTCCCAAAGCAGACATAGTCAAACTTTTTCTCTCCATTAAGCCGTGATGAAGAGATAATTAGAGGTTTTTACTGTTAAATTTCTCCATTAAGGGACTGAAACCTGAGCTCAGATAAACCTGACTTCCAGTAAGTGTCAGAGATTTGACTGTTGCGTGAGCAGTGCAGCACGCAGTTGGCTGCAGCACTTTTGCTGCAGCCTCAGACTGAGGCCGGTGCAGCGCTGCAGCGCTCCCGGCTGCACTGAGCATGCTCAGTGAGTCTTACTGTGGGCGGCATCGTGAGGAACCCAGCAGAACTCTGTCAGGTATTCCTGGAGTCCCCCTGATGCCTCTGAGCTGCGTCAACACAGGAGCTGAAAATAAGTCCTGGCTGCAAACTGACATGTTTTTTTTTTTACCAGTTCTGCTGCGAATATAAAGATTACGAATGAATTCATCATATGACTAAGCTAAACTCGCCTGATCTGATGTAAAACTTTATTTGCTTTAAATTCTGCAACAAGGTAAAACTACAAACATGAACGTTCTGTTAATGTTGGGGTCCACATTTAAATCCCACATAAAGAAGGAACCACTGGCTCTCCTAACACTTTCTCTAAAATAAACATAATCAAAGCATTTTAGACTTTAAAGCTGAAAGCTGATCACAGCGTCTGCGACTTTCTATAAGTAAATCTGCAACACAGAAGCCATGGTGCCGTCACAAGAACCTAACATTACATAGATGTTCTCAACATTTTAGTCTTTTTTTTTTAAACCAACTGAAAAATGCAATACGGCCACAATTTGAATTTTGGTTTTGGTCATCAAAGAACATTTATTTTTGCACTAATTTTGTCAATATTTATCCCAGATGAAGACTTTTGTTGTCAAATCATACAGAATTTCTCAAGATGGTCATCAATATCTGCCATGGAGAATAAATGTTTGCACTAAAATTACCAACCAGATGAATGTGTCTAGTGTCTGATCATAACCTTCATACTTTGAACCACAGAAATCATTATATATGTTCTTCATATTGCATTTCCTTTTTCTGGTGGACATTTTTCAAAATGGCTGCCATAGATAAGGAGAAAATAGGTTTGGACTAAAATCGATGGTAGCAACTGCCAGTGTTGAGCACAGAAAACCAGAACGTTAGTTCACTAATTCACTGAACAAGAATCTTTGCGCTAAATTAGCAGAAGCTAACGCCAAACCGCCAAACATATAAAAACATTACAGAGGTTATTGCTAAATTACTAAACAGATATAAAAAACCTAGCAGAAGCTAACGCTAACATTAAGACGTCTGTCAGTTTGTCTCACTGGTGTGAAACTCGCAAACAGCAAAGTCCTGTTTTTGATTTTGCCACATATTTTTACTTTAACGTTTTATAAATATTATGACCAAAGTTGAAAATGTACGAAGTGACAAAGTTCATCCACATCATTAAAATGGGAAACGTTTTATTACAATAATTGGTTTAAAAGGCTCAAAAATCCCAAAATTCAGTTGGTAAAGGGAAACATGAAAACATGACCTGATGGGTGAGGATACATATGTTTATGTCTTTACACACATTTGAAATATTTTTACTGTAATAATTTGCACTATTAGTCCAAAGGAAACATCCAGGTCTGACTGAAATGTCCTGAACTTTGATGATCTGCGGTCCAGTGAATCCAAATGGTACGATCCTTCCTTATTCTTTGTTTTCTGCTGAATTGCACATTAAACATGTTGCAGCTCAGGTAGAAAGTTTGGTCTCTGTTTTATAAAACAAACAGCTGATCCTCCTACCAGGGTCTGTAAGCCTCTAAGACCCTCTATATGAGTTACTGCAGCATCCCAGCATTGATTTTGGTATTCTCAGCTTCGTGGGTCATGTTTCGAGCTGCTTTTGTCTCTGTTTATACTGATGTCTGATCCATCAGGGCTCCAGATTAAATTTAGACCCATTTTGCGACCGCTCCTGGAGAGAGCGCGGTTAATCTCATGAGAGAGAGAGAGAACATTCGGGTCCACGCAGACTGATTTGTTGCAGATTCCTCTCAACAATAAGAGAAGGAATCAGCTGGTGTTATCAAGCTGCAAAAGGCAAAAACCAATTCCACAGCAGACATAACTCCAGCTGAGATATTAGAGGCAGAATGAATGCTGCTGTTATCAGCGTGTCCTGCCGGGGAAGGGGAAGCTGAGGCTTGTACTGGACCAGCTAACAGCTTCTCCAAGAATGCTATCCACTAATTGATCTGCAGAAGATGCCGAACTTACAAAAAATGCAAGCTGAGTCTGAGTCAAAGGTGTTAAAAAGAGCAAAGTTTCTAAAGATGAACAATCAGTGTGGCTGATTGAATCACAGCCGCGCTGGCTGGCACCTCTAGCAGATTTCTCTAGTGAGATTTTCACCTTTAAAAGTGAAAATTTAGAAGCAGAGAATCCAAACCCAGCTGAGAACCAGCCTCCAGTCCTCTGCTGAGCAGTCATGACAATCTTTATTCCATTTCAGAACGTCAGGAAGCTCCGTGTTGGTTTCACTGCCGCTCCGTCAAAACAATCCCACAGTCTGCTTGATGGATGCAAAGAAGAGTTCATTTTATACAAATTCAGAAAATTCCAGCTCTAACAACTAACAGGAGACGCAAACTAGCTTTTAGCATCTAATATTTTTAGGAGAACAATTTATAAAACAGTTTTCAGAACCTTTTCCAATCACCACTGTGGTCCAGTCAAAGTCCAGTGACTTCCAGAAATATTCACACCTCTTAAACTTTTCCACCTTTTGTCAAGTTACAACAACACACCTCAAAGTGTTTGTGGGTATTTTAAGACAGTCCAACACAACGTGGCGCTTAATTTACCGTCAAAGAGATTTCAGTCTACATTTCAGTGGTGGGCTCAGTTAAACTTTAAATCAAGTAATTTGCAGTTTGTGTAATTAATTAATCGGAATTATTTGCATTTTAACTAAAACCCATATATTTCCAAAATGAGAAACAGTTTGCTGCTAATTTATTAAATATGTAAACATGAATGCAACAACAAAGTTATTTAAAGTTTTTAATCTTATTTAGATGATTAAACCATCAGATTGGAGCAAAGTGTTTTTCTTTCCAGAGTTTCAGGAAGTCCTGATCATTCCTGGAGCTTCTGCACAAATATGGACGTTGATGTTACCGTTAGCTGCTACCTGTTTAGCACTGAGATGCTATTTTGGGCTAGCATAGCTTCCCTGCTAGATTTACTCCTTCAAGCACAACTTTGCACACAACAATACTCTTTTCCAGCATCCAATCAGATCATTTTACAGATTTTAACAGTTAAAATCTGTTTAATTAACTAATCAAAATATGCAGCAAACATGTGCAAAATGAAACCTTTTTACTGCAAAATACTGTGGGAAGAAAAACAGGGTGGTGGCAGCATGATGCTGTGGGGAAGCTGAAGGGAACCTAAAACCTGAGCAGGTTCAGCTTCCAGCAGGATAACGATCCTAAGCATTCATCCAGAATGACCGCAGAGCGGTTCAGATCAAGGCTTACTGTGTCAGAACGGCCTAGTCAAAGTTCAGACTTTAGTTCAGTTGAGAATCTGTGGTGAAATGAAAGTTCACAGACATTCTGCGTTCCAGGAGGCTAGCAGAAACGTACTAATGAATACATCGGTTCTACAAAGAAAAGGGCTGAATTTAAACATTTCAGAGATTTCCCTTAATTACTCACACCTCCGGTGATTTATCAGCTTCAAAACTAAATAAAAAGGAGAAGGAACGCCTCTGTAAAAGACTGGAGCAGAAAAACTGAAAAAACGGGCTGTTCTGAGTGAAGACAAACCCACTCAGCTTCTGTAAAGCAGCAAATGTTTGTCTGCGTGAGTAAACTGATTTTATCATAAGGCAACAAACTGCAGCTCCGGGTCTGACGCTCCACCATCAGTCCTTCAGCTGCAGCTTGATGCTAATCAAGATTCATTCATTTGCCAATGTGGATCTGTCTCTAGTACAATTTGAGCCGATCCTATTTCCAGTGAATACAGTCAATAAAAGGTTTTTAAATTAGATTTAAGCTCATAATGTTGCGAAGTGAGCAGCTGAGAAGAAACATAGTGCTGGCCGGTAGGGGGAGCTACTCCTCTGACACCGGGTGGTGGACAGTTCCCGGTGCTGAAAGCTCAGCAGCCGGAAAAACTGCAGACAAACAAACTGCCACATGTGATTAGGAAAAACAGACTGCAGATTCCCGCTCTGCTCCACGGCCAAATTCAGGAAAATCACAAATGGAAACCAAAGTTTCTGAACCTGAAGCAGCAGCGAATGAAGGGGAGGTGACAGGTGAGGCGCTGAGGACTCACCTGGTTGGTGAAGAAGCGCGCGCTCTCCGAGATGAGCAGCTGGACCAGGATGTGCAGCCCGGAGGTGAAGAGGCCGGCCAGGATGGCCCAGGTGAGCGGCAGCGGCAGCATGCTGTAGGTGGCGAACAGCGTGAACAGGACGTAGCCCACGCCGTCCCCCAGCAGCCCGTAGCCCAGGCCGGCCGCCAGGATCTGCGTGGCCATGGCCACCCAGGTGACCACGCCGCTGTACTGCAGGTAGCTGTGCGAGGTGGTGTCCTTCCGCACCACCACTAAGGCACAAATGACCACCTCTATGCCGGTGAAGAAGCCCAGCAGCGTGCCCTTGATGGGGTCCATGGGGGTGGAGGCCAGGGTGAGGTGCAGCACCAGCAGGGTGAGCTTGGTCACCACGTCCAGGATGTTCATCACCACCACGGACTTCCGCCGCTGGCCCAGGAAGTAGCGCTGGTAGAGCCGCTCCAGATCGCGCGACTTGAAGGCGTTCCGCAGCGTGGGGAAAATCACGCCCCGGTACGTGTAGCCCCAGTTCAGGAAGAAGTCCGAGTTACTGGGCGCGCAGTCGATCTGCAGGAAGCCCAGGTCGCTGCTCGCGCGCTCGGGGAACACTTTGGTCCCGCCGTTGTTGTGCCGGTCCCCCACCGAGGTCCGGCCCGCGGACTGCTTCCGCGCGCCCTGGATCGGGTCGAAGGGGTCGTCTTTGGCCCCCCCGCCGCCGCCGCCGCCGCCCTGCTCGTGGATGAAGCGCTGCTCGGTGATGTGCCGCACCGCGTTCTGCCACAGCAGCCGCTTGGGCCGCGCGCTGCCGCCGCCGCCGCTGCCGCTGCTGTTGCCGCTGCTGCTCGGCGTCTTGTTGATGGTGTACAGCTCCTCGCTCGCGCTGGAGCAGCGCACCTCCGACAGCTCCATCACCGCCTCTCAGCTCCGATCGTCTGTCTCAGTGTCTCCTCTCCTCCTGCTCCTCCGGACTCTCAGTCGGATCAGCGGTTCTGGGGACACGACGTCTTCTCGTGCGCATCGAACCGAGGGCGCGTGCTTTTCTTTCGGGTTGGGGTGGGAACGGCGCGGGGCACAGCGCGGCTGGAGGTCATTGTCAAGACAGCGGATCCCTTACAGAACCTTTCGAACCGATCTCGCCTCTGCCGGACCAGCCATCATGATCCCCGCGTGGGAAAATCACCGCGTGGCGCGTCCGAGCAGCGACCGCAGCTCGAGCCACTGTGACCGGACCGCGGGCACCATCAGGGGGTCGCGGCGCCACGCAGAGCCGGGACCGTGGAACAGAAAGGGACTCTGTTTGGAAGCGGGTCGGAGGATCCGGGTCCAACCGAACCGGAACCAGAACCAGAGCGGGATTAACACGCTGCAGGAATTCCCAGTTTTCCTTTAAAGATTCCCAAAAGAATCACCAGGCGTGGAGAAAAAAAGAAAAGCAGAACAAGAACTCCATAAAATCCGATTTATGAATCCAGAGGAAATTCAGAACCTCAAACTTGTTGCTGCGCGCGAGCCTCCACCGTCAGGATCCGGCGTGGATCAAAGCTCCATCCCGCGCGCTGGTAACACCTGTCTGACAGCGCGAGGCGAGCAGGCACGCTCCAACCAGTAAATAAATAACGCGTCCGATGCTCCCCGTTCAGCGCGAGCCGAGACTGATCTTCCTCCTCCTCCTCTTCCTCCGGTCCCCCCCTGTCAGACCTCCGCGGTTCCTCCTCCGCGGTGTTTCAGAGCCGCGGCGGCCGCGTGCAGAGGCGCAGAGAGCGGCGGCTGGTCAGCTCCGCTCCGCTCGGGTTTGACGTCACCCTCCGTGTGTCTGCGCTCCCTCTCTCCTCCCGCCTAACCCACGGTGTCATCCCACGCGCCTCAGCTCATCCTTTTGTCTGCTAACTCTCTCCTCTCCGCTCCGCTCATCGCGCCTCCTTCTTCCTCTCCGCCGCTTCGCGCCTCCTTCCGTAACTGGGTCACTTTTGGATCAGGCAGCCAGCCTACATTCTGGATCCGTTCCCACGGATTTCCTCGGGATTTTAGCTGAAATGCTGCAAACTTGACTCTACTTACGGCAACCTGGCATAACATTATGACCACTAAAGGGGATCTTCTGTTTTTCCTGATGCGATGTTACAGTTTGAACATAACAGACAGATTTAGGGTCTGGACTTTGACTAAGCCATTCTAACACACATACATTTGGAATAATATGATGCGTCCCCGACTGTAGATCAATAATGGTACAAATGGAGCTGATGCAGATAAAAACTTTTTAAACGTCTTAAATGGAAATTGTTTGGTATATCACAAACCATTTTTAAGTTTATTTATGCTGCACTTTAAGTTTTTTACTTTTAAAATGTCGGCCCAGGAGCAGGGCGGGCGGGCCATCGGGAGGTTCGGGAGGTTTCAGGCCGGACCAATCAGCAGTCAGAGTCTTTTGTTGTTGTTTGTTTGCTTGTTTTATCCCTTAAAGTTCATCCCAAACATCCACCAACAAACCACCCTCTGTAGGCTCAGGTATTTCAGAGTAGCAGCTTTTATTCCGCCTCCATGTTTTCCAGTGAACCAGATGAGTTTGGCATGAAGGTCAAAATGGTTTGACTGATCAGAGGAAACTTCTTTCTCGTGTTTCTGCTGCCTCCGAACTCTTTATGTTTTTTTTTAATTTTTTTTTAAGCAAAATGTTTCTTCTTCTTCATTCCTCCAGATTTCTGGAGTCTGTATTAAAATGACCAAATGACACGCAGGTTGGCTCTGTTTGGCCTTTAGGTAACTGCTGGCAGTGGATTTAGTTTCTGGGTGTCTGAAGGATCAGACATCTGATCTCAAACTTCTTTAAATCTGAGCTCGATGTGCTGTTGAAGGCCTACTTCATGCTGCCAGCAGGGATCTCTTGATTTGGAATGAGGAAAAGCAGGTCTGGGTGTAGAGGGTGAAACTGAACCTAAAACGTGTTTAATAAAATTTATGATTTAATGAGAGGAATTTATCTTTTTTTAGCTTTTTCCCTTAATAAACGAAATAATGATTTAAAAACTGCTTTTTGTATTTACTTGAGTTATTTTTAAAGTTTATTTGATCTGAAGTATTGAAGGTATCATGGTACATCTCCACCTTTAACTTTTCAGTTTCTGATCTTAGGGATCTGATTGCAATAATCTGAATTTTTCCTAGAAATCACTTGATAAATGGAGGGAAATTATGGAAAATGGAGTATTTCTTACTTCTTAACAAGCAGCATCTGTTTTCTGACTGTAACTTCTGTCCGTCTGCTGAATCCGGCCGTTTCTCAGCGCCATCCAACTCATTTCTCTCAGGCACTTCATGATCTTATTTTTTATTTTTATCCAAAAACAAAAAGGCGCCTGCAGCTTGAAATGTGCCACACATAATCAAACAAACAGAACTTAAGAACAGAAGTTACATAAACAAAAGATTAATATCTGTATAAAGTCAACAGACGGTCGGGTCCAGATTACAGTTCATACATCAGTTTTTCTGTGTTCACTCAACCGGTTTTTGATCTTTGCTCTTTCTGATTTGACATTTAATTTTTTGCTGCTGGCTGAAATCATCCAAACTGAAAGTAAAGCTCAGAGTGATAAAGACGGAGTCTAATCGCGGCGCTCGCATGTTTATCACCACCGGTAAACTCTGAATTAATCACCCATAAAAACTCCCCCGAGATGATTTTACAATCATGCCCAACAGATCTGTTTTCCCGCTCTGCCGCAGGGAAGCCGCTTAAAGACGATTCATTCATCAAGACGCCAAAATGGAGGTGGAACGTTCTCCAATGAGGCTCCATCATCCCCCTGCTCCACTTCTCCTCATGCGGGAGACTCGGAGCCAAGGCGGTCAGAGCTCGCCGGATTAGGCGGGGTAAAACGCCTCCCTCCTGAACCTCCAGTTCCTCCCCACGCACGGCTCCAGGCAGAAGGGAAAGCCGCCTCATTGCTATTCAGTCTATTTTTACCTCCGCTCCTCCGCCCTGTCTCTACTGTAGCTCTTCCTTCTGCTGATTCCCGGGAACAGAGTTACAGAAATCCAGAAAGAGTCGGATGCTTTTCAACATTTCCTCTCCCCCGTCCCTGACAGTGGGCGGTGTGACTGATGGGAGGGAAAACCCACGAGAACAGCAGAAAGATCAAGTTTCAATAAAAACCTGCATTAATGTACAAAATTAAAGGTGGAATAACAGAATACAGGGATAAATAGCCATTTACAGCACAGGTCTGTAATAAGACATGTGTTAATATGTAATAAATAAATAATATCCTGTAATAAAACAACTTTATGTATCAAGGTTACAGGTTTGAGCTGTTTTATATGGCGTGATATATATATTTGCACACTTATACTAACCATAAATTTAAATGTCATAAAATTTTAAAATGTAATTTATTTTGAAAAACCAACACTGCCAGCTCCTTCCTGTCTGGCTGCCAGGCTGCTGTGCGCCAGAAAGGTAACCAAGGAAGGTTTGGACATTAGCATTAGCATTAGCATTGGTGTGAAAATGACCCTAATGTTAATGAATATAGTATTTAAATGACATAGTTAATAAATGTAGTTTGTCCTTCATGTGTGAAATGTTTCATTTGAGCTTAATATCGGGTCATTTTTGTGTTTTCATTTGAGTTTATTAAAATACTTTCAAAGGAAGACATGAGGTAACATCTACGATGCCAAATGTTTTTTATTGTGACGCAGTTCCCTCAAGATAAAGACAAAGAGGCTGGTTCCGGTTCTGTTCTGGTTCCGGTTCTGTTCTGGTTCCGGTTCTGTTGTGGGGACAACTGTGGAACCTCTAGAGATTATGAAAATCTTCACCTTCATATAATCAAGAAACTTATGGACAACCTTGATCATCATAAAACTGTCTAGAGAAAACAGAGCATCTTCAGTCAGAAGCTTCTTCAGTATCACGGTAGTACAGACTGCTACAGCAGGACTTTCCTGCCAACAGCCATCACCATCTACACTAACTGTTGGAAGAATCTGAATTAATGGCTCAGCCTAAACTCCTCTGAAGTATTCTCAGCTCCCTCATTCATTTTGCCACGGTCACATTAAAGGAGCATTCATTATTGGAAGTGCGTCAGTCTGAGCGACACCTCCTTCTTGAAAATGTCACGGCTCCCTCAGAAATGAAGCCGTTTGCCATTCGGTGCGGACGGACCCGCTAATTTCGGCGTGTCAGGCTGCTGAAAGCCCGGCGGGGTCACAGGTGACAGCTCATCAATTCCAGCCGGCCGTAATTTAGGGTTTCAGTGACGACATGACAGATGAGCGAAGCATGGCGGCGCAGCCTCAGACGCTGCTGTAACAGGAGGGAGAGCAGAGGGACCAAGGCCGAACGGGGGCCCCGAACCGCTGGGGCCCTGAACCACTGGGGCCCTGAACCACTGGGGCCCCAAACCGCAGGGACCCTGAACCACCGGGGCCCCAAACCGCAGGGACCCTGATCCACCGGGGCCCCAAGCCGCAGGGACCCTGAACCACCGGGGCCCCAAGCCGCAGGGACCCTGAACCACCGGGGCCCCAAGCCGCAGGGACCCTGAACCACTCTGTTGCACATCTTTTCAAATGGAATATTATTTCTGACCACTTCCCAAAACTTTCTCTTATTTTACACAGAAATTTAACACCTTTAGGGTCTGAATTTTCCCACACTGTGACAATTAAAGAGATTTATATTCTAGAATAACTTACTGAAATGTTATTTGCCATGCTCATGTTTATGACTGGCTGATTGTCAAAGTGGAAAATGGAAAAGTTTCTGAGAATAAAAAGACCAAAAGAGCCACAGCAGCTGTGGGAGAACCTGCTGCTAAAAACACCGAGATAAAAACTCCTGGTTGACTAAAATCAGACGGTACGAAGAAACACTGAGGAAACACTGAGGAAACACTGAGGAAACACTGAGGAAACACTGAGGAAACACTGAGGAAACACTGAGGAAACACTGAGCGTAGCAATTATTGAAAAGTTGATCTCAACCTGCTCTACAACCAGAACCAGAACCAAACATGGAGAAGCAGCATTCAGCTTCTATGCACCACAAATCTGGAACAAACTCCCAGAAAACTGAAAAACAGCCGAAACACTGAGTTCCTTTAAATCCAGACTAAAACCCTCCTGCTCAGAGCCGCGTGTGAAACACAGCAAATGAAACACTGACCAACATTTGGATGTGGAAAGATGGCATTTTATGTAATGTTTGCTGGTTGTGGTGTCTCTTTGTATTTTTGTAATGTAAAACACTTTGAACTGCCTTGATGCTGAAATGTGCTTTACAAATAAACCTGATGGACTGATTGAAGTTGACTTCTTTATATTTTAGTGATCTTGCTACTATGACATCCACTGTATTTATATTTCTTAAAAAGTGAAGCTCAGCGACCAGCAGGTCTGATGTCGGCTGGACCCTGCTCCAGTGAGTGAAACCCCCTGCTGGTGAGCGCAGAGCGGTTCTGTGGGTCAGTCAGAACCGGAACCCTGCAGACTGGTTCTGTGCACCGTTCAGCCCAGTCTGAGGCCGTGAGCCTCGATGGGCCAATCAGCAGAGGAACAGACTGTACCGATGAAGTCATCTGGAGCAGCGCCGCCAAGCGTGAGTAACAGCACAAAGAACTGCTCTGGGATCAGCCGTGATTCATCCACGGAGGTCTTCAAGTGAAACGCAGCGCGTTCGTTATGAGGCAGAAATGACTCAGACACTAATTAACTCATTACTTGACTGATGAAACACCTGCAGGTGAGAGCGTCCAATTAAAGACGTTCAGGTCTGGGACTGATATTTCTCGGACAAGTTGCTGTTTTAATGTCACGACTCAGAGAAAACCGATTGAACCAAACTTTTTATTTCCTTGGAGCTTCTTCGAATCTGAAGTGGAAAAAATCCTCCGTTTGTTAATATAACATCAAATTAAAACATAAATTGTTTTAAGGTTCGTTAATATGCTTTACTGTTCTCTGACCACAGCAGATATTGTTACTAACATCCACTAACTGATAAAACCCACAAATATTACTAATTTTAATTCTTCAGATGTGTTTCAATATTTATTAATACGCACTGCGGAAACCATCTTAGCACAGAAGCTAACGTCCCTAGCCTTCCTAATCTCCACTCTTGGGGTTCAGCCAATCAGCAAAAAGGAAAATAAATGGTGCTCCTGGATTGGCTGCTGTGCAAACAGCAGCTTCCCAAACTGCTTTCTGTTTCAAATATCATGTATGAAATAATCAATAATCAAGTAGATGGATGATTCGGAAACAGTTTGGAGTAAAGTTCCACAGAAATATCTGTGAAAACTGAACCGAATAGGTTTGATCCACTGTATTTATGAGTTCCTTTATAAACATCATTTCTTCAAATATTAATACGTTTTCTGAGTTTCCACAGCTGTAAATGTCGACGTCTCTTTATTTTCCATCTATCCAAGAATAATGTTTTATTACTTTTACTTCACGTATGTGGCGTTTGTTTGCCTTTTTTCTGTCTCTCCTCTTAAATATGAAACTACCGTCATAAGTTGCTTATGATGTTCAAAGCCATTAAATTGTTATGTTGCCTACTGATTCTGTGGGAAGAAACGATTTTTACACCAAGTGGGAAGAAAAAAACCTTCAATTCAGAAGTTTTCATGGTTCATCTTTCTCAAAAGACAACGTGTGGAAAGCTAATGTTTTTCATATATTATTTATGTAATTTATTGCTGTAGCATTTTGCCAAATGATGCTTCAGGCTGGAAGAAGAAGTGAGGAGTCAGACGATATGAATAAGTTATAAACAGGTGGTTGCAGCTCAGACGTGAGCCGACCAGCCGCTGTAACGTCGCTCCAAACTAGAATGAAATTCAGCTTCTGTCCACCGCATCGTTCCTGTCAACGAGGACGCTCAGATCGGCTCTGAATCTGCAGGGATTTCCTCACCATTCACTGTGATTCATCTCCAGCTGAAGGCCTGGTGAGGCGGTGTTCAGCTCGCTGCTTCCAGAGGAGCGTTTCTGTGTGATTATTAACCTTTATTTGCCTGCAGAGCGGTGGCTGAGCATTAAGTGAGCATTACGTCCTGGCCGATGGCCAGCAGGTCAACACTTTGTTTAAACTGAAGGAGGATCAGAGCAGCTAAGGTGGAAACATTTGGTAAACACACACACACTCACCAGCTTGTTCAGACCTAAAAACTGAAACATTAAAGCAAATGGAGCTCAGGTGAATCATGCAGCTTCAGTCAGTCGTGACTTCAATGTTTTCAACATTCGTTTCTTTAACTTTGGTGCTAAAAAACGATACAACACATCCAAAAATGTGTTTACTCCTGATATCAGAGCCACACAGATGAGAATAAGAAACTATGGAGTCATTTATAGTTGACTCCATAATGTAAAACATCAACAGCAACATTTTTGTTTATTTAGTCTCATAAGAAAAAAATATGGATTGGCTGCTTTGCATTCATTTTTAAAAGTTATTTTGTCACCGTGTTATTCTGACATTTATTAATGTCATAATTTTAAACTAAATATTTAATTAGAAAGTGAAATATTAAGCTTGAAAATTATATATTTAATTAGGAGGATAAATATTTAGTTCCAAACTAAACATTTAGTTTGGAAAGTAAATCTTTAATTGGGAACTAAATATATAGTTTACCAAATAAATATTTAATTTTGAGCTAAATATTCAGCTTATAAACTAAATATTTTGCTTCTTATAACTAAATATATAGTTTACCTGATAAATGTTCAGTTTAGTTTGGAACTGTGCCATTTATAAATATGTGAATAATTTTGTTAAAATATGACAGAATTGAAGCACTGAACTAATCGAACATTAATAAAACTATTTATAGTCCTGCAGATTGGGCTCAGCAGGAATGACAGCATGTATTATCGCCAACACAAAGTCTCTTTGCAGCAGTTAGAACTTTTCCTTCAGCAACTATTTTCAGACCATTTTTAAGCAAAGTGATGATTTTCTCTTCATGTTGCCTCCAGCGCAGAGCTTACTCAGCCCTGGCAGCAGGTTGGTTAAAATGCGATGAATTATTCTGCCCAAGTAGAAAATATAAACATCTGATCAACTTTTTAATTAAGTTTCTGGTTCTTTAAAGTAACTGTTCTGTTTTACATTCAGGACTTCATCTTCAGACGGAGAAATGGACCAGAAACATTCGCCGGAGGAGAAGATAAAGTTATTACTCACACAAGTCGGACGCAGTTTGAACAAACAAACATAAATAACAGAACAAATCATTATGCAGGAGGGAAATTGTAAGTAGTGAGGTGTGAAACGTAGGCAGACTCCTGACAAATGAGGTGGCAAATGACCTTCACGGCAGGCGGCCGCGGTCTGAGCAGATAAAGAGAAAATGTTGCTGCAGATGACAGAAAAGGAAATATGGTGGCAGAGGGAGGAAAAAGGGAAAGTTTTACTGCAGCAGGGTTCACATGAGGAGACTCGTAAAGATGGTAGATGGGTTCTGATGCTTGATGTGAACATCGACCCAAAAGTTATGAGCTTCATTTCAAACTTTCCAAAGTCTTCAGGCAGACTAGAAAAACTAGAAGCATGCAGGTTATCATCCTCCTTCACTGAACAGTTCTCTAAATCTTCAGCTCCGATTCTGTTGGTCAGAAACTGATGTACGTTTCCTGCATGTTTGTGATTCAAACATAAGAAATAAGTTTATGCTGTTTGGCTTTTGAGTAATAAATTTGTTTTAGAGGATAAAAATCTGAACTAGACTGATCATTTCTGACAGATGGAGGAATGGGGGTCCCGTTTGTAATGCTACACAGTGAAAAATTAAATGTTTGGGGTTATTCATAGAAAAGTCATATTTTCTTAAAGTTATTCCCTGTTTGGTACCTGATCCACCTCCAGAAACATTCAACACTTCAGTTCACTGTTGCACCAATTCACAGCAAGGTCGACTCAGATCGCTTATCGGATTCCTTCCTCCCTACGTTTTGCTTTTACGAAGCGGTAACAGAGAGACAACGACTCCGTTGCATTTCCACCCAAAAGTGAAAGAATCACAGAAAATGTAAATAATACCTACTGCGTAACTATGTCGCCTGTGGATAGAAAAACCAGGTAGTGCTAGCGGAGTAATGGGGTATATGCCACGAGAGGTGGTGACGTATTTCCGTTTGAATTTATTCCACATAGGTTGGTTCCGGGTCCTGCTTGCTCCTATTGTTCTTGGCCGAAGCTGCAAGATCTGTACCATGAAAAAGAGCAAAACTTAAAATATCTGTGAGCTGCTGGTACAACGACTGAGTTTTGTGGTGTGCCGTTGTGTCCAGTAATTAGTCGGTACCATCCAGTGCTTAGTTTTTTCATTTTCCAGCTGATATCAAGGCGACAGCGGACTGTAGCCAAAACTTAGCCACTACAGCTAACACGCGGTTTGTAGCTGCCTGCTATTTCAAAGCTTGAGGATATTGAAGATCCAGCGTCAGAAATGGGAAGATGGGGGATATAAAGGGAGTTGTACGTGGTTCGTTTAGTGGAATAATTTGTTGGAGGAAAATAATGCCGGAGGAAATCCACTGCAACGGGAACAGGCTGAGAACAGAGGCAGCGATTCGGCACAAGGTAAGTCAATACGTGTGTGTTGATGCGTTTGTGTTATATGGAGTATGAAATTATTTTTAGGCAACTCCTTAGTTTTTGTTTATGTGACAATTATATAAAATACATTTAACATGCAGTCGGAGCGATACCGAGCACGGTAATTTAAAAACAGCCAAGAGCAGCAACGCTCCAAACCACACAAGAAGTCAGTCAGATTAAGGTCCAAAACCTTCGCTTTACAGCCGTTTAAGTGGCACCGACCCACATAAAACCCACAGAACAAATGGTGCAAATCACGTATTTCCCGAATCCCGAATATATGATTATCTACCTTTGCTGTTTCATCATTATTATCCACGTTAGAGTGTTTTTATCCCACTTGGCTGCTATCATCTGTTCTTACGTTAGACAACGTAATTTCTCTTTTTTTCCCTCTGAGATTCTGCTTAGAAAATGAGGTTATGAAGTTACATCCTCCTGCTGCTTTTTGTTTTTAAAATGGTTAACGGTTACTGTGGGCAAATCCAGCAAAGACCAAGTGAAAAATTCAATCTCTAACACAGAGTGACCTGTGCACCGGAAGCAGGCTATGTGGAAAAAAAATGCGGAAGTGCTAAAACGGAAGTCCGTGGCATATACCCCATTGAGGTAGAATATCAACTTTACTGTTTGAGCGCGTTTTTGCATGAACACGCCACAAACGTCTGACCAATCACAACACGCCTCTCAGAGCTCAGGACCGGAAGTGTTTAGCGTCCTGTTTGTTCTGGTGCTTCCCGCGCATGCGTAAATTCCACTACCGTCTCCATGGCGACAGTAGAAGTCGCGCTTAGAGTTAGAAAATAGAGACCGACAACCAGCGATTAGTTTTATTTGTTTTTTAGTTATTAAAATAGATTTTGGGACATGTTAAAATCTATTCTGAATTATAGCAGTAAATGTACGATGGCGTGTTAGGGTCATTGTAGATAGATAAGTACATTTCCACCAAAAAGCTCAGAAATTTTTCTAGAAAAATAAGGAAATTTCTGAGTTTGAAAGGTTACTAGAAAACACTCAGAAATTAAATTTTGAGGTTAATCTCAAGTATATCAAAAAATTACTTTGAAAAGTAATAAATTTCAACTTTTAGAAATTTCTGACTTTTTCTTGAGCATTTCTGATATTTTTAAGCAAATTTGTGATTATTCAAAGAATTTCAACTGTTTTTTTTCTAGAAAAAAAGATTTTTTACTCTTCCCTTTTTTCGATTTACAGTGCCTCTCAATACAAATTCAATTCATAAATACTTTATTGACCCCAAGGGGACATTAAATAACTCATACACTGTTGTATAAATGAGAATTGGAAATCTTATATGAATCATTTTGTTGGCATAGAGAATTTCTTTTCTTTCCCCCGATAAGTTACAGAAATATTAAGCAAACTAAAAATGTGTAGTTAAGCCGCTCGGCTCACATCACTGCAGACTCGTCTATCTCTATCTCAGCTCTACTTCCACTCATGAATTCGTCCCCCTGAGGTTCTTAAACTTCAGGTCACTTCCATTCGGGAATGGGAATATAATCCCTTTTCCAATTTAGAGCCATGATCTCAGAGTTGAAGCTGCATGCTGAGCTCAGGGAGAAGAAAAAATCTATTTCCATGAGAACATGCCCCAAATTTCCATCATTACGACATGCTGCTGTGACTCAGCTGAGCAGGATGCTTGTTTGGGCAGCTGAAATATGTCCCCAGTTAATCCCTGTCTTGATGTTGCATCACCAGATGAGAGCTGAAGTCTTGAGCCAAGCAGAAGAAGCAAACAGTGGACTGGTGTGTTGAGCGTGCTGCAGCTTTGTAAGCTTCTCTGCAGATGATTAAAGATGTTGGAGCGTTCTCTGCAGACGGATGCATGTTGGAGAGATCACGCTCCACGGCAACACAGCGATCTGAGTCTGCAGCAAACAGCCGAGTGTGCTGGCATTGTATCTGAGAGGCTGCCTGCCTGGCTGGGGAGATGACTCATCCATACGTTCTGTTTTTTATCCATGCCTCTCCTCCTGCCTCCTCGCTCCTCAGCGCGCTCCCTGGTAATCTGCTGCTCTCAGCTCCCCGGCCCTCTGGCTGCTGATAGTTCATGTTTGGCTCTGAGCTGTCGTGTTAATCGTCTGTAACATCGCCGGGAATCACAGAAAACTGGAATTAAACCCACTGGTTCCCCACTTTGAAGTTAAGGACACTCGGGGTGTATTCACACCAGTCACGTTTAATCCGCTTTTATCCAACTCCAGTTCGTTTGTTTAGAAAGTCCAGTTCGTTTGGTGAGGTGTGAATGCCAATCTAACTCTGGTCCTCCAAACCTCTGTCTTTGTTCTGCTGAAGTGAACTCTGGTTCGGTTTGAATGCATGTGTGAATGCCAAGCGGACCGGAGACCGCTCCAAAAGCAGGAAGTGGACTACAGTGCAGGGCATTCTGGGTAGATACGACCAAAACAAATGTGCTAGCCAAAGACAAAACAGAAATTATACAACAAAATTTGATGCCACTCCATTTTTTTTTTTTTACATTTGGTGAAGAAGAAAGTTGGGCTCAGTGTCTTCAGAGGTTTTTGTGTCATTTCCTTCAGTGGTTCCCGGTGCAGCGCCCCCACAGGCCAGGAGGGGAACAGGTTGGTTTGACTCAGAGCAGAGAGAAAGAGAACCACACTGTGTCTCTTTCACACTCAAACCCATAACTCAGGGGTCCCCAAACTTTTTCCTGCGAGGGCCACATAGCTGTTCCTTTTTCTGGTCGGGGGCCGGTCTTAGTTTTTGGAGAAAGAAACCTTAGAAAATTCCTGTCGACGGCGGGGGGGGGGGGCTGTTCTGTCTTAGAAACTGTCGAGCGGGGGGTTTGGGGGGGCGCGTGACGACACATTCGCGCTATTAGATAGATTGTTACCCAGAATGCAAATGGAAAAAACCGTGAGTGAAACGGTGACTGACGAGTATATATTCCATTGAGGGAAAGTTAGTTTCACATCTGCTCAAAAGCCCCCCTGGTGGTTGAAGAAAAATCCACATATAAACCGGAAAATGCAATATATGAAAAAAAAACACTGAATGCTCTCTGGTATGAGCAGGCGGGCCGGATCCGGCATTGTTCAGGGGGCCAGACCAAATGACGTGGCGGGCCGGATCCGGCCCGCGGGCCGTAGTTTGGGGACCCCTGCCATAACTATTTGACTTTGCTTTTTTAATAATGGTATTGTTTACTATATTTTTATGTGTTTATTGACAGAATTTGCAAGTTAAGTTCATTTTAACTGTTTTGTCATTGTATGATATTTTGTTCCATCTGTCCAGGGACTATGAATGAAAATTAGAAAACTGACTAATTCTGGTAATTTTACAGGAATGTTAGTTGTTGTTCCTGCCAAATAAATCAATACATTTCACATTTAAACCCTGTGCAACCAGGGAGGAGGTTTTTTTCTGTCACCTTTTGCTTTATGGCTTCTTCTCTGTCTGATAAATAAAGACAATGTGGAAACGTTATTGTGTTCTTCTAAATTTATCAAATCTAGAATCTGGACCTGATATGTAAAACTGTAGATTTGCAAGAGGGAGTGTTTTCTTTTAATCAAAAGTTTTCTTCCTTTTCATCCTCAAATGTTCACTGTGGCAGCATTTGTTCAAATCTCTTGTCTCATTTGGATTTTGATGTTATTGTCATTAGTGCTTGATTTAACAAACCCTTTAAACATCCAATATAATTCTCCAACTGCACAAATGATTAAGTGGGAAAAACCAACAGCTCCTTAGCAGGAAGTGTGCTGAATAAGTTTGTGGTAAGACTTGAAGGGTTGGACGCACCAGGAGACGTCCTCTTCCTTGTGAAACTGTCCCTGTGAGAAAGAGTTTGGCTTTAAGAGAGCAGAACCGACTCAGCGGAGTCTAACTTTGCAGGCCAAGATACTGAAAGTCCTCAGCTGTGTTTGCTGCAAAGCTGAAATATTTATTTCCTGTTTTACTCACTGGTGTGAAAAGCAAAAAGCTGCAAAGAGTCGACACTCTTGATCAACTCAGAGTGAGACTGTAAGACTCGGGGATGAAAAGATGATGGAGAGCATGCTGAGGAGAGAATGGATGGATGGATGGATGGATGGATGGATGGATGGATGGATGGATGGATGGATGGATGGATGGATGGGTGGGTGGGTGGATGGATGGGTGGGTGGATGGATGGATGGATGGATGGATGGATGGATGGATGGATGGATGGATGGATGGATGGTGGATGGATGGTGGATGGGTGGGTGGGTGGGTGGATGGATGGATGGATGGATGGATGGATGGATGGATGGGTGGGTGGGTGGGTGGATGGATGGATGGATGGGTGGGTGGGTGGGTGGGTGGGTGGATGGATGGATGGATGGATGGATGGATGGATGGGTGGGTGGGTGGGTGGATGGATGGATGGATGGATGGATGGATGGATGGATGGTGGATGGATGGTGGATGGGTGGGTGGGTGGGTGGATGGATGGATGGATGGATGGATGGATGGATGGATGGATGGGTGGGTGGATGGATGGATGGATGGATGGATGGATGGATGGATGGATGGATGGGTGGGTGGGTGGATGGATGGATGGATGGATGGATGGATGGATGGATGGATGGATGGTGGATGGATGGTGGATGGATGGATGGATGGTGGATGGATGGTGGATGGATGGGTGGGTGGATGGATGGATGGATGGATGGATGGATGGATGGATGGATGGATGGATGGATGGATGGATGGTGGATGGATGGTGGATGGATGGGTGGGTGGGTGGATGGGTGGGTGGATGGATGGATGGATGGATGAATGGAATCATTTTTAAGTTTTGTCATTTTCAGGTTATTTCCATTAGTTACTAAGTTATTTTTTCTGTTCTGTGCTCTGTTCACTTTTGTCTCTTTTCATTTCACTTTAGAAGTTTTAAAGGATATATTAATAGTTGTACATATCAGCCAAATACGTTGTAATTCTCCTATTAACCTAAAATGTTGTTTGTGATGCATAAAAACTCAGTTACTTTAAAAACGTACATCGATATCCCATTGTTCACCAACAGAGGTCGCCATTTTTTCACCTGCACAGAGCGCCGGCCGATGACGCAGCCGAGCTACAGTCGACTGAAGCTAACAAACAAAACACAAAATGTCCAGGATGTTGAGGTTGACTACAGAAAGTCTGGGTTCATAAAAACTGCCTCAAAATTTTCATGTGCTGTTAAACTCTAGACATGAAACAAACCAACGTGATCAGCTTGTGATCTACTCGCTAACACCAGTAGCAGGAGCTAACGCCGTTAGCAGGAGTTAGCATCAGTTATCATCGGTAGCTAACTAAATCAAAACAAATTGTAAGGTAAGTCTGATGTTCTGGTTCCTTCATGTCATTAGTGTAATTTCGTAATTAAATTTTTAATCAACATCAATCAATCTGCTTCGTTCTGAGGAAAATTAATTTCTTTCACATGATAAGGAAGGTTGACAGTTTCTCTCTGGTATTCTGCTAATTATGCTAAACTATAAAAAAAACATTTTGTCATATTTATTTGTATCTAGTTTGTCTCGTGGCTTCAGATGTTTTTGTGACTTCTGCTCTTTTTCAGCGTGAAGATGAAATGAAAGCAGCCGGTGGAGGTATTGACCTGAGGAGCCGACAGTTACAGAGCTGAGCCTGAATGAGTAACGACATATTGATCAGAACTGAAGGTAAAAACAAAGTGAGCTAAATGTAGATTTATGTGTTTCACTTCAGTTGTGTTAAACTCGGATCTCGTCGCTCTGCAGCATATTTTCATTGGCTTTCTCTGTTTCTCCTTTTGGTTTTCTTCTCTGCCTTCATGAAAAGACAAAATAATGTTGGTAATTTTTCCTTGGTGAAAATAAAAAGTCTTAATCTTCTTCTACCTCCTGTGCTGGATGAGCTAAATTTATATCATTCTTTAACTGCAGTTAGGGGGCTGCACAAAATCAGTCCAAGGGCCACAAAAGGCCCCAGAACCACACTTTGGACTCCCCTGATTTAACATGACCTTAGTCTGAAAGGATCCATCTTTTGCAGATGGTATTTATGTTCAGACAAGACAACAATTAAACCATTTGGTCACAAATGACCAAACAGTATGTTTAGGATCTCCTGTAGCAGTTTGTATTCCAGCCAATCTGAAGAAACCTCTGACTGAAGACACTCAATGCCACATACAGATATTTTTCACCATAATTCATCAATAATGATCGACTATAATTGTATTGTGTAATAACTTACACAGGAATGAACCGTATGTAATTGAATCTACATGATTGGACTCGATATGAAGTGGTTCTGTTATGATTTGGGTCAATATAAATGAACTGAAACTGAAGAATGCAACAGTTTTCTTCAGGTTAGATTGAAGGAAGGAGCGATGAATGGCTTCATTCAGTGAGGAAATATAATTTCCACTCAGCTGAATGAATTTCCACTTACTGTATTTATGCAGGGAAAGAAACAACAAAGTCTCACAACAAATTCCTAAAATATTGAGTTCTCCATCTGTGTGCAGCGTAAATCCACCAGCGTGTGTTTACAGCGACTGAACAATCAACACAGATCAGTCAGAGTGAGACTGACTCCATCTGTGTGTGTTTTTGAGGAGGGTTGGGCGGGGAGTGTGTTTGAAGGAGAACTCGGTTAATGAGCCGCGTTTTTTCCAGACTCTGCAGGACAGGAAGTCGTCACGTCTCACATGAGCGCGGACAGAAACGGGCCGGTAATGAGGCTCACAGCCGTCCGCTGCAGAGCAGGTCTGACGGCGTTCAGCTCACGTCTGCATCTCCAGCAGCATCTCAGGCTCAAGTGGCAGCTGCAGCATTAGAGAAGCACTTGATGCTGCAGCTGCTGCTGCTAGGAGAACCACTCCAACACCTGCAGCGGTTAGCAGGTGGAGGGTCGGTGTCGGCGCATCTCCACCGGTTTGATCCTGAAAATCAGCAGCAGAAATTCCTGCTTCCTGTTTTAGATTGATCTGTCTCTTCTTTCTACAAACAGCTTTACCTGGAAATCATCTGGAACGACTGCGTGCTAGTGCCATTGGTATACATTTATTAAAAAAAATCTCAATTTTTCTAGAAAAAACGTTCGAATTTTCTGAATTTCCAAAAGTTGAAAATGTTTTACTTTTCCAGACTGAATCCGTCGGCGCATCACTGTTGCTCTATCTGTAAACGTGCTGCCTTTAAAACGGCTCACGCTTTAAGCTGAATTGTACAAGAAAAAGGGAAAAGAAACGATGATAATGAGGTAACAGGAAGTGATTCAAAAGCAGAAGTTATTATTCAGAAGACACTTTTATTTTGGTAGTCTACTTCCGGTTATCGCCCAGTAAATTTGCGTTAGGCACGAATTTACCTCTGAAAATATTTAGCTGCAAACTAAATATTTTACTTGTTAGCTAAATATTTAAAATATAGCCTGTTAAATCTTAATTAGTTTAATAGTTAGCTTCAAGCTAAATGCTTAGCTTGAAGCTAACTATTTAGTATGGAGTTAAATATTTAACATGCTAACTAAATATTTAGAGATAAATATTTATTTAATCAATTAAACATTTTGCTTGAAACTAACATTTATATATAAATCAATAACATGGTGAATGTGCCTTTGAGAAATGAATCCCCATTTTTTAACAGGCTGAATGACTCAAATTCCTGCTGTTCATCGTTGATTGTAGCTTCACAAATGGCTCCATTTTATCAGCTACCAAGTTTGTGTTTGCTGATGAAGAAAAACACAAATTAAACCAGATTTAAACAGATGGACACTTCACAGATGTGTGTTGAACTTTGGCAGGTTCAAAAACAAACTAAGGATGAAATTCAAACAAACAGCCACCAATACGAAATGAAATGTTCAGCATCAGGAGTGTGACCGTGGGCTAACCAGCGTCAGCTCCTCTCCATCTGCAGCAGTTTGCCTGTTTCTCCACTCGGAGCTGCTGGAGCAGGTTGGGCCACGAGGCTGCAGATTCCTGTCATGTTTAGCAGAGTGGGACGAGGCGATGGCGGCGCGGCGCGGCCGGTGTCGTGGCCCTGCTCTGTGATTAAGCTGACAGTTGGGATGTCGTGGAGCGCCGCGGCACTGCTATCGAAGCTGTGAACTGCCTGCTATAATTAACGGCTTCTGCTGCACCAAGAGCAACGTGCCAGAGCAGCTGAGAGGGAATCAGACTCACAGCCAGGGGCCGGATGTCCCCGGCATGCAGGCTTTAGATTCAATTTACAACCAGAAACTTCGATTTTAGCAAAAACATATTGTGAAAAATAAATATCTCACCTGAAAAGATTCATTTTTTGGAGGAAACCAAGCATAGTGTATCAGCACAAACACCTTGTGATGCATGGCAGTGGAGGAATGGTGAGGTGGGCTTGTTCTGCAGCTGCTGGAACTGAAGCAGGTTCTGGTTCTGCTCCAGGTTTCCTCCTGCTAAAGGGAAGTTTTTCCTCTCTACTGTTGCTACATGCATGTTTGGTATGATGTTAAAAAGTGACTCACAGCAAGTTATTTCCTGCTGTCGCCCCCTGCAGGTCCAGCAGGAGTGGTGCATGACTTTAAGCAATCTGCTGGGATTCTTTAGACAGAAACCTTTTCACCAGTTTGAATAATGGTGGAGGCCACCAGCGCAGAGCCTGACCGACGCTGGCAGCATCAGACCAGGAGAAAAAAGATTGTTTTGTTTCAGGAAATTAAAACATGAATCTTTGCTCGTTTGAAGATAATTTGTGAAGAAAACATAAAAAGGTAGAAACTGAAAAATGCAGTAGATGTTCTCTGAACACTTTGAAACAGTTTTATCCATTTCACCCAATGAAACTGGTTCATTTAGAATAGATGAAGTTTTGCTGAAACGTTCAGTCCTGAACTCTTATGGATAAATACGTGATTCTGACCTGCAGTATCTGAACTCTGCATGTTTTCTGTTTTACTTCCACTTTGGCATCAGATCATGTTGAGCTCCTTCTGCAGAACGAATCGAATGTTTCATTCGTGTTCATGAACAGTTTGCTCTGCTTAGAGCCTCGCAGCGTTTTCTGGTTTCTGATCGCAGGACGTTTCCTGAAGTCACTTCACATCTAAAAGTGATGCGGCGCAGCCAGCCAGGCGCTAATGCAGCTTTTATCATCAGTTAATGAATTCAGGTCTGATGTCCTCATCGCTGCTGCACTGCACGCCTTCACTTCCTGTTTGACCAAAACCTGAGAAAACTCAGAAACTCTCTTTTAAGTTGTTTTAAACTTTAACACTGCTTAAAAATGAAATAAGAGCAGATCTTAAAGTGTTTATTTGAATCTAAAAAGAAGATGATGCTCCCTAAAATCTAAAATGTATTTATCATATGGAAGATCACATTAATATTAACATTAATAATAACACATTGTTCTTTCTCCCTGCAATAATTGGATTGGTAAAAACTCTAGATATATTTTTTCCGAGCTTTTACTTGCCTGAAAAACACAATGCACTGATTAGTCGGCTTGTGATCAGCTAAAAAGTTGACCACAAGCCTCAGTGTGGATGTTGTAAGTGAGTGAAGAAGACAAATAAAACAGATGACTGGGATTCCAGGTTTGTGTTTTGGGAACTTATTTATTTTCCAGGCTGCTTGGTGAATCGGCTGCTGGCGCTTTGTTTGAACAAATGATAAAATGAATCAAAAATGTCAAATCAGTGGGAAGTTTGCCACCAGTTTAGAATAAAAGTAAAACTGTGACTGGCTTCTGCATTGTGAGTCTTTTAACTCTTTGTTTTTCTTTGTGTTTTTGGTCAAAATGTTTCCATTTTGAGTCGATTTGCTTTCATCATGTTTCTGGTAAAACAGGCGAGTTTCTGCCTGGAGGCCAAAACCAGAATCTGGATGTTTGGAGTTTCCACCAGGAGCAGCGGGAAGGCGGCGGGTCGGCCGACTGTCTAGACAGACTGCGCTGGTTCCACTTCCACAAATAGAAAATGACCTGGAATATCTGCCCAGACCACACACACACACACACACACACGCACACACACACACACACACACACACACACACACACACACACACACACACACATCCAGGATTCCCTCTGCTTCACCAAACTGTCTGCAGCAACACTCAGGTTTCAGCCTCAGTGCAGACATTATTCTGATATAATGGCTTTATGGATGAGTTCTTTAAAATACAAAACTAAAGTTATTAATTAAACCGAGGAGATCCAGGCAGATTCTCACATTACTGCTTCACTTGAAAAACTCAAGAAACCCGAGAAAAATCAGGTGGTGATGAAATATTTAAGCCAGGAGTGTTTCTCAAAGGATTCCTGCTGCTGCAAGATTTATTCCTCCCATAAATAAAAGAAGTTCACAAGCGAAAGGTCTCACTTCTTCAGAAAGAGGCGAGTTATTTAAAAAAAAACCTGCCTGGTAAACATTCAAACCTGATTCAAGCAGTTTTAGGAATTCCTATTAATACTTTATAAAATCACCAGGAAAAATAAATGAAGTCAGAAAGCAGCAGCAGGAAATCAGATCCAGCCTGGTGGTTCTGATCGGGGAGCGTTCTTCTTCATGGGTTTTTCTCAGTCAGATGTTCATTTTGTTGTTTGGTTATGTTTGTGTTAAAGTTTTGTTTGTTTTAATTTTCGCTGAATGGAATAAAAATCGGGTCAGAAGCAGAAAGAAAACATTCTGTCTGCCGAAGCCATTAACTCTGATTGATGCATTAGCAGAACTGATCCTTTAACTCTGTTTCACACCCCAGTTACTTCAGAGGAGCAAATGGGAGCACACACACACACACACACACACACACACACACACACACACACAGATCACCTGAAATAGCTTTAAACTCCCATCTTCATCAGTAGATTCATTATTTAATGTGCTAAAGTGTCGATATGCTGCAGAGGCCGACGTGTTCATGAGCCTCATTGCTCTTCAAACTGGGAAACATAAGAGAACATACCATGCTGTTTATTTCTCACACAGGTGTTCAGACTCACTCTACTGACTTGTGCTCTCTGTCCTCCTTTCTCTCCACTCTTTCTTCCCTTCAAACCTTTCTCTCTTTCTTTTTCGTCTCCATGTCCATTACATTTGAAACAAACCCAAAGCATTTTCTGATAAAGTTTTATGTGTGTATATGTGAAGCATCATGGTGAAAACTGGAATGCTCCACTTTAGAAAGTAAATCTTTTGGGAATGAAGGATTTCTCCTTTTTCTTTATTTCTGGCTAAATTGTTCCCAATAAATTAAAATCTTCACACAACTTAAATGTTGGGTACAAAACGAAGCATTGGTGTATTAACAACACACCTTTCATTTATAGTAGACATGACCACATCTACCCAGTTGGACCCTCTGCTCCAGCAGTTTTTCTCTGCTCCACCTGTTGGGAGAAAGTTGCTTCGTTTCGCCTCCTGTCGTCTCGTTAAACTTTACGGTTTAAGCTTTACGGTTTAAACTTTACGGTTTAAACTTTACGGTTTAGTGCGGTCATTCTCTGTCCAGCTGCAGAAATAAAGTCGTCTCAAAGACTAGACAGTAGCTGGAGATTTTAATACTTAATATGTTTTGGTATTTTATAATTTATGTATTTTGATTCCTCGTCTATCCTGTCAATCTCACTGACTGATGGTTTCTTCAGCGTTTAAGACTCTGAGCTGCTGCTGGGATCTGGGTTTGAGGCTCAAAGTGCTTTTTCTGTAGAAGTCTCTACTCACTGCTAACGTTAGCAGACTGCTAGCTCACAGTTAGCTCACACTTAGCTCAGAGTTAGCCCACAGTTAGCTGACACTGACTGGACGTCTCCACAGTGGACAGATTCCCAGTCCAGGATGAGACAAAGACTGAGTTAATAAAATATTCCTCAAATCCTCCTAAAACTCTCCTGATCTTGCTGTGACGTACGTTCAGCTCCGTCTGAATCATCTGTGGTAAAACTGAAGTTACATTAAGGTTTTAGCGTCCGTTTCTGTCAGAGGACGGAGTGAAGCTGGAGAATCCTCCGCCGACCTGAGCCAGGTGGCAGCGCGGCTGATTGAGGATGATGTGTTTACTGACACGGGCCATGGGTCATCAGCCGAGGACGGATGGCACCAGAACACGGCCGGCCGCTCCTGGCTCTGAGTCCATTAACTGTGTTCAGGGAGGATAAGGACTGCAGAACAAGGCCCTTCATGCTGGTGTCCACTGAGACACCACAGAAAACACAAAACACAGCTTCACCAGCTGGAACCTGGTAAATACTTGACCTCTAACAGGATTAATGCGACTCAAAGCTTTGACATTATTAAAGATCCGATGAACGCTGTGGAGATTTCTCTTGCCAACTCACAGAGCAGTTTATGATCAGATGAGTTTTGGTGCAGCCTCGCTCCAACACACCTGAACCAAACGAATGGCTCCTCAGACTCGATGGGGATGTAACTCCATCGTTTCATTCAGGTGGGTTGAAGCATTTCAATTAATTGAGCTGAAACTTGTCTTGAGTTTCAGATCACCAAACAAGCAGTCACTTCTATAACGCGCAGATCTAGAGGCATGTAAAAACTTCATGATGCTCACCAGCTAATATTATCTGCTTTGTGTGCGTAACCTATAAGGCTGAAATGTTTAAAATAAGCGTGTTGCCATGGGAACCATCCACAGTGGAGATCAAATTAACTTGGCAGGGTTTTTCCTTTTAGACATTTTTTATTTAACTCTGTTTTCTTGGTGTTTGTTTGAGTTAAGCTGTAATTCTGGTTCTTGTGTTGAACATTTGGGTTGTGGTTTATGTTTGCCTCCATTTTCTGGTTCTGTTTGTTTCCTAGGCGATACTCTGCTGATGTCACCAGGTGACCCTGAGCCATCCAATCACAGAACAGATGCTTGTGGAGGTACCAGAACTTTCTCCAGCTGAACAGAAACAGAACAATCTAGAGTTAGTTATAGATCTAGAGTTATAGAACCAGAGTTATAGATCTAGAGTTGTAGATCTAGAGTTATGGATCTAGAGTTATAGAACTAGAGTTATAGATCTAGAGTTATAGATCTAGAGTTGTAGATCTAGATTTATGGATCTATATTTATAGATCTAGAGTTATAGATCTAGAGTTGTAGATCTAGAGTTATGGATCTAGAGTTATAGATCTAGAGTTATAGATCTAGAGTTGTAGATCTAGAGTTATGGATCTAGAGTTATAGATCTAGAGTTATGGATCTAGAGTCAACACACCTTCCACCAGAGATCAGGGTGAACTCTGACATTAATCAGTGTATTTCACCTGTATTTATTTGCTTGATTTTTATTATGGCTTTTTACCAAATGTATTGTTTATTGTTTTATAAATGGTTATTGTTTGATGGTTTAAAGCACTTGGAGCTGCTGTGTTGCTGAAATCTGCTATACAAATATGAAAGCTCTAACTCTGCATGCAGAAACTTTTAAAACTAATTTAAACAATAATCTAAGCTTAATGTGCTGTTTGACAACTAGGATAATTGGAATATTATTGAATTAAATTACATTTTGTAACAACATTTCTTCTGTATCGGCGCTGTATAGATAATTGAACTGTTTGCCTTTTGCTTCTCTACCAATAAGTCTGATAGTTTTTGCTTCTTAGGACAAAGATCTGGAAGTTTCACTGATATGAAGTAAATAACATTTGGAGACGACTGTTTGTGTTCTTGCTGTGGTTCGATCCGGTCTGCAGATGCTCTGCTGTGAGGCGTCTCTGTTCAGCATCAGTCAGACTGATCCTGCACTGAGATTCTCACAAACTCTGCAAGCAAGAATATACATAAATATCTTTCAGGACATAACATCCAAACCCGATTCGTGAGTTTTAATCTGAAAACCCAGAACTGAGTGAATATGTTGAGCTGGTCTGATGCTCCTCTGCGGAGCGCCATTCTCGCTAACGCGGCGCCTTGCAGGGACTCGGTGACAGGAGGTTAAATGAAACGACCTGAGCAGGAAAACTGGGCTGTCCTGCAGCCGTCTGCTGCTCTCAATCTGCCTCCTCAACCCAAATTTACGCTTTACCCACAGGGTGGAGTGTGTGTGTGCTAAACCTCACAGCATGAGCAGTTTGCTTAAATTAAACCACCATCATTGCTTTACTTTCCAGATTTCCATCCAATAAGCAGTTAGTTCCTAATTATACAGATTTTTCCTTCAAATGTCTGAAACAAAAAGATAACTCCCCCTCCCTCTTTGAGCTCTGTAGCTAGCAGCATAGCAGACTAGCTGAGAATGCTCAGGCTAGTTAGCATGCATGCTAACTGAATGCTAATTAGCTGCTTCTTGGCCACAGATGACGCACATAGACAGTTTTCCTGTGACGATAATTTGTTTCTCTGCCGTTATATTTAGCAGTGAGTACATGAGAATGATTGACAGCGCTAAGCCCCGCCTCCTGGCTCTGATTGGTTGTTTTTGGAGCATTTCTTCAGATCTTTTCACAGTTTGTCTCATGACAAACGACATCCTGACTGTTTCTTATAAAAAGTTCCATCCTGCAGCTGCAGCAGAGTGAAAGGTTCAGCACCAGCCGACCCAGAGCAGCGGAGCGGCTGCTGAACCGAGCCTCCACCAGGAGCTTCGCTTCAGGTGTCACTTCCTTAATCAGAGCCGTGGCGGCGTCTCAGCGGGTCAGACGGGAGGAAGAGTCTGATTGGATCAGGAGCATCGACCGGCCGTCCTGTGGTCTGTTCTACAGCCCGACTCCACGGTTCCAGGTTTTCCAGTTTCCCTGTGGACTAATTACAGCTAATTACTGTCCAGGCTGCTCTGCATTCATCTCCCTCAGTCTGCAGGAGGAATGTGGGAAAGATGCTGCAGACACAAACACTGACTGACTCACATTAAAGGTATGAAAAGGTGTTTTTGGGGCAGAAACTATAGTTGCTTCTTAATTTTAATCTATTAATTTCATACAATGTGGATTACAAAACTAAAAAAACAAACTAAATAAACTCAATGTTCTAGAACAAAGTTCTTTAAAAAAAATCTGAAATATTGCAGTTGCATGTTTTATTGTAACTCCAATGTGGAAAGTGTTATTTTTGTCTTCTCTTAAAGGGCATTTATTATTATTATTATTATTATTATTATTATTCAGCAGGTTATTTCCATCAGAATAAACAGCTGCTGGTTTCGAACCTTCAGCTGTGATGAGTCAAACTCATCTTTCCCAGTTTTCCCTTCCTGGGCCGGTTGTGCAGTCAAACCGTGACTCTGTAATGTGATCATCTTTTCTGCCTGATGAACGAATCAGAACTACTTCCTGTGACGCCAACATGGTGATTCCAGTGGTTAGGGGCGAGCGTTGAGTTCAGCATGGCAGTGCCAGATGATGAAGCGTTTATTCCAGCCGCTGGGTGACTCAGCTCTCTGTTGTTATTAAAGCAGCAGAATCAATATTGAGTCTTGATTGGTCCGACATGATGAATGCTGATTCAGTCCAGGACTTCTGATTGTAAAGCAGACTGCAGCCAGAATAAGAAACTGGAGACGATATTAGACGGCTTTAGGATCTGCAGCTGAAACTAAACATTAATTTTCACTAAAGATGTTTTCTTCGCTTGTGAATTCAAATCAGACTAAACTTTTTCTGTTTTATCAGGATATTTCTTCAAGAGTAATGAGAGGTTTAATTAAAAACGTTCTTTTAAACTGAGAAGTTTCCATTTATTTCTTTTGTATTTGGTATAATTACAGAGCCTGTAATTAATTAATCGCAATTTAATTGAAAAACTGATGCTTTTTGCTGCTAATTATAGAATAGATGTCTGAGCTTAAGAACAAAGATATTTACTGTGTTAATCATTTATTTATATAATTAAACCATCAGATTGAAGCAAAGTGTTGTTCTATCCATTCAGCTTTTCAGTGTTTCAGAAATAACTGATGATTGACCGTTGATGTTAGCATTAGCTGCTACATGTTTAGCATTGAGATGCTAGTTTAGACTTGAATAGCTTCACTGATATGCTAACTCCCGTTAGCACAACATGAACACGACAACTGTCTTTTCCAGCGTCCAATCAGATCCGTTTAGAAGCAGAAATTAATCCTGAGTGGGCCGAGAGAAGCGGCTCCGTCTTCCTTCACCGTTAGCGGGATTTTTACTTCTTGTACGTCAGATTTATGGCTGTACCAGAAACGTGAATACAAAGGTTCCGGATTGGGACTTTTGAATGTAAAAGAAACTAAAAATAAGTGATTAACTGCGCTAACATCTTTAATGTGTTAAAATCTATGTAATTAATTAATTAAATTGAACATGTTAAAGCCCCGGCTGTGGTTTCTGCAGATGTTCATCAGTAAATTTTTCAAGTCAAGTCACAGACTTGAATCCAAATAGTCCAGGTTTGGACCTAAAAGACAAATAGTTATTTTAGGCCAAAGAACCGTTTGTCCTTTTACCAAACTTACATTAACATTTTATTATCTTTAAATCTCTTAATTTTTATGAATAGTTATGTTTTAATCTTCTAATATTCAGAATGCAAAAAACGACAAAAAAGGGTTATCTTTATAATATATTATTACTGATCAAATATAATATTTACCCTATTGAAAATACAGGCTTTTTGTATCACTACTTATTACATGAGATAAAATCTGGTGCTTAGATTCGAGTCTCTCACTACGAGTCCAAGTCAAATCTCAAGTCTTTCGGGAACAAGTCGAGTCTGAAGAGTTTTATTTTTACTGTTGGAAACCAAGGAGCGCCATGGCTCTCTCATAATGAGGTTGTTTTGAATAAAAGCAGTAAGATGATGTTTATATCATTTTAGTTTTGGGGAAACATCCTGATTCTAAAAGAATCTCACGCTGGTCTCTCTAATTAGGCTGACGTCTTTCATTGGTCGTGGGTTCGACTCTGCACATCCTGCTGTTCTTCCCTCATCCACTGATGTTTACATGGAGCCATACAGCAGGACGATCTGCTGGGGAACAATCTTCTTCTTTGAACAGAGGCAGCAGCACGCTTAATGAGGCAGCGGCGGCGCAGACAGCGGACTCCCGCAGATACAAGTGGCTCTGAATCAGTGACATGAACAAGTCTGAACCCACCGGGGGTTTAACTGAACTGAACGCTCACCAACCAACGGTGACATTTCATGAGAAAGTTGATTCATGCTGTAATTAACGACACATAGATGACCTTCCAACATTTTCCATGACGCCTGGGCTTCAGCAGTTTGCGCTTCGCTCTTGAACCTGACCACATAGAGAGGCTGTTTGCCTCAGACATCGGATTAATGTGCAGATTCATCCGGAAGAAGCACAACATCACGATGTCAAGATCAGTGTGGAGCTGCACGACAGTTTCTTTATAAAAACTGGAGAGAAAAGTGAATTACTGTTTCTATATTTTCTTTTAAAGAAAAGCCTTAAGTTGATCTTTCTTCCTATATTCAGCATTTCTTGGCTCTCCATAAATACACATCACCTGCTCCATCTCCAGCTGCTGTGGTTCTTTTTCCCTCAGCTCTCTGTCAAACCAACCAAAACCTCTGAGCAACCTGTTCCCCTCCTGGCCTGTGGGGGCGCTGCAGCAAGAACCGCTGAAGGAAACGACATGAAAACCTCTGAAGACACTGAGAGCAACTTCTTTCTTCAGGAATGTGGTGGCATCCGATTTAACACTTGGAGGATTTCTCTTTTGTCTTTGGTAAAAGACGAGTCACTTCTCCTGCTAGCGCTAGGCTAGCACGTTTGTTTTGGTTGTCTTTACCCAGAATGCCCTGCGCTGTGGTCCACTTCCTGCTTTTGGACATATGCATTTAAACCGAACCAGAGTTCACTTCGACCAAAGCCAGACTGAGGTTTGTAGGACAAGAGTTCGATTCCCACTGGCTCAGGTTATAACAGGAAATAAGATTAGCTACCATAACTACGCGGATGATACACAGCTCTACATCACGATGTCACCAGGTGACCTTTGACCCCATCCAATCACTGAATAGATGCTTAGAACAGAGCGGTGTATCATCCGCGTAGTTCTGGTAGCTGATCTTATTTCCTGTTATAACCTGAGCCAGTGGGAGCATATAAATATTGAAAAGAAGGGGTCCTAGGATTGAACCTTGGGGTACCCCACATGTGACCTTTGACCTCTCTGATGAGAAGTTTCCGATTAAAACAAAGAAATCCCTGTTATTTATGTAAGATTCAAACCAGTTGAGCACTGGACCGGAGAGTCCGACCCAACTCTGCAGTCGATTCAGTAGAATGTCCTGGTCAACAGTGTCGAAAGCTGCACTGACCGGAGTCGGATTAAGGTGGATTAAACAGGAAAGGTGGGATTGAACCTTTACGCAACTCCTCCTCTCCTATTTTCACATTCTTCATGGCACAAATCTGAACTTAATGTAAAGTTTGACATTTTTACCACGTTATAAATGAAAAAAATAAACAAGTTCCTATATTTTGTTGAAAAGTTATTTCTGTGTTAGCTCAGCCTTATTTCAACTGTATTAAGATGAGCAATTAATTCTAGACAAACTACTTGGTTCACATTTTTGTGTTTTTGCAGTGAAGAAGTTTAAAGCAGGATTATGTTATAAAACATCCCAAGCTTTGAACATCTCTGATCAGTTCATCATTTGGGCCTGGAGACGGGACGGACCAACCGGGTCACACGGACCAACCGGGTCACACGGACCAACCGGGTCACACGGACCAACCGGGTCACACGGACCAACCGGGTCACACGGACCAACCTGGGACGGACCCCAGGTCGGTCACATGGCTGTACAACTAGACTGACAGAAACTGGGAGCCAGAGATTCCCATTTCTAACTCCCAGTAAACACGTTGCCCGTGGTGGAAAACACGGACGTCTCCAAACTGTTTACTCCAGATTTTCATAGTGACATGTTATGGATCAAATCTTTTTTTAATTTTTGGTCACGAAAGCAATCAGAGAAGAGCTCGGCGCTTCGCTAATGACGGGCGGATTTGGAGGCTTTTAACAGAATCAGTGCAGCGAGAGGTCGCGAAAGGTCACGAGGAGCAGGAAGGGCTTCGGTCTGCTCCGGCGGTCCCTGGCACTCCAATCAGGACAGGAGCAAAAACACCCAGAACCACAGGTCCAGGCTGATGGGGCCACGCTGAGGTCCAGGCTGATGGGCCCACGCTGATGGAGCCACGCTGATGGGCCCACGCTGATGGGGCCACGCAGCGCTGAGGTCCAGGCTGATGGGCCCACGCTGATGGGGCCACGCAGCGCTGAGGTCCAGGCTGATGGGCCCACGCTGATGGGGCCACGCTGATGGGCCCACACTGATGGGCCCACGCTGATGGGGCCACGCAGCGCTGAGGTCCAGGCTGATGGGGCCACGCTGATGGGGCCACGCAGCGCTGAGGTCCAGGCTGATGGGGCCACGCTGATGGGGCCACGCTGATGGGGCCACGCAGCGCTGAGGTCCAGGCTGATGGGGCCACGCTGATGGGCCCACGCTGATGGGGCCACGCAGCGCTGAGGTCCAGGCTGATGGGCCCACACTGATGGGCCCACGCTGATGGGGCCACGCAGCGCTGAGGTCCAGGCTGATGGGCCCACGCTGATGGGCCCATGCTGATGGGCCCACGCTGATGGGCCCACACTGATGGGGCCACGCAGTGCTGAGGTCCAGGCTGATGGGGCCACGCTGATGGGGCCACGCAGCGCTGAGGTCCAGGCTGATGGGGCCACGCTGAGGTCCAGGCTGATGGGGCCACGCAGCGCTGAGGTCCAGGCTGATGGGGCCACGCTGATGGGGCCACGCTGATGGGGCCACGCAGCGCTGAGGTCCAGGCTGATGTTTACTTTGTTTACTTCTGTCTGGTTCAGCTGAGGAGCAGCAAACAGTTTCATCTGGAAACTTTCTGCAAAGATCCTTTAAACTTCAGAAGTAGAAAATTCCTCCAACCAGCGACATTTTCCAGCTCATTCAGGGGAAGCCGTGGCGCTCTGATGTCTCCTCCCAGTGAGACACAAATGGATGAATCCTGATCGCTGCCTTTTGGACGGGTGTCGTAAATAAGCATCAATCCTGCTTTGCTGTTAGTGCAGCTAAGATGGCGCAGATTTTCCCCAAAAGCTCTTCGATGCTCAGTCCTGCTGTGCTGAAGACCCCAGTAGACGTGTTTTGCTCCCTGGATCTGGAGAGTGATGAAGGATTTTGGAAGATAAACTCAGTAAATCAGCTTTCTGATTATTTATGTCTGAAATACCAGAATAGATATGAGACAAAAACAACTTATTTGTAATTTTGGGTTTGATGTAATTTACTACAACTGAGTTTTAAGATGTGTAATTTTTAAAATTCATAGAAACTGGATATTGCATATTTATCCAGTGATACAAGATTTATTTAAGTGATGAATAAATAACCAATTAAATTACACAATAAGTAATTACAAATTACATACAGTGTTCAGTGCACTATTGTGAATAATGGGAAGTGATTGCATTTTGCTGTTGGGATTAAATGTGACTACATAACTTTTGTTAATGGTGATGAACTGATCAGAATTTGGATCATATTATAATCCATATAGCTGCATTGAACCTGCTGGTAAACGCTGCTGTTTTGGTTCTGTATAAAGAAAAACCGAATCTGAACTGAATTTTCTTTTCTTTTTGGGGGGAATCATCCTGCAGCCAGTTTTATCTTTTATCTCCTGGTAAAATACGTTTACGGCTTGACGTAACTAAAGCGGCTGACGTCAGGAGCCGAGTGCTGCTTCCTGTAACTGGAGCCCACCTGAACGAGGCCCACCAACACAGCACGGCTCCGATCTGCTCCGATAACCAGGACGCGCCGGACATGGAGCCTGCAGCTTTATGAGCAGCTGAGTCTTTAATAATTTGCTCCAGAAGGTCCTGGGCTTCACCGCCGTTCGGCCTGCAGCCTCATCTGCCCGACAGTCAGCCGCAGGTGGCTGATCGCCGGCAGAGGAGCGGCTTACAGGCGACAGCAGGAAAAGGATTCAGTTTGGTGGGTTTTGTTTGTGTTTGTATAACTCTGATTAAAAAATAAAAGGTCACCTGATCTCACATGTCAGGAGAAAAACAGGATCAGAAACTTAGAAACTATAAAAGCCACAGTTTTTGAAAAATTAGCTGACATTATGAAGAAACCGGTCCAGGCTTCAAACCGTTTCAAATGTTTTAAAAAGGTAAACTTTGTGTTTAACTCAGAGAAACTCACAGCTGGTTAACATGCTGAGCTTTACAGGCCGTTGGTGTGTTTTTTTATTGGTTTTTCCAATAAGTTGCCAGTTTAAAGTAGGGCTGAAACGATTCCTCGAATGATTCGAGTACCTCGATTACTAAAATTCCTCGAGGAAAATTTACCTGCCTCGAAGCTTCGTTAATTTATGTTTTATTAGTTAGCGCACCGTGTTCCGGCCGGGACTTCATTTGCGTTGCGCGGAGCTCTCACTTCCGCCTCTGAGTTGTTGACAAAAGCTAAGTCTCAGCGGCATAAAGTCCAATCTTCAAGATTGGCCCGTGGGGATTTTATTGATTGATGATAATGCCCGACCTTAAAATGACTGGGGGAATGCCTGGAGTACGGCAGCATTTCTCCTCCGGGGCTGCTGGTTGAAAGCGAACGGCGGGAAGAGCGCTGAGGTGAGCGGATAGCCTGAACAGGGCGGGCGGCTGAGTAGCTGATGCTTACCGTGTAAATGTAGCTTTACCGACGAACCGCACAATAAATTTCATATCCCGGTCTGAAGAAACGGGTGGCGGAGCGCATCGTACATGGCTGGTAGATGAGTTTCTGAGTGTGACCAGTGAAGGTGTCGTAAATATCCCGTATTGCTTCCCCCGTGTTCGTCCCCCGGTCTAACGGTTCGTCAGTCCGCTGGTCTATTTCCTCCCCTCCACCCCATGTTCGTTCATTCGCCCTCTCCTCCCACTCCAGGCGGCATTTCCCGTATTTTCAAACCCAAAGCGTGACAGGTTAGGTGGCAAGGTGAGTTTAATTAATCTATTAAACTCACTGAAGATGAATACATAAACTAAAAGCTGGATTGTAGACATTTTTTATGAGCATATTTGTGAGCCTGCCTCTTTGTTATTAAATTCAATATAATTTCAGATTTTTCTATAACTTTTCTTCTGGTTAACTTAGAAAGTGAGCTATTATTGTTACAGGTTAGTTTTCTAAACTACAAAAAAGCAACTGTTAGGGATGCTCAAATATGAAAAATTGGACTGATATTGATATCTGATAGTAACACCGGTATTAAGCCAGATTTACCAATATTTCATTTTATATATTTTTTTAATCCGATTACTCGATTAATCGTAAGAATAATCGATAGATTACTCGATTACTAAAATATTTGTTTACAACAGCCCTAGTTTAAAGTGAACATGTGGTTCATTAACATCCCTAGTTAATCATCATCACCCCTCTGATAACCCTGACACTAAAAAATATTCAGTTTTTACAGTTTCAGTTGCTGGTTTCATTATTTTGTGTCAATCTGTCGTTTAGCTCTCGGGGTTTTTGTGTAAAGAAGAGAATCAGGAAAATCTGGGTTAACACAAAACACTTTCTGGTTTCTGCCATCTTCAGTTTCCTATTAAAGTTTTTCTCAAATTCATGCAGGTTTAAAATTATAATTTGGTTAAAAATGTTTTGAAAAAAGTTCCGTATTTTTTCCATAAGTAAGAATTTTATATTCTGTGGATTCTCTTTGCACATATGAAATATTTCAGGCCTTTATTTGTAGTCGGTTTGATGATGTGGATCCGCCCAGATAAGATCCACTGATCCAGATTGATGTGGATCCGCCCAGATTAGATCCACTGATCCAGATTGATGTGGATCCGCCCAGATTAGATCCACTGATCCAGATTGATGTGGATCCGCCCAGATTAGATCCACTGATCCAGATTGATGTGGATCCGCCCAGATAAGATCCACTGATCCAGATTGATGTGGATCCGCCCAGATTAGATCCACTGATCCAGATTTTCCAGTTGCTGATTCTGAGCTGCTTCAGTGGAAAATGTTCTGATTGAAAATCTGAAGCTGGACAGAGTCGTGTATCTCCACGTTTCTCTTTCTTCTCCTTTTCTCTCTCTGGTGAGCGTTTCTCCTCGTGCTCCTGATGGGTTTAGTCCTGCTCTGGCCTAAATAAAACCCGGCGTCGTCCGACATCATCAGCTGCTTTGTGGGTCAATAAAACCAGACCTGCAGCCATAAAAATAATCATCAAATTTCCCTCAGCGATCAGCATCAGGGAACTTTACCGGTTTATGGATCATAACTTCATCTGATTTGAAGGTTATGGGTTCAAATCCAGATCAGCTCCTGACCAGCAGCGACGCGCCGGAGTCTCTCTGCCGCCGAGCGAATTGACGCCACAATCAGCGTCTGGATGAAGAGCAGAGCTGCAGAGAGGAGAAGGTTGATGGAAACTTTTAAAATTATTTCTGTTTTATTAACAGATTAAACACGGACGGCTATATATGAACCAAAATTAGTTTTAAGGTAGAAAACTGTTAGAGCGTCCTGTTTTCCATAGAGCTCCCTCCATCCTGAGGTTCACCAGTAAAAGATAAAAATGTCCAGTTCAGACCAGCAGAACCGCTTGTGGTTCTGAACAACTTTGGCCAGAGAGCAGAGTTTCTAAATACAAAAGTTTAAGCTCATTTTCTGTTTTTAACACGAAAATGACACTAATGGTACAAAAAAATTATTTTTTAGTGATTAAATTAGAATTAATACTTAAAAACTAGGCCACCAATAATTTGCTTTTTCATAAAAAAACGGCCCATTTAAGACAATTTTTATTTTATTTTTATGTTTTTCTTTGGGATTTTTCTACTTCAAATTGTAGTTCATCATAAATTAATAAAATATAACATTTTATAAAATGATAAATTGTAAAATCTGGTAAGTTATGTTTATTTTTAAGATTGTAGGACCGATTGCCGTTTCAAGCCAATCAGTTTGTTTTAAGCAGCCAGTTCTTTTGTCTGATAAATTGTTCGGTTCTCTAACAGGGACAGCGGCTGATTTTCAGATAAAATCAGTTTCTCATGCAAGTATCGGCCGATCGTTGATCTCTGATAATTAAAGAAAATCGATTCATCAGTTCACTAAAATATAGTTTCGGTTCCGGGTTACTGGAGGAGATGAAACATTTCCAGAATCAAATGTGGAAAAAGTCATATGCAAACTGAGTCATAAACGGGACAACGGTCCCAATTAGCATCAGATCTACAACAGAACGGTGGAAAAGTGAAAGAATGAATGTGCTGCAAAAGCCTAGTCAAAGCCCGAATGACTAAAATGATATCCCGGGACCATCAGGGCTGTGCAAACATCAAATGCTTCATATTTCTTGGAGGAAATTAAAAGAAAAAAGAATAATATTCAGTTGTTTTCTTTTTCTAACACGTCTCCCATCTGAGAGGTCAAAGGTCAAAAATCCTCGGCAGACGTTGTTAGCAAAGCGCCGCTCTGTGAGCCGTTCTCGTTTTAATGTCTTACCTCGAGCGACTCTTTCATTTTCATCTTAAAACTGACTGGTCTCCCGTCGGAGAGCCGCTAAGTTACATAAAAGGTAATGAGGGAAAATTAAAACGACACGGCGCTGCAGTTCAAGACGCCGCGCTTTGATGGAGTGGCTCAATTAAAGCAAGAAAGATAAAGAGGCCCGAGGGGAGCTGCGCCTTTGTTCGCCTTTGTGTGGTGAATTACGGCGCGGCTCGGTTTGAACCGCGGGCCGAACCGTCGGGACGCCGCCCGAAACGGCGCGGCCGTCGAATCAAAAGGAGAAACGATGAAAGGGGAAGAGCTGCTTGTTCTCCCAGTTAAAGAACAGGCCAGCTTCACTCAAACAGCAGCAGCAGCTGCAGACTTTCATAGTAAAGGTGTTAAAATGGCCAGCTGAAGGAGGATTTACTTTATTGTGGATGTAAATCCCTAATCTCAGTAAAAACATCCTGGTTTTAAGGTTAAATGTGTTTTATGGAGGAGATTTTTGCTGTCAGCTGGTTTAACGAGCTTCACAGCTCCAGGTAGGAAATAATCTCAGGTTTGGTGAGAGCAGGTCTGCAAGTCGCTGCAGCGGAATGACATAAAATCAGTTTACTGCATTTTAGCTGATTTACAGACAGAGATGCATTTAAACCTGATGTGATCCAGGTTCAGATCAGACCGTCTGTTAAACTGAAGCAGAGGTTCCCAAACTGTGGGGCGCGTCAGTCTGTCGCAGGGCAGCACAGAGACGGTCAGGACAGACAACCATGCACACACTCTCACACCTGGGGACGATTTGGAGAGGCCAATTAACCTGACAGTCATGTTTTTGGACTGTGGGAGGAAAATGGAGTACCTGGAGAGAACCCACCATGCACAGGGAGAGCAAGCAAACTCCATGCAGAAAGGAATCAAACCCAGAACCTTCTTGCTGCAGGCCAACAGCTCTACCAACTGCACCACTGTGCAGCCGAGAAGAAGCTCCATGTGCTGAACTCTGCTGCTCTGTTTGTTCCCGACTCCTCAGGCTGTGACTTCCTCCGTCTCTCCATAAGCAGAGCAACCGGCCGTGCAGCAGGGGAACGGGAGACGCACAAACTCTTATTATCCTCCAGTGAAGTGAGTTTATGACCTGACACTCAGCTTGCACTTTGTCTGCCATTCGCTTTGCACCTGACAGCCATTATCAAGACTTCAAAACTCCCAACATCTAAAAGCTCTCTTCCTGTATCGACCCACTTTCTGCCGTTTCTCGTTGGGTTTGATTGACGGTCAGGGGTCCAGTGGTTCAGCGTGTCGGTTCAATTAACCCCAGAGGGAGCGCGACGCGGTGCAGGTGCTCTATAATTAGATTCAGCTGGGAAGCGTTTACGTCACGGACTTAGAAGGAAGCTCACCTGTCGGATCACAAAGTCTCAAACCTCGTCGCCCCGAAGCAGCTGGAGGTTTGAAAACGCTGCTGCCTTTTGCTCCAGATGCATGAAAAATCAGTCAGTTTGCCTCAAACTAACCTCTGAACATGTTTTTATAAATCCTCTGAATTTAAAGGGGCGGTATCAGGTAAAATGGGTTTGATTGATCTTTCCATCAAGCTATAATTTAATTCCCTCATCAAGTGTTGCTTTGATTCTTTCATGCATGTTGGAGAAATCCTGTAATCACCATGGCAACCATCCAGCTGCACTAAGCACCTGGGTGGACCTAGCCCCGGCTTTCAGGACAAACCCACTCAGCTCCTTCAGACTAGCCAGCACCAATTAGCAAACATCCTCTGGGCTCATTGTAGGAGCTCCTTTTTTCTCAGGCAAAGCTGGTAAAGCAACATTTCTTTTAAGTTATATTTGATATGTATAACATTTTTACAACTGAAGTTACCACGGTTACTGATTGTGCTGTAAATTTTCACCACTTTACCTCCGTATTAAAAACAAAACAAAATGCGATTTGAGTTTGAAACGGTGTGAATGTTATCGGTGTCCTGCTGCTTTGCTGATTCTCAGGATTTCTCAGTGAAACAGATTTCTCTGAGCCGCTGCGTCGTTTTTCTGTGACGGATTGATGCTGCGTTGTCTCTGCTTCCTGTTTCTTCTCTCCATCATCACTTCATCATTCTCTCCGTTCAGTGAAGGAGTGAGAGCTGCTGGCGACCCGCCACGCTTCAGTTAGCTTCATTTCAGCTTCACATTGACGCCGAAACACAAGCAGGCAGAGATACCAGAACCACACACACACACACACACACACACACACACACACACACACACACACACACACAGTGGATTACGGGCGCTAATCTTCTTTCTCTTTCATTGTCCTGCTAACTTAAAAAAAGAAAATATGGAAGGGATTTGCTCCACGCTGTGCCAGATGTAATAACACAGATCCAGGAGGGCTGACCTGATGGGACCGTGTGTGTGTGTGTGTGTGTGTTGAGCAGCAGATGCAGGAATCTCTCAGCATGTGGCTGTCTGTGTTTCCTTTCTGTAAATGAAAAGAGGAAATCTGCTTATTGTCTGTGTGTCGAGGCTCCAGCCGAGCCGCAGACAGATTAGCAGCATTAGCAACATCAAAAACAGCGCCGGGGTCAGAGGTCAGGCACTCGGTGGTGGGTCTTATACATGAAATAATGAAATAAAGATGAAGAAACACATTGGCAGGCATGGAAGAGTCAAAACACAGACAGGGAGCTAAAATCTAATCAGAAGGTTTTGTCTCACATAACGGCTGCAGGACGGTCTGATACATCTCCAGAGTAATTTCACATATTTACAGGAAACAAACTACATATTTTCTGTCAAAAATAGTTTACTTTGCCACATAAAATTGATCATTTGCAGAGATCACAGTCAGTGTTTTGTCACTAAATGTCCTGCAGGTCTGGATGATCGATCTGGAAATGATCCAGCTGTGACTCGCATGAATTTACCACTTCAGTCTGAGACGATTTCTGGCATTATATTAGTTTAAAGTTAACTTTATATCAATGAATAAGTGCAATATAACTATTTATAGTCTTTATTTTAAGTGAGCCGTTGTTTTTATTTGGAGATCTGAACCCAAACTTGTTCAATGTTTCATCGCCGTTTTTCGCTAAATATTTAGTTTGTGAAAAGTATTTTGTTAAAATGTGGCTCAACTGATCAAAACGTCATTTAATATTTAAAATATTTTATCTACAGATGGACCAAAATATAGTTATGTGAAATTTTAGTATTTTAAGGACCAAAATGAAAATATTTCATATAAATAACATAATTACATGAAATAGCTAAATATTTAGTTAGCAAATAGTTAGCTAAATTATTTCAGACACTTTTGAAACTCCTAAACATGACAGAGCTGCGTTTACTTCCAAGCAGGAATGAAGAGTTTGTTCTCTGGTGGTTTTAATACGTTTTTCCATAACTGGTAGAATCTTGATTTAAATGTCAGAAAAGACAAAAATGTTCGAAGAAACATCTTTTATGCTTCTGGAGTTGATCTTTTTCTGTTGTTTTTGAAATGAGTTTGTTTAATTTCAGCCAATTCTGGCGAACAGTTGATGCTGGAAGAATATGGAGCAGAAGAAGAAGAAAAACATCCGAGTGAAACTGATTTCTCATTTACTGCAGAGAGAAAACCGTTCTGCCTCGGAACATCAGACATTCAGACTCGGCGCTAACTTTTCTCTCTGCCTGCTGCGGTTCGTATTCCTGTGATTTATTTGTTGGCTGTTGATTATTTTACGCTACAGTGAGCAATTTATTATCTCCCTCGAACATTTATTGAGTGTCCGGCTCTTCCAGCCATGCATGCAAACATCAGCCGCAGCGTTTGTTTCACGCTCGGTCAGGTCTGGAGTAAATCACTTTGATTTAAAAATAAATAAGTAAACTGAGAACATTTTAAATCACAGTAAACAATAGAAACATTATAAATGTTCTAACCAATGAGATGTAGAGGAAACTTGTACTGTAAATATATTCTTGATTTTAATTTATTTTTTATTCTGATTATTTTGTCACTTTATTTTATTTGTGAGTGGAAATGTTAGTAAAAACTGCAGCGCTGCTTCAGACGTGGATAGAAATAAAATCACATTTGGATTATTACTGCAGCACAGCTGACTGATACAAGAAGTTAGAAAAGCAGCAGTAACCTTTACTGCTGCTTTAATGCTGCAGTTGGTTGGCTGTAGCACCTCAGCACAGCTAGCTTGTACTGGAAGTTAGAAAAGCAGCAGTTGCTGTTAGCAATGCATCACAACTTCTATTTAGTTAGCTTGCTGACTGCTAAATAGCAGTTACTGACTGCAGCACAGATGGGTTCGTTTACAGGCACAAGCTGGATGCAGAGCTGTCCTGATGTCGGCTTTAAGGAATGAAATGCAGCTCAGCTTCCAAAGAAACAACAAACTGTAGTTTCCTGCCAGCTGTCCTTCCGGATCATGAAGAAACGAGGAAAAACCTGGAAGAGCCTCAGAACTGCTGCTTTCCTCCAGCTGCCCCACAGCCAGCCCAGGGCAGAGCGGCCACACGCTGGAGCCAGGGCTGCTGGGGGAACTGGGGGCTGCTGGGGGAACTGGGGGCTGCTGGGGGAACTGGGGGCTGCTGGGGGAACTGTGGGGAACTGGGGGCTGCTGGGGGCAACTGGGGGGAACTGGGGGCTGCTGGGGGGAACAGGGGGGAAATTGGGGCCGCTGACGGCTTCCTCTCATCGCTGCCATTCTACCCAGGAGCTGCTCCTCCTTCAGGCTCCTCTTCCTCATGGTGGCTCTAACTTCATCCTGGCAGCTTTATTTCCTTTATAATTGATTTCCAGGCGGCTGAATGCCTCAACCACACACTGCTTTTTACCTCCCTAAATCATTCCTGGCATTTTAAAGTAGTCAAGCACAGAATGAAAAAAACATGAAAAAAAATTATTGTTCTAAAGCCGTTTACTGTCAAATCTTTGGTTTGTTTTTAGTTTTTTCTGTCATCTCTAACTTCGTTTCCATTACAAATATGAGCAAAACTTCAATATGAAACACAACTAAAATCACATGTGAATCCGTTTGTCATTAAAACATGCGGCGCCATGTCCTCCTGCCACTTCCTGTCGTCATCTTTGTCGTCTCCACCAGTAGAAACGTCCGGCTGCTGATCATGTGACTCGTTGTTTGTTTCTGTTGCAGTTTTGCCTCTTCCAGGCTCAGGAATTTCTTCTAAATTGATTTGTCTCCATTAAGCAAATTTATTTTATGGTGGATCCGGAAATAATGCTCTCTTTCATGTCTTCAATGGCAACAAGGTTTTAAAAATGTTTATATAATAGAAAAAATTATTTATTTGAAACTGTCTTCATTTCCAGACTTGTAGGCTCGTCATCCTCCTCTGCTGGTGTCTTCAGTTGACGATCTAAGATATTTATTTCTATCTTATTTGGCTGAACTGTTCTTGAAAGCATTACCTGCTATTTGTTTTTAAATGTATTTTGTTGTGAAGGAGAAACATTTCTTGGATAAACATTGTTTTTAAAAAATTACATTAATTTACGCCACTTTTTTTAACTCCTTTTATTTCAGTTCTTTTTAAAGCTTTGGGTTTTATTCTGCCCGCATTTCCTCCTTCAGTCAGGAAACCAGTAAAACCACAGCTGGCTCATTTACTGGTTCAGGTTTTCTGCTGTGCTGTTCTGGTCGGGTTAGAAACGGTGAATCGGATCCAGATGGGACCTGGGGCGGGGAACCGGCCCGGCAGCGGCTCTGACTTCAGGTCGTTGGAGGAAAGTTCATCACCATGAGCTTCTGGCTGCCGTGTGGCCCGAACCGCGGCGGCCCGGGTCATTCAACGTTGTGTATGTGCTGCTAAATGTGCTAATGGCAGCGAAACAATAAAATGGCAGGGCATTCTGGGTAAATACAACCAAAACAACCAAGCTAGCCTCGCGTTAGCAAGAGAAACGGATCGTGTTTTTTTTACCAGGACAAAAGAGAAATTCAACAATCGCTAAAATCTGATCCCACGCCATCTTTGTTTACACTTCTTGAAGAAGGAAGTTGCTCTCAGTGTCTTCAGAGGTTTTTATGTCGTTTCCTTTCAGTGGTTCTTGTTGCAGCGCCTCCACAGGCCAGGAGGGGAACAGGTAGGTCAAAGGATTTGGTTGGTTTGCCTCACAGCATCTGGAAATGTAAAACATGTTGCAACTTTGATCCCCAATCGCTCCGAGTCTCCTGGACTGTCAGGGGAAACATCCTGAGAGTCTGTTAGTTTTAAACCAACCAGCCTTTTCCCATCGAACCCATTTATTACAAACCTTGAAGTTTTTGTATGAGCATGTTTTCTGCTTCTGAGGAAACTTTGTGCTGTTAATCACTCCAGACTCTAATTGGATCAACTGGGATCTATTCAGATCACATGTCATGTGATGAACACACACATCTCTAATCCCACCGTCCCGCTGCAGGTCCTCCCACAGCTGGACCTCCGGCTCCGATCAGCTGCTGATGCCAGGCAGCTTCATGCTGCTGTTTGCACCGGTCTTCATCCAACACACACACACACACACACACACACACACACACACACACACACACACACACACACACACACACACACACACACACACACACACGCCCAGCCGTCCTCACTGGTTGGGCTGCCACACGCCATCTGCTCCCATCAGGAGAGGCTGATTGAGGCGCCGCCCGTATAACGGCTACAGCGATGAGTCATCGGCTCCCGCAGTCAGAAACTCTGTTAGTGTTGCCTGAGAAACCCACTGCTGCTGTCTGAGCCACAACCAGCCGCTCCTTTACAGGAGGAATCACTGGTTTACCTTCATTAACCTCCAAGGTTTATGGTCTATACAAAAAATGTTCAGTACATTTTGGCACAAAGTCATTCTGAGATTTTATTCTGCTCAGTTCTGCCTGTTTGAGATGTTTCAGGACTTTTGTCACTTTAAATCCAAGGAAGCTGCTGCTGGCCACGCCCCCCAACTCAACGTTTAGACTCACACGTGAAAATGGCTGCAAACTGATGCGCAGTTTATAGCCGTATATCTTTGAAAAGCAAAACTAGAGCCTCCTGCACAACCAACAACAATGCAGCAAGTGGTTTCTAGATAAGTCAACAACGAAACATTTGTCTTTTCCAGCAGCCATTATACAGGAATAAAATCATAATGTTTTGATTGTTGATTCTATGTTACATGACTTTGTGTTTTTGTGTTTGTGATGATAAAATGCACTTTGAAATGCCTTGTTTCTGAAATGAGCTATACAAATAAAACTTGATTGATTGATAAAACCAGCTGAGCAAACAGTTTGGGTTGCTAGGTGACAGGCTGGGGTTGCTAGGTAGCAGGTCATTTGGGAGGTTTTTGAAACTGCTTATTTTCCAGACACCATAAAACTTATTGGTAGAAGACAGCTTGTGGTTTTCTTTCCCTTTTTTTAGCAGTCTGTTTTTAGAAGCAGTTGAAACCCAAACAGACGTACAAAAATGTGCAAAATGTGAATTATGTGTATTGTGTCCCCTTTATACCTACTCATTGTTATCAGTCAGTGAAACATGATGCTGTTGGGAGGAAAACATCCACAGCTGAAAAGATAAAATGTTTTGAGGTTTGCTCTTTCTGCCATTGTTGCAGATGTTTCCAGATCAGAATCATCCGTCCCGGTGTCGAGCGTTTCGCTGCCGCCGCTGAGATGTGATCAGATTCCTCATTGACATGCAAATGAAGCGGCCGACCTGCCTGAAGCTCAGGCTGTGGTTTGGAGGTTTTGTTTGCGCTCTCTGTGATTTGAACTCATAATGTTGAGCTCAGACCAGCAGGGTCTCCTCCTCCTTCCACTCACAGCTGCGAGAGAACCGGCGCTGATCCGAGCTCAGCGCAGAACGCAGCGCTACCCTGCCGGTACATAATGTTTCTGATGGAAATCACAGTCTGCAGGGTGAAGGAGGGCAGTGCAGGTGTGGAAAAATGACATGACAAGCTGTGAAAGTCAGAGAAAACGGTGAGACTTTGCAGCAGGAGAGGACGAACTCCGGGTCCGGTTCAGGTGGAGAGGCTTCTCTTTTCATTTAGAGATAAATGTTTTACTGGCATCTGAGAAAATGTTTGGAATTAAACTATTAATGTTTTAATAATCATGCTTTTTGCTTCTTTTTGACTTCTACCCGTAAATCAACTAAACGGTTTTAGAGGCTGGTATCGTGTGAAAGTTACTTTTAAAATCATGTTATAAATTTATTCCCTTATCAGAAACAAATCTGGAGTGTTGATTTGATTTTGTCATGAGAAATCCTTTAATCACCATGGCAACCATTCAGCTGTGCAAACATCTGGGTGGACTTAGCCCCGCCTTCAAGACGCAGCTCCTCCCCCACTCAGCTCCTTCAGACTAGCCAGCAGCAATTAGCAAACACCTGGTGGAGCAGCTGAGCTCATTACAGGAGCTGCTTCTTAGTTAAATGCTGGTAAAAACGTTAAAGGGTTAACAGAGGAGCCATGTTAGGAAGACTTCCTGGAGGCGGAGCTTCAGAAAGAGCAGGAGCTTCTTAAAGAGACAGAGGCCCAATTTCAATGTGAAATTAGTCATAAGTCATATTAGATATGTTGCGTATTTTCTTAACATAGTTACCTGGTTGTGTCATAAAATGGCTCCCTGTGCCTGGAAAGCAAAGTACTGCCCCTTTAAGACCACTGAAGGAAACCAAACAGCCCTGAAGTGGATGAGAGGAAATCGATCAGACATTCAGATTCATGTTTGGACTGAAAGCTTCAGACTTTTCTGCAGAAACCATCAATTTGAGAGCGGAGCGGGTCCCAACTGTCCAGCTGCTCGGTACAAAGGCCGGCCGGCGGGACGGCGCTGCAGAGGGGCTGCAGGTTCCTCACACAGGAAGACAATTTCCAAATGTCAAGTGTTTGTGGAATAAATGTCAACTGGCTGAGCGATGGGAAATCAAAGCGTCCTCAGCGCGACTGCTGCAGATATTACATGAAGAAGAAAAATGACCCGGCCCAGTAGGAGTTCTGGAGAACAGAGAGGGGGAAACAAAACGGATTGATTTATTTTAAACCAGTCTGGAGGAGCAGACAGAGCTGTGATGAAGAGGAGCTGGAGGAAGATGCTCTGGCTCTTCATCCTTTTACTTTCAAACTGATTGTTTTTCTTTGTTTTTATTTAGTAATAGTTCTGCAGCTGAAACCTGCAGAGATTTGGACCGACAGCCGATCTGCTGATGGTTTCTGAGGGGAAATGTTCCCGTCATGCCTCGCTCTGAGCCCGGTGACGAGAGCTGGACTGCAGCTCAACTCTGCCCTCTACGGCCAGAAACAGTTACTGCAGGTCCCCGTTTCCTCACCTGAACGGGTTTTACCTTCTAATGAGGCTTCAGCAGCTTCATTAACATGTTTTATTATAATATATGATATAAAAGCTAAAGCCAAGTATTAAGAGGGATTATTGCCGCTGGGTCTGTATATTTTTGTGAGGCAGGACTCAGGAAGTTTTTCTCTAGATTTTTACAGACTGTAGAAAAAACAACCTTTTACTGTCTGACATGAAATCAGTGAAAACTTTTCATCAGTTAAGTTTACCAACAGTATTCCTGATTACTCAATGATCAATTCTTTTATAATTGTCTTCAAAGTCTGATTTTCACACGTTACCTTAATATTCGATATTAAGGTAACGTGCTGCTTTACAGCAGCAGTATTGTAATTTCCATTAAGTTCCATTTTATAGCATAATTAATTAACTATGTTACCTTCAGTAGTTATGAAAATGCTATATATTAAATATGACTAATGAAATATTGATTCCTAATGTAGCACCTTGAAATTGGGCCTCTGTCTCTTTAAAAATCTCCTGTTCTTTCTGAAGCTCCGCCTCCAGGAAGTCATCCCAACATGGCTTCTCTATTAACCCTTTAACAATGTTTTACTCTGAGAAGTAGCTCCTGTAATGAGCTCCGCTGATGAGCAGTCCTACCAGGTGTTTGCTAATTGCTGCTGGCTAGTCTGAAGGAGCTGAGTGGCTGGATGTAAAACCGGCTCATTATCGCCACCTGCTGCAGTGGAGTGTGAAACTGACAGCTGTCCAATGAAGGTTGTACATTCCAACTTTACTTCTTATTATTTTATTAAACAATCTTAAATTAATTTGAGTAAACTTTAAGATGCTGTATCTTTATCTCATTAACTGGAATAAAATCTAAATCTACAGTAAGTTGCATAATAAAAACTCATGAAAACTGCATCGTTGCTCCTCTTCCTCTGCAGAAGATGACTCACTGTTTGGGGTTTTTGGGAACAGAGACGTTTTGATTGATGGCCACCGGTTTATTTCCGGCTCTTTGTGACTCCTGCGTCGTCAGCTGTACCGTCGTCACCAGGCCTCTGTTGCTGAGCTGTCAAAGCTTCTGCACCGACTCCTCCAGGAAAACTAAGGTTTCTCTGCTACGCATCCAAGATCTAAATGGAAACATTTGAAAGTCAAAGTTTCCAGGTCTAACTGTTTTAACATTCTTATCAGCTCTTCACTGTTTGGATGGTTATTTAACACATGACGCTTTGTTCCCTTTAGCCAGTTAGCGACCAACACAATTAGTTTAATTCTGTTTATACTGTAAATGTTTTCATATTTTAGCTGAAGTTGATAGTAGAACTGCAGTGAAATACATAAATACTGTAAATTATCTGTTAAGTCCTTCTTAGGACTTAAAAGTGAAGAACATCAGATTATAATCCTGGCTGTAGATGTGCAGTGAGTCAGAGTCTTTATGCAGCAGAGCAGGTTCTAACTGATTCATCAGCTCTGACTGCTCAGAGCTGATCCGCTGGTCTGCCAGGTCGAGTCCAGACAATGTTTGGGCCGAACCTGAAGCTCAAACAGAGAACAGAGTCTGAACAGAGAACATGTTTACTTAATTTAACATTGAATGCAGCAGCCAGTCGGAGCAAAGAAAGAAACTGTTAGGGAGGAGAACAGACGAGTCACGAGTTTCCTGATCGTTGGAACTTTTGTTCTGTTTTTGTCTGGAGAGACATTTTGTTTTCATGTTTTCATTTTATTTTCATGTTTTCACTTTGTTTTCATGTTGTTTTCACTTTGTTTTCATGTTTTCATTTTATTTTCATGTTTTCATTTTGTTTTCATGTTGTTTTCATTGTGTTTTCATGTTGTTTTCATTTTATTTTTATTTTGTTTTCTTTTTATTTTAATGTTTTCATTTTGTTTCCATGTTGTTTTCATTTTATTTTCATGTTTTCATGTTGTTGGTTCAGGTTCGCTCCCTGGAAGCTGCTGCAGTAAAACCTGGATACAGAACGATCCCTTTTCCTCCGTCGGAGGCATAAACACACGTTGCCATGGAGACGTAGGATATGGAGGAACCTAAATCACTACATGGGATTAAATAAAGTTTTAGTTTTTATGGTTAAAATATTATAAATGTGTTATTATGACAAAAATATTGAGATCTGACCGTTTGGTTAATGTGTGCAATTTTAACATTTCAATTTACAAATGTTTTATAACAAAATTGCACCACAATAAACAATAATTTTGTTTATTATAAATAAATAATCTGTGCTTTGGCTTTTTTTTCTGAGAATGTGAGAATTGACCTTGAACCGGCTGAAGCCAGATATTAATGTTTTTGTTTGTTTTTTGAAAAGCGTATCAAAAACTGACCAAAAGTCTAAATAATGTTGTTTATGAGTCTGTGAACCTTCAGAAACAGCTTTAGACTCAGGTGGTGACACTTTATTCCCTCAGATGGAAACTCATCTCTGTTCTTATAAAAACTGAATTTCCTGTAAATCTTTGGTCTGTTTTGCTTTTACGACACATTTTAATGCTCTCTCCTGAACCGTCACCTTAAATTTTATTGTATTTCAATACAATAACAATATTATCTGAGCTGAACTCCCCACATTAGATTGTAACTATGGCAACACAACAAACAGCAGAGATATTATTTGCACTTTAACAAAGTAATTCCTTTAAATCCTAAATTTTAAGCAATTTAAAATCTTTTGTTTCATCTTTGCTAAAACTCAAATCAAGCTTCATCTTAGATGTCCTAAACATGTAACGTCCTGTTTAAAGGACCTGCTGCTCCGTCGTCGTTCCCAGGACCTGCTGCTCCGTCGTTCCCAGGAACGCCGTCGTTTCAGAATCCGCTCATTTACACCTAAACTGTTTCCAACGAGCTGCATGAAAACATCCTGAAGCGGCAGCCACACAATCAGCAGTCAATTCCCAGAGTAATGAGAAAACTGCGGCTGTCTGAGCGTTTCATTGACTTCACCGTTTTACCGCTTAGGATCATCAATACTGAGCTGAGGGTCGCTGCACATCGCTGCTGCTGAACTGAAGGAGGAAAAACTGAACAATTTCCCTCAATGAGGCTGGATTTTCTGCTACACGTCGTTTACTCTGTTCTTCTTAAGAAATGAACAAAGAAGCTCTGCAGCCAGGAGGGAGCTAGTTAGAATTAGCATCCAGCTAGCATGGCCGACAAACATCCAGGACCTGCTGCCCTGTCAGGAGGTTACAAAGTTAGCTTAGCGAATGTAAATCTGTGATTTAGAAGGTTTTTAATTAAATTTCTAAAATCATTCTGTCTCTTTATTCTGGTTCATGGCAAACAGGAACAATGTTGGTAACGGAGTCAGGAAGTTGATCAGTTTTTCAGTTTACCATTCTGGCTCTGCAGCAGTTTTATATTAACGTTGGCTTTGGTTTACCATTTACAGAACAGAAAATGTGAAATCAGAAGCATCTGATCTCAAACAGCAGCGCTAGTGGGTCATAGTTTAGGTCATATGTACAGACTGGGGCTGGAAGTTTAACTTATTTTAATAATTCATTAACTCAATTAAAAGTTGTGTGCATTTATATATCATGTATTCAGTAAGTTCAGTTATTAACTGACCCAGGATGTATCACACCTCAGCACCCACAGGGTGGGCACCGGGGGCCAAGGGCCCCTGCCACCCATCATGCTCAGGCAAACAGTCATCTACTTTAATCAGGACATACAGGTGAAACCCAATAAAGAAATATGTTTATTAAAAATAATAAATGTTAACTGGAACGCTGTTACCTGGGGTGTGATGTCATGCTGCAGCTCTGCAACCTCCTTCAGATGCCCAGAAGAAAACCAATAAATTAATGCTTTTATTGGTTTTTAATATGCATTATGTCACTTTAATAAGTAAATTATTAGTGGACTCACACTGTACCTGACTGCTCTACTAAAACCTCTAAATCTGTTAATGTGTTCAGTGACCACATGTTGCGATAAGCCCCACCCCTTCCAGCTCCATTTTAATCCCACTCTGCACAGCGATAACATGTGGATGTTTGTGCATTACAGTAATTAAACAAGCCGTTTTTTATTATTATTTTCCCATCTAGAGGCGACGGCGCTGCCACTCATTTGACTTCAACGTGCTCGGCGTGCCATCTGAGGCCAAAGCCTTTAATCAGCCTTAAGTCCAGCAGACGGAGCAGCAAAGGTCCTTAAGAGCTTAAAAAGCAGCACCAACGGAAAACTTTCTCACATTCACACATCAGATGTTTTCACTCTGGATAATTACCGTCTGCGGGACGCTGGTGTCTCTGCTGACTTTAATGACAATCATTGGTGACGCTGAAGGATGGAGCTACACCTCTGCAGCATTTATAACGAGTTAGAAAGGATAAAATGACACTAAGAGCTGCAGTAACTACTGGAGCAAACAAGAGAACAACAGCGGTTAGCGACATTAACCCTTTAATAGATGGAAATGAAGAGAAACAATTTGAAATGTCTTGAAATATCCGCCATCTTGCTTGTGGCATTGTTTACATCTGTCAGGAAACAAACAACCAGCTCAGGTTGATGTTTACCTGAGCTGGAGGTCTGCCACCTGGGGGCGTGGCCTACCCAGAGTACTGCAGTCGCACCTGTCCGCCATTTTCTAATCTACCTCTGACTATAGATGGAGCTAAAACATCCAACCATGGAAACATCCATCTGTTAGGAACAAACGCACCTGTTGGCCTCCAGGTGTGTCCCTGCCTGGGACAGAGCCACACAGGTTGACCTTCATTTGACCCACCTGAGCCCACAATTTCACGTTTTTTCGACCAATAAGAGTGAAGAAAATCTGTCACCAAGCAGAGACAGGTGAAATCTGGGACAATGTGTCCAGTGTTTGGAGGACAAGTTTCTGCAGACACAGTGTAAACTGAAGTGTCCCGTCAGAGGACATCCGAGGACATTTCTCCGCAGACACACCTTGCCTCAGGCTGCTATAATTAGCCGCCTCTCTGGCTGCTCAGCCCGCATATGTTTTGGCTTGTTTGGCTCCGCTGCTGCTCTCACTTCCGTGTTGTCTGTCACCGTAAAGCAGGAAGCCAGGCAGTTTTATATGGGAGTTAATCTGCGGATGTTTACCTCCAGGTATGTCCCTCTCTGCGCTGCTTTTAGCGCTAATGTCGCTGTTAAAGCTCCGCAGCGTCTCAGCGGCAGCTCGGTGAAAGCCTCCCTGGACAGGAGGAGCTGTTAGGGGGGCTGTGGCTCCGTGTCAGCGGGCAGCGGCAGCCCGGAGCGGGGCAGCCTGGCTGGGCGTTAATTCTGTCTCTCGGCTCCGAACAGGTGATCCGCGGCTTCCAGACTCTCTGTACCCGGATACCAGGTGAAGCGGAGCGGCGGCAGGAGAAGCTACATGGAGGCTAACTGACGGGGCTCGGCTGGAACGGTCTGCGGTACTTTAGCTCCACAATGCCCGCCGGTAAGCGCTGTGTGACCGTGGGACTGTGGCCGTGGGGGTGCGTGGACACGCTGGGGAAGCAGGGTTCGTGTTTGAGTGTGAAACTGCTGCGTTTATTGAACTAATTACGAGAAAGCCACCAGGGTTCAAGGTAAACACTGGAGTGGTGCGTTCACGGACACGCGTCTGTGTGGGATACCTGTTGTCTGGTACTTGACGCAGAGGTAAAGAGAGGGGTTTCCTAAACCTGGGGTCGGGGTCCCACTCTGGGCCGTGGAAAAACTAAAACACGGGTCTTCAGCTGATCACTTTTTTCTTCTGTTATTCTTAAATTAACTGTGAGGTTTTGGAACCACTGGATTAAAAATATATTGACATGGATGAAAATGTTGATTAATCTGACAATAAATTGTTAATCAGTAAAATAATCCTGGTGTTTTAAACCAAAGTTAAATTTATGAAGGAAAATCTTTAAGTTGGGAGGAAGAAATGCATGTAGGAACACAAAACTGTCCCTTTGGATTTATTTTTTTGTTGCTTATAAGCTTTTACTTTAGTTTTTTCCTTGTACAGTTAATGTTTTTGTTTTATTTTAGCAGAAAAGTAGTTTGCTAAAAAGCAACAGTTGTTAAAAAAATCAGGAAAGAACAAGTATTACACAATATATTTGAAATATAATCAAAATAGTAACTATATATATTTTAAAATGAAAAGTCAGGTAATAAGAAAACTAAGGTGGCGACTGTGAGAAAAGTAATAAAAAATACAAAAGTGTGAAATAAAATTAAAAAGGTATAAGTCGTAAAAAAGATTGAAACATATTACAGAAATTAAACGTTTACAGTAACAATGATTATAAATTAAAGCCATGAAGGTCATAAAATGTCCTCAAATTACAGAAAGGTTGAACATAGTTATGAAATAAAATGATGAAGAATAAACCTGGTAATGGAAAAAAACTAATATAAACTCAAATAACTCGTCCTTATTAACCCAGAAAGTAATAGTATTGTAGTAATTACCAAAATAATGGAAATATACCGTCAAATAAAAGCCTTGCAATCAGAAGAAAATGATAAATGTGAAACAAAATCAGTGGAAGAACTGCAGCTCAGGTTTTAAACGTCTGATTGTAACATTAAAATACATATTCATAAACTACTGCATGTGATTTGTGACGGATAAATAAAACATCCTATTTGAATGCAGGTGGTTCATCAACTCTTGTTTTATAAAGGAAGTACATTCACTTGGAAAACAAATTACTTCCTCACAGAATAAAAATGTCAGTTTTACCTTTTGTCACAAACATTCAGTTTTTGTAAAAGTGTCTAAAAATGATTTTAAACCCAGAGAAAAACTTTGATTTCAAACACCAGAACCTGTAGATTATAAAATGTTTGAATTATGGTATCGTTTCTGTGTTGCGTTTAAAATCGTCAGGAAATCAGAGTGTTCAGGTGAGGAAGCGGTCTGAGCTGCATGGGTTGGAGAAGCAGAGCGTGTTGGAGGCTGGATCCGCGCTGCGGGACGCGCTGCGGTCTCCGAGGAAATTTAACAAATGGGTCACTTCAGCGGGAGACACTAGAGAGCTTTTCATCTTCCTTTTATCCTCTTTAAGAAGAGCCGAAATTAGGAGGAAGGAAGAGGAGCCATGTTGAGGCTTTCATGCTTATTTTATCCCGCAGGTTCTGATTAAAGTGACTAAAGGGGGAAAATCATTTCTGGGTATTTTTCTGGTTCTTTCTCTTGGTTTTTATAAGAGGGAATTTAAAGGATTTGCATGAAAATGTCCAAGATGGCCGCTCATTCAGGTGTGGTCAGATTATTTCAGGGGTTTTTGTTGGATCACAGATTGGATCAGAACCAATGTTCTGAACTGTTTGACGTTCTTTAATTTCAGTTTTCTGGTTCTTTCATGCAGACAGGAAACGGAAATGAAGGCCAAATAAGAGAATCAGAGAAGTTGGAGCAGGAATCAAAAATAAAACTTTGAGATTAAATATTAAATCTTCAGATTTGGGCTGAAGATCTTCTAGGTTTTTCCTACATGGAGATGAAAGTTTCTGATCATTTTCTGAAGCAGCTTTGTCGTCCATCGCTGCGGTTTGTCTGTGCGTCAGATTTACTGGCGTACCAGAAACATGCAGGACGATGAAGTACAATGGTTCCGCTCGGATCCTTTATGGTTTTTTTAATTTAAAAAAAATATGTTTTAAAAAACCAATGATGTCTATTTTTTAACTCTTGAAAGGTTCGGCTTCAATCTAAAGTTTCTGTGCATCAGTCTGGACTGGACCGGGTTCGGTTCTGTGTGATGGACCGGGTTTGTGATGGACCGGGTTCGGTTCTGTGTGATGGACCGGGTTTGTGATGGACCGGGTTCGGTTCTGTGTGATGGACCGGGTTTGTGATGGACTGGGTTCGGTTCTGTGTGATGGACCGGGTTTGTGATGGACTGGGTTCGGTTCTGTGTGATGGACCGGGTTCGGTTCTATGTGATGGACCGGGTTTGTGATGGACCGGGTTCGGTTCTGTGTGATGGACCGGGTTCGGTTCTGTGTGATGGACCGGGTTTGTGATGGACCGGGTTCGGTTCTGTGTGATGGACCGGGTTCGGTTCTATGTGATGGACCGGGTTTGTGATGGACTGGGTTCGGTTCTGTGTGATGGACCGGGTTTGTGATGGACCGGGTTCGGTTCTGTGTGATGGACCGGGTTTGTGATGGACTGGGTTCGGTTCTGTGTGATGGACCGGGTTTGTGATGGACTGGGTTCGGTTCTGTGTGATGGACCGGGTTCGGTTCTGTGTGATGGACCGGGTTTGTGATGGACCGGGTTCGGTTCTGTGTGATGGACCGGGTTTGTGATGGACTGGGTTCGGTTCTGTGTGATGGACCGGGTTCGGTTCTGTGTGATGGACCGGGTTTGTGATGGACCGGGTTCGGTTCTGTGTGATGGACCGGGTTCGGTTCTATGTGATGGACCGGGTTTGTGATGGACTGGGTTCGGTTCTGTGTGATGGACCGGGTTTGTGATGGACCGGGTTCGGTTCTGTGTGATGGACCGGGTTTGTGATGGACTGGGTTCGGTTCTGTGTGATGGACCGGGTTTGTGATGGACCGGGTTTGTGATGGACCGGGTTCGGTTCTGTGTGATGGACCGGGTTCGGTTCTGTGTGATGGACCGGGTTCGGTTCAATGCTGCTGTTCCTCCGCACCGTTCAGCTACATCTTCACCGTTTCCATGGAGACAGCAGAGCTCCACAGGAGCTTCCTGTGTTCAGTTCAGGGCTCAGAAAACATTGAGGAAAGTTCTCTGGTCCGACCAGAACAAAATGAACTTCTGGACCGGGTCGTTCAGAACTCGTCCAGGTCTTTAATGTCCAGTTTCGTCTGGAGCAACAGCAGCTGAAGAAATGATGAACGAACATTTATTTAGGAAGAGTTTTAAAGTCAAACATGTAAATTCATCTTCAGGCTTTTATTATTAAACTGTAACAGTTTTATTCTGTTAAAGTTAAATCCTAAACACGTTCTGGAAGAATATGGGGTGTGTGTGTGTGTGTGTGTGTGTGTGTGTGTGTGTGTGTGTGTGTGTGTGTGTGTGTGTGTGTGTGTGTGTGTGTGTGTGCGCATGCTCTGACAGGAAACCAGCTGCTGTTTAACGTTCCTCCTGTTGAATCCCGACTCGGCTCTAGAGACGAGCCGAACAGGAAACCAGAATCTGGAGCCAAAAAGCCCAACAGCAGGAGCATCTCTCTGCAGATAGAGCATCTTTGTTTTCTGGAGGTGATATTTCAGCCTGCTGATGCGCCTCATGTCTGCCAGATAATCACTCCCTGTGGTAAACTGCTGATTGCATTAGCAGTAATGTGACGAGTGCAGTATTGATCGCTGATTGGTTAAAGTGGCAGGAGGAAGAAATGGAGAAGCAGAAAGTCTCTGCAGAAAGAAGCCAAGAATAACTTTTGGAGTCATTGTTGGCTCTTTAGGGATGAACAATATAGTTTATCATGATCCCAGAATCATTGTCTGCAATATCAGTAACAGAGGAAATGCTTGGACTGCATTAAATATGAGCTACATTAACATCTCTGCTGCTGTTTAAGGCAGGAGAAAAGATCAGTAGGAAACTAAAACTAAAGTTGTTTCATTGTGATAACAGCAGATTTACTAAATGTAACTTTTATTACAACAACCATCTTGTTGGAAATAATTATTTTTTCAAATGGTTGGTAGTCTAATAACTATAACTAGGATCATATTGCATTAATGCTCCTTCAGTGACGGGTCGCTGCGTCCTCGGTGCACAAAGCTGCAGCATCTCAGATCCTTCCTGCCATCACTGCAGCCGTTTCTGTGTGGTCTGCAGGCCATCCTGGTCTGCAGGCTCCTGAAGCGTTAACGCCTCAGTAATGCAGCGGAAAGATGCTGTGCAGCCTGATGAGCTCATCTGTGATCAGCCCAGGTGCATGATGGGATTCCTGCTGGGAGAAACTTTATTTCCTCCTTTATTGGGTCGAGGCCTTCATGTTCTCCTGAGCTTTCCAAACAGCGATCTGCTTCAGGAAGAAGAGAAGAACTTTAAGTTTTTTCCCATGTGAACCCGAGGACCTCCACACTTTTCAGTTTTCCAGTTAACATTGAATTAGGCTGAACTGTTTCCTGTCTCCTGTTGGTGAATGTGGCCTGAATGGAGCAGCTGTAGGCTGATGCGTCCCGAACCGGATCAAACGCGGCGCGGCTTCCTGTGCTCTGAGGACGGTTCCTCCCTCAGTTGTTGCCTCTGATTAGTATTCATAGAATAAGACGGTTTGTTCTGCAAAGAAGGATTTTGTCCTAAATATAACTTCAAAGCAGCGTGGGCCTCCCTCTGTTTCCCTCCGCCGGTCGCGTCTCTCAGCTTTTATCTCCGTCGGCTGGATGTGTGACGCTCAGCTTGTTGCTTTTCAGCACTTCTGTAAGGATTTTCTCCTTTCAGATGTTTGCTCAGCATCAGGCTGCAACGTGTGAAATATCTGCAGTGCAGCACCTGCTGGTTTCTGCAAACACCAAACTTCTGATTATACTAAAATAATCCGGATTGGGCTGAAATGGAGGAGAACTTCAGGATGAATCCATCGCTGCAGTTTATTTCTGAAACCGAAACCCTGATGGTGGATCGGATACGATACAAACCTTTTGAAATGAGGTTTAATGGTTTAAATCATACACTGTAAAAACACAAAATCTTACCGTGCATTTTTGTCTGGAAATATCTCAGTACACTAGGAATAAGAACAGACTTACAAGTAACTGTTCAGCAAGAAATAGGATCTTGTTCTATGTCAATAATAAATTTTAATAAAAAAAATTCTAGTTTTAGGGGAAATAATCTGCCAGTGGAAGATTTTAATTTATAATCTGGGAAAATGGCAGATTATTTCACTTTAAACTAGTTTTTTTTTTTGTCAATGTTATAAAATCGTTTATTTTGCTGAAAAGTTATTCTAAGTTAGTTTTGTCTTATTTCAAGTCTACTGAAATATTTTCACTAGAAACTAGACAAAAAAATACTTGGTAAGATTTTGTTTTTGCAGTGTAGCTAATCTTAATCTTTTTGATTATCAGATTATTTTCCTACTAAGTGTTAAACGAATTACTATGAAGCAGGTACCTACCAACATGGCTGCCAGTTGTTAAAACCTGCCTTCAAAATAAAAGCTCTGGTTTAAATGGTTAAAACCAGAATATGATCAGTTTTGTTTGTACCTTCCTGCTCCACCTGGTCCAGTCCTGATTTATTTCTTGAGTCTTTTGTCTCATAAAGAAAATTAAATCCCAACAGATGAATAATCTCTGGCTGCTCAGAGACACGCAGAGCTGAATGAAACGTCATGAACATCTGCTTTGTGTCGTTCTGAAGCGAACACGTGGAGACCTGCCGTCCCTGAAGGACGGGCCTCTCCTGAGGAGCGGAGTGAGAGCTTTTACCTTTCAGATGGAAATCAGGAGCCGGGTTTGTTCGGCTGAAGTGCGGCCCCATCATGTGAGGAGACGGCTGACATTTACTCCCCCACGTTTCAGCTAAATGGCTGAGTTTCTGCAGCGTGTCGGTCTGACCTGTTGACATTTTCTCAGGGAAAAATCCAAAGTTCTGCTGTGCTTCACCTCTCTGTGGTTCGTCTTTGTTTCCTGATCAACAGCCGTTTTAAGGATAACTGTGACGAACCTTTAAACTGCATGTTTAGAATGAAAATCCTTCGCTGGACGCTGAGGCTGAATTTCTTTTCCTTTTAGAGAACGGTTGACTCCATGTGAGCCGTCGGTTCTGCAGTTTGTCCTTTTTAGGACGTCAGTGGATCAAAGTATGAGATGGTGACCTGGCCTCCACGCCGCGTCTCGGTTATTTACAGCCGTGGCCAAAGCGCTTCAGTGATGCACATGAAGTCACTGAAAGTCTCAGTTATTCTGCAGAGGAATCAGATGCCTGGTAATCAGTTGGAAAGATGTTTAATCAAAAAGAAAATTACATTTTTGTGCAAAATAATCATTTAATTTGAGCCTTCTGGTGTGGAATGCCTTCACTGCTGCCAACTTGTTCAAGTTGAGCTAATTTATCTAGCTAGCTTGTAGCTAGCTTAGCCCATACTTCTCCCTCCATGTTTATTTTTTTTAAATGGATGACTTTGCCACATCATTTATACCAGTATGCCATAAACGTTGTTCACAATTATTCAGAATAATGCAATATTTGGATTTATTAATCTTGCTTCTTGCCTTGTAAAAAGCGTTAGCTGCAAATCTGCTAGTCTTTAGGATTAACAGCTGCTATCCGTCATCTTCTTTCCTCATCTAAATGATAAATGACACGTCTGGTTTACATCCTTGTCATTTGACATTTTTTCAGTGAAATCAACTAAATAAAAGCGATGTTAGACTAACGGTCTGGTTTCTGACTAGCTTACAGTTAGCGGTGATGGTGAGGGTCATGTTGGAGTTTATGAGGCCTCCCTCAGGCTTCAGGTTTAAATCAGTCTGCAGATTGAGCTGCGTTATCTGGATTACACAACCTCAAACCCACACATATTTACACAAAAAGCAGATGGCCAGGTTTTCTAAAATATGGAAACCCTTCACCTGCAGGTTGTCGAGTCAGGTAAAATAATTTTAACGGCAAACAAACCCTCTGCTCATCAGGGTTTGCTTCTTGAGTTCTCCTCTGAGGAATAATTAGAGTTTAGGGGAGGTTGCACACTCCGGTCTCTGCAGAGCGGCTGCTGCTCCCGTCGGCGAGGGGAAACACAAACACCGCAAGGTCAGCGATGACTGCCGGAGTCTGAGGCAGGAGGGGGGGGAGAGAGAGAGAGAGAGGCTGGCCACGGAGACAGCAGGAGAGACGGAGGAGCGGAGGTCCACCTGGGAGGCCGTTCACTGCTTCACCTCCAACAGGATGGATTCAGAGAGCAACGAGTCCGGTAGGAGGCTGTTCATTTCTGACTCTGGCAGACAGAGATGGAGCCCGAAGGGTCTGTGGACGATCCCGCGCTCGGCCGCGGCCATCGATCTGCTCCTGAGGCCCGTTAGCCAATCAGCGAGCTGGTTCCGCCTGACCGGCGCACCTTGAGACCAATCAGAGGGGGCGCTGAGGCCAGGTAGCCGTAACAAGGAGGGACGAGCCGCTGCAGGGCGCTGATTGATGATGATGATGATGATGATGATGATGATGATGGTACTAACTGCTGTTTTATGGTCTGCCCTCCTCAGAAACTCCTGACTTATTAAGGATTTACTCTGAAGGTTAAACAGGAAGAAAACATGGCGTTTCCAAAGCAGTTTAAACTTTTAGAAAGGATTAATTTACTCCTCTGTCTCTTTCCGTGGTTTCTGTTTACAGTAAGATCATCCAGCTATGATCTTACCTTCATTTCTGGATATTAATATTTTCAGGGGAAGAAATGTGGTAACGGTTGTCTGATAAATGATTTAATTCTGCTGTATTTGACTCAAATCAGTATTTTTTACTCCCGTTTGACCTGTTTGTGTTTTACTGCCAGAGGTTAGTGTTGCTTTGGTTTTATTTATTTATTTATTTATTTGATGATGTAGTAGAAGTTCACGGCTTTCTAGTCTTAAAAACTTTAATTTGAAGAATCTGTTTTAATATTTTCCATTTATGTGAGGAAAGCATTTCCCCCTACAGGTTCTTGAGTTTTTGTTGTGTGTAAATGTTTCAGATCATGAACCAGAGGAATAAATCAGGTTAAATTTGTATTTCCATCTAGAGAGGAGTTATCCAAACCAATCTGATCCCAGTAGTCCCGTCAACGCAGCAACAATTCTGCGAAGTAGAGCGGGTCAGAATACCGGCGGTTGAATTTTGACATGTTCTGTTTTTCAGAACCGTTTTAATTCCTCCACAAAGGAAGAAGTTTGAGACGCATAACCGAGTCGTTAAAAGCACCGACTTGGTTTCAGAAAAGTTTGTATCCACTTGCACAAATCAGCGCTGTTTGAAACATCCAAACCCACAGGGGGCAGTATAGCGCAGAGCTACCAATCAGATTGCTTCAAAACAACTACTACTTCCTGTTTCAAAGTAAACATGGACGCCGGGAAGTTCAGATGTTGGGTTGAGCTACGTTTAAATACCTTACTGGAATATAAAGTTAATAAAACACAAGGTGTTGGTTGGGAATCGCCAGGCTCAGGTCCTGGCTCCTGTTTGTAAACAATAATTAATTTATAAATGTAAATCACTTAACAGTTTGTCATTTCCAATAATGAAATTAATGTGACAAAAGAAGACGCCTGTGAGGGAGCAGATCCTTCTTCACAGATCTGTTTGGAGCGTTTCTGATGGCCAGCGGCGGGTTTGCAGGGGAATCTGAGCATGAAGGATGCGCGGTTGTTTGGACGCCGTCCTTCAGCTGCAGGCTGACAGATGTTTGATTGGCAGCGCGGCTGAAAGCACCAGAGGTCATCTGATGCCTTTCACGCTTAATTAAGTCCCTCCCATCCGTGGCGCTACCTCACCGAGAGACGGACAGATTTCCTTTTCTGTCTTTGGGAGACGTGCGTGTCATGTTATTCCAAAACAGAAGCTGGGCTACATGCCTGCAGACAGAAGCACAAATAACTTGATGTGGTATTTTTAGGATGGAAACAAAACTTGGATTCATTCAACAGAAGCTTTTTCTTAAATGATGACGGTTTCACTGGTATCGTTTTACTCTGAATGGTATACAGAAGTTTATAAAGTCTCCCGATTTTATCTGGTGGTGTTTTTAGGCTCCATTATTGTTTTCAAAGCTGTATTCAGTGATCTTCTCACTGAGCCTAAAAAGTTTAAATATGCTCAACTTTTTTCATAATTTTATGAACACAAAAAAACAAAATATATATTTATGTGAAATAATGGAACACAGCCATTCCTAGGCTGGCATAGCATCCAACGTTAGCTTGACTTCTCTTAGATTAGCTCATCTGCTCCTAGGCTAAAATTAGCTTGGTTGTTTCTAAGCTAACAGCAGCTTGACTGCTTCTAGCTAGGCTAAAATTAGCTTGACTGCTTCTAGCTAGGCTAAAATTAGCTTTGCTGCCCCTTGGCTAGCTGGGTTCTTCCAGACAAGCGTTAGCTTCACCATTCTAAACCAAAATTAGCTTTGCTAAACCCCAAGTACGCATCTACGTCCAGGGCTAGCTGAGGATTCCTTCTCTTAGCAGCTAAGAAAATGAGATTTCTCTCCATTACATCTTTGATTTTTATGCTAAACATCATTTAGAGATTGATTATGTTGACTGGTAGCTAAACTATCATTAGAAGATCTGATTAGCATAGCTGCTAAAATATTTTCTGTTCACTGTTTTATTCACTGTTTGAGTATATTGATGGAAACATAAAATCCTGCTAAATGACAGATAAACATATCTTGTATTTGCTAATATTAACTGGTTACCATCACATTTTACTGAACTGCTCTAAACTGGAGTAATTTGTTTCTGGGAACCGGATCCCAAACTAAAAGGATTAATATTTCTTTGCTTTTATTGTTGATTTATTTTTCATCTGGCATTAACCTGTTGTAACTATGGAGTCTTTCTGCTATTTATAGAACCACCTTGGTTATGGCATTGCTGTGCAGGTCTGTTAAGTTTCTGCTGTTTCTTCCATCCATCCATTTTCTTTACACCCTTGTCCCTCAGTGGGGTCGGCAGGGGCGCTGGTGCCTATCTCCAGCTATCGTTCCGGGCGAGAGGTGGGGTACACCCTGGACAGGTCGCCAGTCTGTCGCAGGGCAACACAGAGACAAACAACCATGCATACACACATAGTCATGTTTTGTTTTGGATTGTGGGAGGAAACCGGAGTACCCGGAGAAAACCCACGCATGCACAGGGAGAACATGCAAACTCCATGCAGAAAGACCGGGGTCTTAATGTCATTGCTTTTAGGATTTAGTTTGTATTAATTATGAATATAGTCACCATGTGGATTTTGGTTTAGCCTTAAATTGAAGCTTTTATTCATAAACATTCAGTTTTTAACTTGCCTCATCCATACAGCTTTTCTAGATCATTTTCCACTCAGATTGTGTCAGGATCCTGGTTTAAGGTTAAAATGAAGAGATGTGGGAAGTTTTGTAGATTTCCAAATTAAATTGGTGTAAATTGAGACAACGCTGGTTTCCCAGAATCCCCGGTTCCTGGAATCGAACTTCCAGGATTAATTTAGTAATTACTCTGTGTCCTGCTCATTTTCATCTGGTCTGATCTGAATTCATAGCGTCAGTGGATGTCTCTCTCTCATGACCAGCAGTTTGAATCCAGTCACACCAGTTTAAAGTCTTCATTTTCTCTGCAGGTTTATTATGGGATGGCGTTACTTTGGACTGGCGGATCCAGTCTGTCGTCCTCTGGCTGTTTCTGCCTCACTGGATGATTAACAGACCCGGAAAGTTGACTTATGATATAAACTCAAACCCTTTTGACCTGGATGGGATAAAAAATTAGCAGAACAAAATTATAGAGCGCCACAAACGGGATGTGTTGTTGCCATGGAAACGGATATGTTTTTGTCCTGATTTGACACTTGCTCCGTTTTTCCCTTCGAAGCTGCAGCCTGTTGGAAACGAGAAGAGATGCATTTTTTATTAGTTTGTAACAAAATAGGAAGATTCGGTCCGTAACGTCTGGTTCTGCTCAGAGGGAAACTGATTTCCTCTGATTCTTCAGGAAGGAGGAATCAGAGGCGAACGTCTTTTATGTTTTCATCCAAACTGCGTTTTCATTTGAATATTAGATAAAATCTGCATTTAAGCAAATTTAATGTTCCACAGAAAAATCCATAATATAGGAGAGGAGTCGCCTTTAATAAGTTTTAATTTGATATGCTGCATCCTGATTGGTTATAATTAAGTGGAAGGAAAAACTCCAGAAAATGTAGGAATGTTTCTGATCTCCATTATTATGAACAAAGATAGAGAATAAATATTGAACTTTTTAGGTTTTATTCTACGGCTCCCGGTTACTTTAGTTATCAGTTATTCTGATGTGATTGGAGGAAAAAATGAAAACATTCTGCAGATTTTTCATTTCAGCTTAAAAAATGCAAATAAATTAATTTTAAAAAAATAAGTAATATTTATAAAAGGGCATTCTCTCAGTGAAAGGTTGATCATTGGTTGCAAACAATGCAGATAAAAGCTCAGCCCTCTGATTGGTTCCCTGTTTGGAAGCAAAAGGAGATTCGCAGATTATTTTACAGAATCTAAAACTGGAGCATCCACAGAGCTCAGATTTGCACACTAAAGTTTTTATCTTAATTGTTTATATTTTGTGCAGTTTGTCTTAATTATGGGTGTGATTACATTGTTCTTAGCAAGTTTTAAAAATTCTCCAGTTAATTTATTTATAAATTGGTCGATAATTTTTAAATAATCAGTTTGATCATTTCAGCCGTTTATTCCGTTTTTTTTTTTTTGTCCAAATGTTGGTTCTGCCACCAGAAAAGTGAGGATTTGTGGTCGGTCTCTAATTTTAAATGTTTATGTCGCTTTGTCTCGTCAGGTTAGCAGCCTGACTCCTCCCTCCCCCACCTGTTTCTGCTTGTGCTTCAGTTTCTCTTTAATTTCTGTCGGTCTTCAGGGTTTGTTGATCTCATCTCATCATTTTGGCTGCAGTCGTCTGCAGAGACTCACTGTCTGGAGGAGGATGGAGGGATGCAGGAGGATGGAGGGATGCAGGAGGATGGAGGAGGGAGAAGTGACTTTAAATTGGTCTCATTTGTCTCTGCAGCCAGCCGTCCCTCCATCTCCCAGCTCCCCATGGGCCTCTTTTCATCCTCTCCATCCTCTCCTCATCCCTCCATCCTTTCCTCCCTCCATCCTGTCCTCCTCCCTCCATCTTCTCCATCCTCTCCTCCTCTTCTCACCGGCTGCTATGCCCTCTTGGTGGCTGTATTTTGCCGCTGTCCGCCCCTCCTGGCTCTCTGCCGAGGCGAACGGACCGCGGCTCCTGGCTTTAGGATCGTTATGAACCCGACCTCCCTGATCCGGAGCAGCAGAACCTGCTGGTTCTGAAGCTTCTTTACTGACCTGAGCAAATAAACATTATGAATCAGAGAGGAGTTATAATCAGAAAGTTTCTTTTTGTTTTTCCTCTTTTTAAAGGGACAGTTTTCCAGCCACACAGAGACATTTTATAACATCAAGTAACTATATTAGCTTAAACTGTTGCATATAAATCAAATACGACTTGAAAGAAATTTGACTTTGTAATTTAATGCCTTGAAATTGGATCTCTGTCTCTTTAAGAAGTGGCTGGTCTTTCTGAAGCTCCGCCTCCAGGAAGTCATCATTAATCTTTTAGCAACGTTTAGCCTGCGTTGCTCTGAAGCTCCTATAACGAGCTCAGCAGCTCCACCAGAGGTTTGCTAATCGCTGCTGGCTAGTCTGGAGGAGCTGGGGGAGGAGCTGTGCCTGGAAGGCGGGGCTAGGTCCACCCAGGCGTTTTGCACAGCTGAATGGTTTCCATGGAGATTATAGGATTTCTCAAACATGCATTAATTTATTCTGTCATAAACATGTTTTTTTAGAAACCGTTATTAGTTAAATGAATAATTAGTATTTCAGTTTGGGAAGACGTGCTGTGATGACGGTAGAAGTGGACTCGGTTTGAAGCTGGTGAAGCTTCAGCAGCGGTTATGTCTGCAGAAACGTGCGGTCAGGATGAGCAGCAGCAGATTTATGATCCATCATGTCTGTTTCCTCCAGGCCATGAAAGCAGCAGCCGGATCCATAACCGTTATTCATTCCTTCATTTGTTTGGCTTATTTACTCTCAGCTGTTTCAGTTTTATTTGTTTGGACTAAATATCATAAACTCTCTCTGCTTATAAGCGCTGTGACCCGTCACCTTCGTCTTAATAAAGCAGCAGCAGGATGATGGTGATGATGATGATGGGTATGAAGGTCAGACTGAGGCAGGTTTTGGAGCCTGTTTATCTAAAGAAACGATCTCAGCCTTCATAATGTCATCAGTGAAACCAGCTGATCTCTTATCAACTCAAAGTTTTGTTGTTTTGTCTCACGTAAATCATCGTTCCTAAATCTTCATGGACGCCCTGATGTCTCCTCTGCAGCAGCTGGACGGACGTCCGTCCTCGAGCCGTTTGGGTTGTTCTGGTCCTGTTGGAGGTATTAACCAGCAGGGAGGGAGCCGCGTTTAATCTTTTAGATTATGTGCCTCTGGTGGTTCGGGTGTAGATTAAAGCTCTGCTGGAGCTTTTCACTGAGCTGAAGTGTTTATTTAAAACTGGTTTCTACCCAAACTGCTGGAAACAGTTTTACTCCGGATGTGAGGAGGCCACACAGTTTGTCTTTGTTTTCTTCTGACCTGTGGAGCATCAGAAGAAAAGATCCAACTCAGATTCTAAAGGTTGAAACAAAACCTGACAAAGAGCGATTCTGTTTTTTTTGTTTTTTTTTTACTTTGTTTGGCTGTAAACATCACAAACTGGCAATTTGAAAATTACACTTTAAGCTGCAGAGTTTTTGTTGTGGTTGTTTTTGTTGTGGTTGTTGCCAAACACTGCTAATGTTCACCGTTGGTGTGAACATTGTGTTTTAGTGTCTGCGCTTTAGGTACAATTTAAATTTACTCTGGGAAAGAGGAACTTTTCTAAACCCTTTGAGGTTTTGGATAAATAATTTAGTTTTGGGTGTAAAAGTTCATGAGCTGTTCAGGTTGAGACCAGATGCATTTCCAGCATCGATGAAATAAAATAAACCTTCAATAATTATTTACACACATTAAGGAAAAACATCTCAGCCCTGAACATGTTTCAAAGCAGGTCAATGTTAATTTTTTCAGGTGGTCAGGAATTAAAACTTGAGTTTTGTTTCAGTCGTTCATTAAACTTAATGCTTCTGTTTCCTCCCGGATGTGAATCAGTCGCCATCAGATATGAACGTTTGTCATCGTTTGTTTACCGTTTGCATGTGATTTGCATGGAAACCCGGCCGCTCTGCGTCAGGTGAGGCCCTCCTGAAGCCTCTCCGGTTCCACAGTTTCCCTTCGCCTCGTTGGGTCACATTTTCCTGTGAACAACGCGGCCGGTAACCCGAGCCGCCGCGGCCGGGCCGGCACCGCAGAGGCTCGTCTTCGCCTCACTGTGAGGTAACTCCAGGTGATCGGAGTCACACGGCTGAAGCCGATTGGCTGAGCCTGCCGTCCGTCACACAGGTGCAGCCGGACCGGCAGCAGAGTCTGAAGGTGTGGCAGATGGACACATGGTCTCACCTGGGGAGGCAGAAACGCAGATCTGCATGTTTTACATGTTGGCGTCTTCTGAAGATCTGGAGCAGAATTATTTTGACCTGAGGAGTAAAACTTCCTCCCATCATGCCGTCTCTCTGTGACGTTCTGAGGAGATACAGGCAGGTTCCTCAAACCGAGGCGGACGGAGCGTTCAACTACAACCGGGCCTCAAACAGACGAGGATTCCCGAATGCCGGTAGGTCCGGAGATCCTGGAAGGTGGGTGTGATGCCAGGCGTCTCCTGGATCAGATGATCAAGTCATGAAGGAGGTGATTCATGTGTTCATGAATCTAAAGGTTACACCGTTAAACAGCCCAGAGTTAAAGCTTCAGATGACGAGTCGATACTTCAGCTCAACAGAAATGATTCAACTCAGTCGGACTAAAAACCAAACCATGAATTCTCCAGACGTGAACCAAACCGTGAGGAATCGTCTGTTCAGTCGGTGAACCTTTTACCTCAGAGGTTCCTGAATGAAAACTCCTCACTGGGTCGTTTATTCAGCCCATCTGGTCTCCAGCTGGTGACTGGATGAAGGACGAAGAGGTCGTCTGTTTGGACCCTAAAGTTCAAAGGTCACGGGCGAGTTTTATTTGTTTAAAGCCGTTAATTCAACTCTGATGGATGCTGTGTGTGAACGTTTAAAATAAAGCTCTGCCGTCTGTAAAGAAAAATATTCAGTTTGTGTAAATCTTGAGCTAATTAAAGCCTCTGACCTCTGCAGCTGAATTCAAATAGGATTCAGTTTCTTCTTCTACATATTTAACATTAAAGACAAACAACCAGCTGGTCAGAATCGTTCAAACTGGTTCTGTTGTTTGGTTTTTAGTCCTTCCTGTTGGGTTTTTATTCATGAGTCGTTGGGTTACGTTGGTGACCTTCTCAGGTCAGAGCCGCGTCTGAACATGTAACTTATTTTACGTTTTGGTGCGTTTCCCCCTGACCGCTGCAGATGTTTGTATCCTCGCTGCGCTGCGTTGATGGATCTGATCGGCTGTAATCGTCTCCCCTCGGCCGGCCGAGTGAAGCTCGTCGGTGTAATTCATCAGTCTTCTGCTGCGCGTCGGGATTATGCCGTCCTCTCCTTGCAGGTTCGTCAGCGGACACTAAACCTGATGCATTGCCTCAGTTACCGTATCGAAGGCATGAAGCTCTCAGCCAGAATAAACTTCAACGTTGTTCATTTTCTGCTGCTGGCGCCGCCTGAGAAACAAACAACTGAATCCAGTCATTTATTTTCATTCAGCTCCCAGTTACAGTCAGAAGGTCGGATCTTCATCATAAACACTGAATGGGTTCAGATTACTGACAGTAATGTTGGCCGGAAAAATGTGATTTACTTAAAATCCTTGGAAAAATTTCCACCAACATTTTTCAAGTGGATATTAGTGCTTTACTTGTTTATATCTAGTAAATTATATTAATCACACAACTAAGGATTTTAGAATAAATTAGATCAATTTAACTTGGGTCTTGTTACATGCACTTAATCAATTAACTTTTTTTCACAAAATATCAATTACAGTCAAATATTAAGTAAATATTTTACCTTGTTTGTATTTAGATGTTTTATTTTTAAAGATTAGTAAATCTAACTGAATTTCTGGTAACACTTTATTTGAAGGGGGTTGAATAAGACTGTCATGACACTGTCATAAACATGTCATAACACCTGAAATGAACATGAATAAGCCTTCATGAATATTTATGACTGTTGTCATAAAGCGTCATTTGGTAAATTATGACACTTTTAATACAAAGTTGACATTATTCAAAATGTCTTTGTTATGACAACTTGACATTAACCAAGAAATCATTACTGTTTAAACTTTACCTTTAATAACATAAAGTTACCTAATTTTTAAAGTGCAATCATTAATACTTTTATAACAAATTTATATCAGTAATGATTTCTTGGTTAATGTCAAGTTGTCATAACAAAGACATTTTGAATAATGTCAACTTTGTATTAAAAGTGTCATAATTTACCAAATGACGCTTTATGACAACAGTCATAAATATTCATGAAGGGTTATTCATGTTCATGACAGGAGTTATGAAGGTGTCATGACAGTCTTATTCACCCCCCTTCAAATAAAGTGTTACCGAATTTCTTTTTATTTTACCAGATAATAGAATTAAGACATATCAGTTTCCATATAAAGTAGAATTAATTTTTACACATAAAATAACAATGGTTGAAGTCAGACGTTTGTAAGAGAAGCAAAGTTTCAGTTTAGTATCCTTTACAAAACCAGTTTGGATTCTTTAAACCAACCAGTTCAAATGGACTCGATCAGCGTTGCCAGGGCAACGGATCAGATGTGAAATAAATGATCCCAGAATCTTGTTCGAAATGTCAAGCTGCAGTTTTGGAGCTGCAGCTTGACGTTGTTTTATTCTAGCTTGATGTTGTCTTGCGCCAGCTTGACGTTGTCTTGCGCCAGCTTGACGTTGTCTTGCGCTCGCTTGACGTTGTTTTATGCTAGCTTGATGTTGTCTTGCGCTCGCTTGACGTTGTTTTATGCTAGCTTGATGTTGTCTTGCGCCAGCTTGACGTTGTCTTGCGCCAGCTTGACGTTGTCTTGCGCTAGCGTGACGTTGATTTGCGCTAGCGTGAGGTTGATTTGCGCCAGCGTAACGTTGATTTGCGCTAGCTTGACCTTGTTTTGCGCTAGCTTGACGTTGTCTTGGGCTAGCTTGACGTTGTCTTGGGCTAGCTTGACGTTGTCTTGGGCTAGCTTGACGTTGTCTTGGGCTAGCTTGACGCTGTCTTGCGCTAGCTTGACGTCGATTTGCGCTAGCTTCTCGTCGATTTGCGCTAGCTTGTCGTCGGATTGCGCTAGCTTGACGTCGATTTGCGCTAGCTTTACGTTGTTCTGCGCTAGCTTGACATTAGCGCCTCCATGGCAGAAAAACCTCCCAGATGCTTCCATCTCAGCCTCTGCAGGAGCCTGATCATGTCTGACAGGAATTCACAGTTTCAGGTCAAAACCAATAAATAAGCTTATGAATATTTAACATTTCTCTCTGCTTCAGGCTTCTGATGTCCAGACTTTTACTTCTTGCTGAAATCCCGTTGGTGTCGATGTAATGTTGACGCCCGGCTGCTGCCAGTCATGAACAAGCTCTGCTCCGGCAGTTCTGCCGAAACGGGTTTTTTATGAAGTCGCCTTTAACGAAGCTTTTCTGGAGCAGAAAGTCGCTGAGCGCCTGCTGGGAATCGAAGCAGAAATCCGTTTCTTCCTGTTTGGTATTCGGGTCGGGACTTCAGCCGTCTGGGGTTGAATCGATTCATCTGTTGAGCTGAGCTCACCTCATCGAGCCGCTGTTGACCTTTGACACTCTGAGCTCACCTGACTCACCTGGTTCAGGTTGTTAAATGCTGTGTGTGTGTGGGTGTGTGTGTGTTGTTACTGTGTGGGTGTGTGTTGTTACTGGAGTCCACTCAGTTGTTCTCACTAGAAGAGAGGAGGAATCGCTGCACAAAGCAGATTGATTTAGTTTTAAAAGTTTCTGGATCTTTGATTTCAGAAAACATTCAGGAATGAAAATAATCTTTAAAATGTCTGTGGACATATTTCAAATTTTACCCTCCAACCTCTTTTTCAGCTCAACCACCTTTATTTATTCATTTTTTCTCTTTTAATTTAAGTTATTTATTTTGCCGCCAGCATCCAGCCAAGCATCTCTATTTATTTTCTAATATATCCTTCCAGTATTTATTTTTGACAGCTCCAAAGAACATTTTATTTATGTCCAGCATAAAAACTCCAGAGTTCATGAATTTGTTCTCCATACATATTTTTATTTCTATATTTTCATGTTCGTACTTTATTTTATTTATTAATGCCTTAAAGCCCAATTATTTATATCTGTGTATTTATTTTTCCTCTCACGATTTATTTAACAGCCCCAAAGCAAAATGTATTTCCTTATTGATTTACTTATTGATGTAAGTAAATCAGGTTACCGTATGGTAATGATTAGGATCTATCTGTGGTTCAGTCAGAACCTGTCTGGGTTCTGCCTCGGCCTCCAGCCGACCCGCCGCCGACCCGATCTTCCTCGCCGTGACTCTGACTCATCGTCTTATTGACTCACTGAAGCTGGTTTGTGTTTGAAGACGGGCGGCGGCTGGATGCAGAGGAAGTCGGGCTGTTGTGTAGCTGAGTCATGCTGGGCCGGCGGATCCAGAACTGGTTTTGGTTCTGGAGGTTTTTAAGCTGCAGCAGGTTCTGGTGGTTCTGACCCGACATGTTTGTCTCGTTTCCCAGGAGTGTGTGGCTGCTGCGGGCCCCTGAGGCCCCGGTACAAGCGTCTGGTGGACAACATCTTCCCCGAGGATCCCAAAGTGAGTCCAACAGGGTTCAGCACCGGGGGCCCAAACTGAGGCCCGCGGGCCAGAAGTGGCCCTGTAAATGATTGTGTCAGGCCCCTGACCAGAAGTTAAGACTGGTAAAAATGTTTAGCCAATGAAATGGAAATCAGTTGATGACACAACAGATAATAAGTCTGAAGGAGTTTTTTATGTTTTGGATTTTAATGATATGCAGATTTCATTAAAATTTGGTTTAATTTTGAGCAGCTAAAAACTGAAAAATAGGAAAAAAATTCACAATTAACACATTTTTGCTTGGTAATGAGTTTTGTGGCCTATCAGTGGTTTTATTTTTCCGTCCATCAGGGCATAAAGTTTGGACACCTCTGCTTCAAAGCTGCAGAGTGTAACTTTTATAAAACAGTTTTTAGAGATTTGTTGATAATCATGTTATAAGACAGATAATCTGTGAAAAAGTCAAGCTTCTCTGCCTTCTCCCAGAGAACCAATCAGAGCCAGGAGGCGGTCCTTGGTGCTGTCAATCATCCCCCTGGCTAGCAGTCTGCCATAAATGCTAAGGCTAGTTAGCATAGCCACCGATGACATTTGATGAACAACTTTTCTGAAACGTTAAGTTGTTCCTCCTCCTTCAGCGAATTTAGTAGCGTGTTCCCAGTATTGATTGACAGCACTAAGCCCCTCCTCCTGGCTCTGATTGGTTGTTTCTGGTGCATTTCTTCAGCTGGGACCTTAGCTCCGGGAGGAGGAGGTCGATGTTTTCACAGATTCTGTCTCATGCCGTCTGCTCATGGCAACAGATGTACAAAACATTTAGTTTTTATGAAAGTCGCGTACTGCAGCTTTAACGTTTTAATCTGTTTTATTATGAATTAGACGTTAAGTTTAGGTTAAAGCTAATGAAATAAAAACCATGGAGACGTCAGGCGGTAGATCTGAGCGTCGTCAGTTAATCTCTGATGGTCTGATCTGGGAGGAATGTTCTGAGTCCGGACCGCGCCGACCCGTTTTCTCCGCTCTGCTTCTGCCAGGATGGCCTCAGCAAGTCGGACATGGAGAAGCTGACGTTCTACGCCGTGTCGGCGCCGGAGAAGCTGGACCGGATCGGGGCGTACCTCGCTGACCGGCTGAGCAGAGACGTGGTGCGGCATCGCTACGGGTGAGGAGCCGGTCCGAACGGAGCCGGACCAGAACCTGGAGTCTGGGTCTGACGGCGGCCATGTTGCCTGCAGGTACGTGGTGATCGCCATGGAGGCGCTGGACCAGCTGCTGATGGCGTGCCACTCCCAGAGCATCAAGCCCTTTGTGGAGAGTTTCCTGCACATGGTGGCCAAGCTGCTGGAGTCCAGAGAACCGGACCTGCAGGTTCTGGGAACGAACTCGGTAAGCAGCGCCGCCACCGGGTCACACACAGGTTTTCACCAGAACTCACTCTGAACTCGCTGCTGTTTGGAGAGACGGAAACTCGACTTCTGTCTCCTTTACGTCTCCAGGAGATTCAGAAACCAGTAGAGATGGAGCTTAAAGGAAATCAGTTTATTATTTTAATACAGATAATAAATGACTTTACAGGTAAATAATGTGCCAAACATTGAATAAAAAAATAAAATATAAGAATTTTCCCAAGTTATTTTATGATATGGTGACACTAATTAATACTATCATTATCAACAGTATTAATTTTACATATTTAATTATTTAATTTTATTTCCAATACTATTGTTTTTATTTGTTTTTTATGTTTCATTATTTGTTTTTCTATTTTTTCCCATATTGTGTATTTTGTTAGGGATTTATTTATTTAGACAAATAAAAAAATGTGTAAATAAAGGACAAAACAGGATGAAGCAAAGTGTAAATAGGAAAAATCAATGTATGATTAAAAAATGACGGTAAAATACGACATGCAGAATATGGAAAAACTAAATATAATGTAATAAAACATGACGGTAAATAAATGTTTTAATAAAAAACGTAAATTGAAAAATTAGAAATATTAATGAAATAAAAAGGGGAATTAATAAAACAAGATTTGAAGTGAAATGCAAAAATTAACTGGAGATGATGTTGAATTAATACTGTTGAAAATGATGAATATTAACTTCTTGTGTAACCAAATAAATTAAAGTTCAGATTTTTTTTTTCGGTGCAATATTAGCAATTTATTTATCTCTTGCCAGTTTTGGCAGGATTAGTCCTCCATATCCTGACCAGGAGCAGCAGAGACGAAAACATGGAGGACCGTTTCTCTAGAGCGTTTATGGATCAGAACCACCTGATGATGATCCATTAATCTGGACGTTTTATGGAATTGGTTTAAGTTTATTTGCTGCTTCAGAGCAGATCCAGGATTCAGGAGAGACTCTGCTGCTGCTGCTGCAGCATTGATGCTGCTGCTGCTGCAGCATTGATGCTGCTGCTGCTGCAGCATTGATGCTGCTGCTGCTGCAGCATTGATGCTGCAGCATCTGGAACAACCTTACTGGCGTTCCTGCTCTTTATGGTGCAGAAATCGAACTGCTGCTGGCAGTAAAAAACAAAAGCAGGCTGTGAAATGAAGTTTCATTTTTAATTAACTGTCTTTTAGCAGATATTAAAATCTTTTTCTGTCCCTGCATCAGGGAGAAGCATGGCTGCTTTCGCTGTAATTGTGCTTTAATGTTTGCCTGCATGTGCTGCGCAATAAATCCCAGAAAATATGAGCTCATAATCCACAAAGTTAGCTATTAAACTCAAACTTATTACCTTATTTTTATGAAATGGGCTAAATATGTGAGTTGGCTGCAGCCCAGAGGCTGGTGGAGGTTTAAGAGCTAATTCTGCTCTCATTGTGGCCCAATAACGCAGCGAGAGGAAACGGTGAAATCATCCTGAAGCTGCTTCCAGATCTGTTTCCTTCCCTCTGAAGGTGAAATAAAAGTAGTTTCCTCTGGGTTCTGTCATCCCGGCTATTGCTGGCGCTCCATCTGAGCCGCGGGTTCAGATGGACCTGCATTATTTATGTGTGGTATTTATTCTGTGACAGAGGAGAACGATGCAGAACCGTGGCAGTTAGATTGTCCTCCTGGTGGTCGCAGCAGATCTGCTTCACGTTGTTCTGTCGGATCAGGAAGAGTCGGCTGCTTCCAGTCCATCACCACCAGTTTAGTTTATTTTATATGACAAAACTGAGATCGCAGCAACAAAAACGAAGTTTAGAAAAATACATGAGCTAAAGACATGGAAGCAGAAAACCTGAAACTGCAGCATCCAAATGGAGAAATATCATCAGCTGCGTTTCTGTTACAAATGTGCACAAATATTCTGCTGCTGATAAAAAAACAAACACAATTTCGCATTTACTGTGTTTCCATTAAATAAGAAATTAAATTAAAATCAGGTGCATAAGTTTGTTTGGCAATAAGTAATTAAAAATCATGGCGGTTGCGCGTGATGTATTCATGATTCAGCCATGGTGCTCATCATCCATCAGCCAATCAGAGGAGACGTCTGCGTCTCATCCAGGCGTTGGAGCTGTTTGGTTTGCTGCCAAGTGGATGAAGGTCCAGGTTCACCGTTAAGCTTCAGAAGTCAGAAATGTTCCTGTCGACGTCGCAGCCAAAGAGTCAGTTTGCACTACGGGCGATGCATGTGGGCGCCACGCAGAAAGGGCGCCAGATCTATGGCAGCTGTTTGTGTAAATGATGTGATGCATCCTTCACATGCAAGATGATGATGTTTAACTTTTCTTTGGATGTAATTTCATCACATCTGTTCTTTTTTATTCTGTTTTTGCACGTTTTACCTTCTTTAAGATAAAACTCGGAGAAAAACGTCCAGACTTGTTCTGCACGTCTGCTGCTGTTTTTACTGCTTTATATAAAAGACATTTATGACTAGAACTGTTGTGAACAAAGCTCCTTACATTTCAATCTGTGCTGCAAATCTGTTGTTTTTAAAGTTTTCCGATGAGAAGGTGACCCAGGAGAGGGAAAACAAGCCCTGGTGGGAGGAGGTGATAAATCACTCCGCAGGCAGCAGAACAATGATTCTTATTAAAACCCAAACATCCATCTTCGCTTTACTCCTACCAGCTTATGTCCAGGGCTCAGATTCAACTTCTGATGCATCTCTGCTGTTTCCTGCATCTTCTTTCATCTGTCTCTGTTGAGACGCATGAAACCTCAGAGTCCAGCGTTTAGGGACCTAATAACCTGACGTCGGTCGATGGGTTTGGGAATAAAACATTTTATGATTTTGCTCCAAAAATCCCAAAATAAAATCAGAGTTCTGGTTTTCTTTCCATAATGAAACCATAAATTACTAAGATTAAAATTTTAGCCTCTGCAGTGACTCTGCCATGAACTCTTGATGAAACTCGTTTGTTTCCTTCTGTTGCTTCGTCCTCCTGTGGTTTCACACATTTCCACTCGGTTCACAGATGGTCAGCACAGAGTCGGCTCCAGTTATCGCAGCTATTATTAGAAATCTTTGTTTCTGATGTTTCAACCCGTTTCTGAACCAAACTCTCTTAAACTGTAACTAATGTCTGAAAAAATTAATTGATTCTGAATTGAGTGTGTAAAGAATCACTTTAGCATCAGGAGAATTTACAGATATAAGAGTTACATAATTATAGATCAGGATAATTGTTGAAAACACAATTTTACAATAAAACCTTGAACTTTTAATATGAAACTCATCTCAGTTATCGACAAATTTATAATTAGTGAAAGTTGGTTTAGTATTAATGCCCAAACTTTACTGCAACTTACTGGGAACTTACCTGAACCTTGCAAACCCCCTTAAAGCCGCCGGGCTCCTCTCTCCCCCCTAAAGCCGCCGGGCTCCTCTCTCCCCCCTAAAGCCGCCGGGCTCCTCTCCCCCCTAAAGCCGCCGGGCTCCTCTCTCCCCCCTAAAGCCGCCGGGCTCCTCTCTCCCCCCTAAAGCCGCCGGGCTCCTCTCTCCCCCCTAAAGCCGCCGGGCTCCTCTTTTAGGGGGGAGAGCCCGGCGGCTCTCGGGCTCTCCCCGAGAGAGCCCGAGAGAGCCTTTCATCCTTAGATGGATGAACGGCTCCTCCTTTAAGGAGGAGCCTTAAAGGAGGCTCCTCCTCCTTTAAGAGGAGGAGCTCCTCTTAAAGGAGGGGCTCCTCCTTTAAGAGGAGCCCCTTAAAGCCCGGCGGCTTTAAGGGGCTCCTCTCTCCCTTAAAGCCGCCGGGCTCCTCTCTCCCCCCTAAAGCCGCCGGGCTCCTCTCTCCCCCCTAAAGCCGCCGGGCTCCTCTCCCCCCTAAAGCCGCTCCTCCCAAAGTGTTTTCAGATCTTATTCCTGTTCTGTGTTTCCACCTCTATATGTTAAAGGTTATAATCCTTTAGAAGGTTGAAACCAAAATACTAATATTTACCTGGATTTTGAGGAAATTAAAAACTTTGACTAAGCCAAAACACTTGTGGAAGTTTTTGTCAGCTGTAAAAAGTGACTTAATTTGGGGGCGGCGGGGGTTGTTTCAGGTCCTGGTGTGATGAAAATGGGTAAACTTTTCTCGTTTGAAAAGCGTGATTATCTCAGCGTGAGAACATGGACCAGATTAAACGTCCCTGTTGCTGGTAGACGTCGAGCAAAGCTGATTTCCTGCGGAGATAATTCTGGGTTTGAGCGAAAATGTCAAGAGACTCGTTTTAAAATCCTCCATAATTGGCAACTAATCTTTTTCTCAAATATTTTTAATGTTTGTCACAACTAAAATCTATATTAATGTCTGAGATGGAGAGCACAGACATAAAACGCCTCAGATAATTAGTTCCCGTTTCATCGTTTCATTTCTTTCAATCATTTTTCATTTTCAGGTTTTTGAACCAATTCTAGGAGTAAAAACATTCATATATCTGTATTTTGGTTCTACTTGCCGCCTGCGAGTCGAGTTTCAGGCCGGCTGATGGGAATGTCGCCGGCTGGTCAGTGTCTCTGTCGCGGCTCGCCGCCTTTGACTTTGAGAATGGATGCTGCTTCGCTTTACCAATTAGTCTGCATAATAAAGTTAAAACCAGCCCATTTCACTCGGCGGCCTTAATGTCTTCTCATTTCAGAGCGAGCGCCTCGCTTCACCCGGGGGAAACAAACACAATCGTTTGAATCGGAGGCGTAACTGCTCCGCCGCCAGGCATCCAGCAGGCCTGAATTATCCTCACTGCTGCTCTGATGAGACCTGGACCAGAACCACCTGGAGAAAAGCCCTTAGCGAGGGGCTCCTTTAGCTCAGACCTGGGTTTTACCGCGTTGACTGCTGATGAAAGTCAGAGAGCAGCTGAAGTTGCTGCCGAGTCGAAGCGACACAAACGGGCCTGAAACGAAACACGAAGGCTGTGATCCATAAAAAACAAACTTCATGTGATTTATTAGAACCACAACTCGTCAAGATTCCTCAGGTTTTAGTTTCGGCTGGAAGATTTGGCTCCTGATCAAACTTGATTCCTTTAATAGATTTTTAATTTTCTTTATCAGACGTTAAATGGACCTGGTCCCTCCGCGGTCGGACCTGGTTCTGGCCGCGGTCGGACCTGGTTCTGGTCCCGCCGTGGTTGGACCTGGTTCTGGGACCTGGCTCCGGACCTGGACCTGGTTCTGGTCCCGCCGTGATCGGACCTGGTTCTGGTCCCGCTGCGGTCGGACCTGGTTCTGGGACCTGGCTCCGGACCTGGACCTGTTTCAGGTCCCGACGCGGTCGGACCTGGCTCCGGACCTGGACCTGGTTCTGGTCCCGACGCTGTCGGACCTGGTTCCGGACCTGGACCTGGTTCTGGTCCTGCCGCGGTCGGACATGGCTCCGGACCTGGACCTGGTTCTGGTCCTGCCGCGGTCGGACCTGGCTCCGGACCTGGACCTGGTTCTGCTGTCAGGATTGTTCTCTAACTTTTCATTTCCTGCTTCGGCCGCTGCAGTTTGTGAAGTTTGCCAACATCGAGGAGGACACGCCTTCCTACCATCGCCGCTACGACTTCTTCGTGTCCCAGTTCAGCGCCATGTGCCACTCGACTCACGAAGACCCAGAGACCAGAACCAGGTGAGTCCAGTTGCTGCTGCATCACAAACACATCGTTTCATTCGTTCCCAGGGTTTAAAAGAAGGTGTGAAAGTTTACAGGACTTCAGTTTATTGTAATAATCATCACTTTAATATTTAGGTTAGTTTCTTAGCAGAAGGTTCTTGGCGACCAGAAGATTTATTCAAACTGCTGTCCTTCAGTTTTACAAACCAGCTTGTTTTTAAATGCTGACCCTTCATCTGGGGCTAAAATGTAGAAACGTTTCTTGTTCAGAGGGATTCACTTTATTGGGTTTAGTTTTTATTACATTTTCTGGTTTCTGTGTCTGAGACTTAAAGCCTAAGAAAAGAACTTGTTGTTCCTCATGGCTCGTTGTTTGGACTCATGTTTATTATTCAATAATTCAGTTATTTATTATTAGTATAATGTGAATTTGTCAGACTGGAGGGACTTATTGACGGTTTCCCCCGGTGGGTTGGGTCCTCAGCAGTCGGGTTCATTGGAGTCGCAGCTTCATGTTCAGGTATCAGAGACGGACCGAAAAACTGATCACACAAGACAAATGCTTCAGTCACGTCCTCTGAAGGAATCTGTCATGAAGAAATTCACTCTGTGTTTAAGCATAAATAAGATAAAAAGCTGCATTTCTTCTGCTTTGAGCTTCATTCTCTCCATCGGCGTAATCGGCTCCTGGCTGAAAGGCTAAGCTAGCATCCAGACGTGTTCAGACCGGTTTCCTGAAGGAGGAAACGTGTGGCGTCGCTGCTAATCTGAATCCAACACGGTAGAATAATTAGTCATCTTCAGAGGCGAGGAAGGTTATTTAGAGACGCGAGGATTAAAACCCGAGGAAAAACGGAGAAACCAAACATGCCTTTTAGAGAAACGTTAATCCTCAAATAAAAGAACCAGGCAGAGTCGGCGTGTAGGGAGGGAGACGAAGCCTTTCTCTGCGCCGGTTCTGAACATTCGGACTGTTTGGTTTTCACAACCAAACTCTGAATCCAATCGCTGCTGAACAGAAACAAAAACCTGATGAATAACTTTCATCTCAGAAAAAATTCATTAAAATCAAGTTAAAGATTCTTTCTGAGTTACCTTCGTTTATTTACTGACCTTCAGTACGAGTTCAGAAAGCCAAAGAATCGACTAATCTACCGATACGACTAACGATGTTACTACTGGCAGAAACCATGAAGAAGACGACAGGAAGTGGCAGCATCATGGCATGATTTTTAATGACTCATCATGTGATTTTAATTGCATTTCTTATTAAAGGAAATGTTTTTTTCTGGCATTGGAAGAATATCGACAGTTTTGTGTTAATTTGTTAAAGAATCTCAGCCTGTGGGACTGATGTGAGCTCAAACGGTTGGATTCAGTGTTGAACAGGTCTGCTTCAAATGAAGAACTTTGTTTATAATTAATTGATCATTTTTATGTCTGTTACCTTTACAGAGTGATTAAACTGAACTAAATGTGATTTCTACCTGCGATGCGGCTGAAAGCACCAGCTCAAACCTTCTTCCTTCTCGTTTCCTGTTTTGTCTCCAGGTTAAATATTTCTGTAACTTCTGTGTGTTTCATGGAGTGAATCTGTTTTCCTGAGCCGTAATCTTCTGCAGTAAATTTGTGTTTTCCCTCATTGAGCAAAGAACAGGAAACAAAAAGACGTTTTAGGGAAGTGGCAGAAATCCAACCGTGTTGGTTTCCAGGCAGAGAGTAAATATGATTCCCTGTAATATTTTATCCTCATATCAACCCAAAATGACACAATGGAAATATTAACCTGCTTTTATTCCTTCAGTGTGACTGAATTAAATCGAATGAAGGTTTTGTGTTTGGAAGATGGAGCTCCTGATCACAGGGAGGTAAAAATAGTCTGGGCTGGTGGTCCTCCGCTGAGAGGCGGCTGTCTGGCGCTAATAAAGATGAGGAGTGGGTGAAAACAATACCTGAAGCCTCTTCTGTCTCATTTACTGAGCGAGTGGCCGCTGCCTTCAGAGCGGCTGCATTATCTGGTGAACCTTGGCGGCGCCAGCTGGGACTCTGAGTGGAGCGAACGTTTGGGCATAAAAATGGACGTTTGTTTCCATTTGTCTGGACGAGGAGGTGGGCTGCAGTTTGATTTCAGTTTTAGTTCTGATTTCAGGTTTCGTCCTGGTCTGGATTCTCAGGAAGCCGGAGGCGGGAACGCCGACCTCGTCTTCGGTTTAATTGCTCTGAGTTTTGTGTCCAGAGCTGAAAGCTGACCTGGTTTCATGGGCTTTGACTGGGCCAGACTTCTGGGACTCGACTCTGGAAATGAGTCTCACTTTGTGTTGGAGGCAGTTTGATGCGACAAATCATTTTAGAAGTTTTTAAACTCATAAATCTTTGCAACAAAGTTTATCTGGAGCCCCTTTGTTCCAGTTTAAATCGAGTTCAGAGGCAATTCAAGATGAACAAAACCGATTCAGGGAGCAAATAAGATCTCAAACCAGATTAAAGGGCAGCTTGCATTAATTCACAGCAGGGAAAGTCCAGTTTAAGGCTTTTCCATCATCCTGGTGAGAAAAACTTCATTAATCCTGAAGTGGAAGTTTTTAAAGGGATGTCAGAGCATCATGACTTGGATAAAACAAAGAATCTGCAGATAAAAACAATGAAATGAAAATATCTGAAGCTGTTAAAAATGTTCAGTCTCATTAGTGGGAACCTTCTGCTGTTAGCCTTTTACTAGCTTTTAAACGGTTTAGTGCTTCCTTTAACTAAGGACAAACATTCCAGTTTATCTCAGTTCAGTCAAATTTAACTTCCAGTTTATTTAAATTCCTCTCAATATTTCCAGTAAATACCAGTTAAATGGAAAACCTTCATTCTCAAACTGAAAGTGTTTGAAATCATTTTAGTGAAAATAAATGTGGTTCCAGTTTAGTGGAGTTTATGTGACTAAACGTCTCTGTGTTTCAGGATCCGAGTCGCCGGGATCAAAGGTCTGCAGGGAGTCGTGAGGAAAACTGTGAACGATGAGCTGCAGGCCATCATTTGGGAGCCTCAGCACATGGACAAGCTGATTCCCTCCATGCTGTTCAACATGCAGGACGCCGACGACCTGGACAGGTATGCAGCGCAGCGAGGCGCAGCGCAGCGCGGCGAGGAGCAGCGCGGCGAAGCGCAGTGAGGCGCGGCGCGGCGCAGCACCGCCGCCGTGCCGCCATGGTGCCGCGCAGCACGGTGCTGCACTACTGTCTGTTTTACCTCAAATCAAAACGGAGGCAAAGGTTTTAGAAGAAAATTCTCAGATTTGTGGCTGGAAATAATCTAGAAACAGTTTATAGACCAACATGATAGAAAATAATCAGCCAAAGAAGTTAAATAAATATTAAGACAAATTAAAATATTACAAGTTTAATTTATTGTTGTTCAGGTAAAGAAAAAAGGGAATAATTTTGTATTTGTGTGTTAATTTGAGAGTAAAATCTCATTTTGGGGAATTTGTTTTTACATTACACTTTAAAAAGCTTCAACTTCTCAAAAATAACAGCAATTTTTTTTAATATATCAAAAATCAAATCCTTCTAGTTTCTGTCCATATTTTTGGTATTTTTCTGCAGTTTTGTAGAAAATGCATCTTTTATTCCATTTCTTCCATGGAAATTTTCCAACGTGGAAAAATTCCCAGAATACTTCAGGTTCTCATCTGAAGCTTTAGAGTATAAACAGTTTCTGTTTTTCTGGAAAAACAATGGGAATCATGAAATAACGACTTTATTCCTTATTTCTGTGGATTCTGAGCTAATAAAGGCAGATTTAGTAAATCTGCATATCGGTGAATCGACGCCCGTCTGCCGTTTATTCAGCTTCCTGGTTCTTTTTCTCATTTCTCCTCGCGGATCTCGTCGCCTCACCTTCCCGTCTTCCTCGCTGTCGTCTCATCCGTATGGTTTCCATGTGAACAAAAAGCTATTTTTGGATCCTCTCCTGCTGCCGTTTTCTTTCTTCTGCTGACTTTTTCCTTTAAGAGGCTCGGCTGCGGCGCCGGCGCCCCGTCAGGCGACTGGACCGGTTCGGCTCTGCAGGCCAGAACGCCGGGCGTCTGCATGTAGTCAGTATCTTCAGCCACTGAGGTCGATCTATCGATCATAAGCATTTAGTTCAGCTCACTGTTGGAGGAACCCTCAGTGTGTGTGTGTGTGTGTGTGTGTGTGTGTGTGTGTGTGTGTGTGTGTGTAAGTGGGTTCTCTGGTTCTGTTCAGCTCTCTGACATCCATGTCCTGTCCGTGTTTCTGTTTTCTTGAAGAAACTCTGAAAACTCTGGACTCTAAATCCGTCCATCCAAATTTATAAATATATATATTTAGGGTTTGAATAACTCTTGACCTTTGACCTGACTCATGTCTCCATGTCTAATAATCTGATCCTCTAAATGAATCTCAGTCCTGCTGCAGTTTTTTCCTCATTTTGCTGCCGATGCAGAAATGAACCCGTTCTGTAGTTTTTCCTGCCTGAACGTCTTCCTGGTTCCTGTTTGTTTCCCTCCGGATCGGCGGCGAGGTTCTGATGGACGGCGCCGCTCAAGGCCGCCATGTTTCTCTGAATTGCCTCGGTGAGGCGGACGTGTCTGGCCTGCAGAGGGAGGGAGGCCGAGGCGCCGCTGGTGTTCACGGTTCCACCCTGATGGCCGATTCAGAGCCGATCTGGAGGCGTTAAAACGCCGCTGACCTCCAGCTGCACAATCAGCCACTCAGGTTCTGTAAACGGTTCGTACCTGATGAAACCCAAACAGCCGCTGAACCCAAACCGGACAAACCGGACAGGAGGGGTCATGGAGTTATTTAGAGCTGGAGTTTTCTCCTCTTTCAGAGATTACTGGACATGAAAAATAACTTTATTAGCTGTGAAATGTTAACGCTGCTTATGTTGGAGCAGCTCGGCTCTGATGGGTTCCGTCTTTGGTTGAGTTGTTGCTTGTTTTAACATTTATTCCCTCTGGTTCTTGGTTCTCTGCAGCTGGAAGTGTTTCTGCTTTTACATTTTTACTTTTCGACAGTTATGATGCGTAAACGTGGCAACAAGTTATTTTTCTCAAAATTTCAAATAACACCTGAACTTTGACCCTGAATCCCAGAGGAGATGAAAATGATGAGGGTTCATAGATGCAGAGAGAAGGAGGAAAACTTCTGCGTCGTATCCCCTACTCCAACATCCCTCTAACCACAGGGCTTTAGAGAGCAGCGGCAAAAGCAAATGAGGTGGATTAGCAGAGCTAGCTAACAGGAAGGACATGTCGTCTCTATTGAGCTGTTAGCCTGACATCAGACATGGCTCTGTCAGACAGCAGTCTTCAGTCAGAGGCCTGCTCAGATTCGATGCAACACTGACTGCTACTGGAAATCCTTCCTTCCCACAGCATCGAACAGGATACAACAATAATTGGATCAGAACAAAAAGTTACGAAACAAGTTAAAAACTGAAGTTCTTTTTATGTTTTTCTCAATATGGACCATATTTTTGTTTGTTTGGACACAAATTCTGACTACAAAGTCATATTTTTAACACTTTTTTTTTAACTAGCAGCAGAAAACCTTATTTCTGTTCTGCCCACTTTATTAAACCACAACAATCCACCTCCAATTACAGCAGGAGGTTTCATTTTTGTCTATCATTTCCCCACTTCTAACAAGCAATAAGCATTTAATTTCCCCTGAACCGCTGGCGTGAGCCGACGGTAATTGCATTGCTTCCCTCCTGAGACGCGGCCGCCTGGAGTCCATCTGCGGCCGCGCTCGCTGCCGGGGACGTGATTTACTTCTGCCACGCTTTATCCCAACAAGTGGCTGCGGCGGCTTCAATGGGGCGGTTCTGAGAGAAATGGAAGAACTCTGAGGGTTTCGCTTCCAGCAGAGCAGTGGTTGGGAGGAAAGGGGAGATTTACAGACGAATCAGGACTTCAGCTGAAATAATGACATGAAAATTTAAGTTTGATGCCTCAATTATGGAGCAGACGCGTGAATATCGAGAGAAAGAGCTGAGATCCTGGATGCAAGCAACAGAAATCAGTTTCCTTCACTGGCGGAGAGAGAGCGACTGCTAGTGGAGGGCACTGCTAGCTAAGAAGCTAGCTGCGCTATCCCTAAGGCACTAACCACAAACAGTTTAGCTAATACTAAGTTACTATGCTAACATTATATTTAGCATAAGCTAATGCTAAAGTGAACACAGTATGTAGCAGAAGATGATGCTAAAGTGAACACAGTATGTAGCAGAAGATGATGCTAAAGTGAACACCGTATGTACCAGAAGCTAACGCTAAAGTGAACACTGTATGTAGCAGAAGCTAATGCTAAAGTGAACACCGTATGTACCAGAAGCTAATGCTAAAGTGAACACTGTATGTAGCAGAAGCTAATGCTAAAGTGAACACAGTATGTAGCAGAAGATTATGCTAAAGTGAACACTGTATGTAGCAGAAGATAATGCTAAAGTGAACACAGTAAGTAGCAGAAGCTAATGCTAAAGTGAACACCGTATGTACCAGAAGCTAATGCTAAAGTGAACACAGTATGTAGCAGAAGCTAATGCTAAAGTGAACACCGTATGTAGCAGAAGCTAATGCTAAAGTGAACACTGTATGTAGCAGAAGCTAATGCTAAAGTGAACACTGTAAGTAGCAGAAGCTAATGCTAAAGTGAACACAGTAAGTAGCAGAAGCTAATGCTAAAGTGAACACAGTAAGTAGCAGAAGCTAATGCTAAAGTGAACACAGTATGTACCAGAAGCTAATGCTAAAGTGAACACAGTATGTACCAGAAGCTAATGCTAAAGTGAACACAGTATGTACCAGAAGCTAATGCTAAAGTGAACACTGAAGTAGCAGAAGCTAATGCTAAAGTGAACACAGTATGTAGCAGAAGCTAATGCTAAAGTGAACACAGTATGTAGCAGAAGCTAATGCTAAAGTGAACACTGAAGTAGCAGAAGCTAATGCTAAAGTGAACACAGTATGTACCAGAAGCTAATGCTAAAGTGAACACAGTATGTAGCAGAAGCTAATGCTAAAGTGAACACTGAAGTAGCAGAAGCTAATGTGTGCAGCATCCTCCTCCTGGTTTGAGCCGCTGTTTCCTCCAGACGTCTCTGACGTTGAAGGTCCGGCAGCAGTGTGAACTCTGACAGCTCAGATTTCACACCTCAGCTCTGAACATCACCGTCCAATGAGCTGACCTTTGACCTTCCCGTCAGACTTCTCAGTCCCATTACTGCGATGTGAGCCGTGGCCTTGAAGGAGCTGGCCTCTGATTGGCTGTTAATGCGGCTGCAGCTTCTCCTCTGCAGCCACATCAATTATTCATCCTGGTTGTTTCCTTCTCCAGGTTTTCCTTCTGATGAAACTTTCATTTAACGTCAGCTTCTCTCTTCCCTCCTTTCCTTATTTCCTGGAGGTTTGTCTCCTCAGCCTCTGTGTTGTTATGAAATATTGATCGTTGCCCCGGCGCGGCGCGTTGCTACGTGATGCTGCCGTTTCCGGACCTGTTGCCTGTTTCCCAGTTGCTCTGCTGAGCTAGCGGCTTCTGTTGCTCTTTGCAAAGCTTTTCTGTTCCTCATGCTTCTCTGCTTCCCTCCGCAGGGCGGGGCATCCCAGCACGCCGTCCGGGTCGGGTCAGGATGGCGAGGAGAACCCGGCGGCTCTGGCTGAGAACTGCTTCAGGGAGCTGCTGGGCCGAGCCGCCTACGGAAACATGAAGAACGCCGTTCGGCCCGTGTTGGTGTGAGTACAACCTGGAGATTTTTCCTTCCCAAGGTTCCTCAGCAGCATTTCAATGAGGCTGAGCTCTGAACTTTGACTAGGCCACCTTGATTATTCTCTTATTGAGCCATTCTGTTGCAGATCAGTGTAGCTGGTGGATTTACTTTGCTGTGACCAAATATTAAAGGCAGGTTAAGAGAAAAACCATCATTACAGGGAGAAAGTTTTAATATTATGAGAATAAAGTCTTACAGCTGTGACTTTATCCTCATGTTATTACTCTTTGTAATTTATGACTTTATTCTTATTACTTCGACTTTATTTTATTATTACAACTTTATTCTCGTATTATCTCTTTATTCCTGAATTATTACGATTATTTTAAAATTTTTAACTTGGGGTTATTGTTACGAATTATTATTTTAGTAAACTCTGGTTCGGTTTGAAACTGAACTCCAAGCGGACTGGAGACCGCTCCAAAAGCAGGAAGTGGACTACAGCGCAGGGCATTCTGGGTAAATACAACCAAAGCTAACATGGTAGCCTAGTGCTAGCAGGAGAAATGGTTCGGTTTTTAACCAAAGACTGAAGAGAAATCCTCCAACCGCTAAAATCTGACGCCTCCATTTTTGTTTCTACTTCATGAAGGAAGCTGCTCTCAGTGTCTCTAGAGGTTTTTATGGTTTCCTTCAGTGGTTTCCGGCGCAGCGCCCCCACAGGCCAGGAGGGGAACAGGTTGGTTGGAACCGCAGCAGCTGGAGCAGATGATGGAGTTCTGGTTCCTGATCAAACTGAGTGTATCGGACTATCACTGCCGTGTTTTTGCTGAGCGGTCAGAGATCTTCTCTCCTGGGGAGATTAGCAGCTCTCTGAAATGTCTCCTTTCTCCCTGGAGATCTTCAGCCTCATAACCAGATCATCAGCGGTCAGCTGATCCGCTGCAGCATCATGTGAACCTGCCGTTATACTGCTGAGCATCAAACTGCTGTGGACGAGTCAGACTGATGGTCAGTTATTGGTGCATCTGACCCGGCTGCTGCTTTCACTCCACAAACTGAAGAAAACCCAAACCTTTAGCAGAAAAAGTCAAAAAGGCTCCCTGTCGTTCCTGAATGCTTTATTGAATATTTCCATGTTCATGCAGGCTGGAGTGACACGTTTTCCCTAAATATGTAACTCATGCTTGCAAATTAAGTCGAGAGCTGAACCTTTTAATGCTGCTGTTACTGTTTGACAGCTGCTTCAGAAACATGACTCACTTCTCAGTTTGTTTGGTTTAAAAGCTTTTCTTCTTTCCTCCTCACCTGCTTCTCTCTACGACCAGCTGACCTGGGAGTCTTCTCACTTATCACTGGTAACAGAGCTGCGTTTCTGAAAGATGAGCAGGGAAACCGAACAAACAGCTGGTCATTCAGCGTCTGGATGTTTGCTCCATCCATCCTTCATGCTTTCTCTCCCTTCATGTCCAACCATCTCTGTTTGTCTCCTCCAAATTAGAAAACAATCCTGTCTGGGAAACCCAGAGGCTTTTTTTAAAAACAATATTTAATTATCCTTCTACTGTATTTATTGATATTTAAGTTTTTCCACAGTTCAAGCAAGGAAAAATAAAATGATTTTTGATAAGATGAGCAGGTTTGGGACAGAAATGATGTTGGTTTAAACCATTTCCTCTGAATCACAGCATGTTTAAAGAAAACTACAGGCTAGAATATGAAGCTTTACGGTTTAAAATGGAAAAAGAATAATGGCATAAATATTAAGTGTGTGTGTGTGTGTGTGTGTGTGTCGGGGTCTTTAGTTCATATTCTGTCAGATAATCCAGCGGATGAAGCAACAAATTGGTCATTAATTTGGTTCCTGCAGGCCTTTGTTTCACCTCCTGACGTCTCCCATCCATTCTGTTGACACCCAGTCACTTTTTATCTGAGGTGACACTTGATTCACACACACACACACACACACACACACACACACACACACACACACACACACACACACCCTGACAGACAGCAGCAGTGTGTCATTCTCACACTAACACTTTATTACTGTAAGTGTTTCTCATGTTCACTTCTGGCTCCAGGCCCGGCCGGTTGGCGCGCTGCGCCCCCTGCAGGCCGGCCGCAGCATCACACCCTGTTACTGAATCTGAGCTCAGACAAAAATTCAGCTTTGTTTTTTACATTTAGCTCATTTTATGGTTGTTTTTCTTTCTCATAAATGTTTAATGTTTTTTTTAATTATTAATTAATGGTTTAGTTATACTTTCCCTTCCAGATGCTTTGAAACTTTGCTTCTTTAGCCGCCTTTTATCATTAAAAACATTAATATTTATATCCGACAGTCTGAAGTTTTTGAAAAGATTTAATGCATTAAAAGTTTTTTATTGTTGGTTTTTATTGAACTTTTCTAAGTGTTTTTACTTTTTAACTCTCATTGCTTGAAAAATAATGATGCAAAAAAAATAAAGAAATCAATGTTATTAATTTTCAAACAGGTCGAAGCTGAAATACCCACATCAAAAATACAGCACTCTATAGTTTATTATGGACAAATATTTAAAAAATTGGTGTTTTTCTCTTTCACTAAAGCAGAGAAAAGATTTTAAGAATATGAAAAACTTTATCTGGATCAGTTTGAAGTTGCTGAAAAGATTTAATGCAGTAAAAATTAAAATATTGAATTTTTCTTGAATGGTTTTTGCTTTTTAACTCATTGCTCCAAAAATAATCAAAATTATTTTGTTAATTTTAAACTTGGTCAAGGCTGAAACACCAACATCAAAAATATTCAACTTTATTTAATTTTGCTAAATATTGCAGGTTTTGTGGTTTTTCTCCTCTAATAAGATATTTTTAGACAAAACAGGCATAAAAAACACAGAAAATATAAAAAAATATGAAACTTTCTATCTATGGATTAATCTGAAGTTAAGAATATTGAGTTGCTGTTTAAACGCGACAGTTTGGGAGAGAGACTCCAGGAGGGTGAAGGAGCTCCTGCTGTACTCGCTCTCTCTCTCTCTCTCTCTCTCTCCCCTCTTTCGCTTTCTCTCCTCTCTCTCTCTTGCTCTCTCTCCCCCTCCTCTCTCTTTCTCCCCCCTCCTCTCTCTCCCCCCTCTCCTCTCTCTCTCTCTCTCTCTCTCTCTCTCTCTCTCCCCTCTTTCGCTTTCTCTCCTCTCTCTCTCTCCCCTCTCCTCTCTCTCCCCCTCTCCTCTCTCTCTCCCCCCTCCTCTCTCTCCCCCCTCCTCTCTCTCCCCCCTCTCCTCTCTCTCTCTCTCTCTCCCCTCTTTCGCTTTCTCTCCTCTCTCTCTCTCCCCTCTCCTCTCTCCCCCCCCTCCTCTCTCTTTCTCCCCCTCCTCTCTCTCCCCCTCCTCTCTCTCTCCCCCTCTCCTCTCTCTCCCTCAGATTAATCGTTGTCGCTGCGTCGGAGACGCTGCGTGAATATTAAACGCCTTCATGAGCAAAGCGGCGTGGAGAATACTAAGGGCGTCCATTAAGGCGCCTGCGTGTCTCAGACCCGTTTGTCCTCCTGCAGAACTCTGCAGGCAGCAGCGGGTGGGGGAGGGGCGAGCGTCTTCAGACTATAAATAGCGGGATTGGGGTTAACGGGGAGGAGGGGGTTCGGGGTTTGGATTGACGTCATGAACCGTTCTCCTCCAAGCAGCTTCCTCTCCTCCATCTTTTGTTCCCTTCTTTCTTCTTGCTGCTTCATCTTTTCCTCTCTCTCTCTCTCTCTCTCTCTCTCTCTCTCTCTCTCTCTCTCTCTCTCTGCAGCATTTTTACCGTTTCAAACCGATTCAGTGATTTTATTTTTCTCAAAACGCAACGCCACCTGGTTTCATTCATATCTTCCTCCTATGATGTTAAAAAAGAAGCTGGTTCTGCTCAGACAGCGGGAAGGTTCTGGTCTGGTTCTGGTCCAGTTAGAGACCGTGAACCTGCAGTGAATCGACCAATCAGCCACCAGCAGAGCTGAACCAACCGAGTTGCTGGAAAAAACACTAAATATGACCAAGTTGGTCTGATTTCTAGTGAAAATATCTTAATATGTTTGAAACAAACAAACTTTTAAAGATATTGAAATATGAAGGACCAGTATATGAGTTTCTTTTGCAGTTACATTTTTGTGCAGGAAGGTTTTCCGTAGGAAGTTGGTTAAAATCATATTTTGAGGTTCTTTCTGCTTCTGGTTCTCAGTCACCTGGACAATCATCACCTGTGGGACCCGAATGAGTTCGCCGTGTCCTGCTTCAGAATCATCATGTTCTCCATCCAGGTAGCATTCATGGAAATACTGCCTTTAATTATTAGTGCAGGATTTAGGAAGACGTTTCCTCATTCTGGGATGAAATCCTGGTTATTATACTTTATCAGATGAGATTGGGCTTGAATAAAATTTACTTCAATCTTGATTTTAATATGTTTAAATGTTTACTCAAATTATCAATCATTTAAATTTTTAAAATTACATAATCAGATGGACCAAAAATATAAATTTGAATGAATTTATTTTACGTTTTAAGGACCAAAATGAAAATAATTCATATAAATAAAATCAGGCAAAAGAAAAATTTTCCAAATGAGTTTCTTCCAATAAAAAACTTTCAGGAAACCTGCAGATGGATGTTTTTCATTCAGCGGATAGAAATCCAGAAATTTTACTGGAGTAGAAAGTACAGCATCGTAAAAGTCCTGAAAATAAATATTTCCAAAGTTACTCGTTACTACCCGACTGCAGAAAACCGTTCACCTTCTCTCTGTTCTTAATTTTGATATTTTTTGTGTTTCTCGGACCGATCCAGGCTCAGCACTCGCACCACGTGATCCAGCAGGTTCTGACCCACCTGGACGGGAATAACAAGAGCACTCCGCGGGTCAGAGCCGGCATCGTCCAGGTTCTGCTGGAGACGGTGGCCATCGCTGCTAAAGGATCCGTGGGTGAGTCTGAAAACGTTCTGCTTCCTCAACGAGCCGCGGCGCCACCAGAAAACGTCCCGTTTCACATCGAGTAGAAACGCCGGTTCTGCAGAGAAAAGGTCCGTTTAGCCCCTTCGCTGCAGTTCGCTGGAGAAGATGGAAAATTAGTCGTTTTTTTAAAGAACCTGACATTTCTTAGGTCTCTGAGTAAATGGTTGGTTGATCAACGATGAAACTCAATTTGATTCAAACTCGCAAAAATTAAGCACTTACTTTCTTCAAAAAGACAATTATAGATAATAAAGATAAAGCTGAAGACAAAACATTTGATTTTATGCTAATTTTGTAAAAAAAAAAAAAAAAATCTAAAATCACATTTTTATTCCTTTCAGAATCGAAATGCTCCCGTTTGTTCCTGTAAATCGTGTTGTAATTAAATTATGTTTCTGAGGCATGAAGGTTACCACCTTGAGAACAGCAGCAGAAACAAATTAGCATTTTAATTCACCATGAAAAAATGTTTCTGTTGTTAAATGAAGGTGAAAATCTCACGCCAGAGGAAATAATTAAAAACGTTCATTAATTCAGAAAAAAGCTGTAATTTGTTTCTTCTTCCATGTTTTGGGAAAATAAAACCGAAATTCCTTGTGGACAGGAATGATCCCAGAGTGCAAAGGAAGCGACGTGTTCAACTTTGAAAGCGAAAGCCCGACTCCTCACAATCTGTGGCTCGGTACAGTACATGCAGTGTGGCTAAAATGTCTGCAGCTTTTCCCCTCGACTCGCCCGACATCAACAAGCGTCCTGGGAAAATCAGGCGGTCCACACCTCATCCTGTTTGAGACAAAACTGAAGACATAAAGATGTTTCCATTTGATCAAGTTCAGTCAGAACCGCCAGTTTGGAAAAACAGAGAAATTCTCATTAAGGAGTTCAGCTAAGTAGCAAGCTAACGATTAGGCAAGCTAACGTGATCTAAAAGGCAAACTGGGGATTTAGCTGATTGTTGGGCTAACATTCACGTTAAAAACCAGTTGACAGCTGAGCTAGAGACAAAGCTAAAGACCCAAGAGAAAAATTGAGCTAACAGCCAAGCTAGGAATTAAGCTAACAGTTGAGCTTAGAGCTAAGCTAGAGATAAAAACTGAGTGAAGAATGAAACCAACAACCAAACAAGTAGATGATTTTTATCTGAGCTAAGGAGCTGGATAACAGCTGAGCTAACGTGAGCTAGCAGTTTAACTCTCAGCTAAAAACAAAAACTCAAACCACAGTTAGAGCTAGCAACCTAGCAGAACATCAAACTAACAGCTGGTTAGCTAAACGCTAACCTTACAGATGAACAATGACACAAGCTAACTGAGCTAAGAAACAAGCTAACTGTTGCTAGCTTGACTGTTAGCTGTACTAGCATCTAGATGCAGGCATCGGTGATAAATATTCCTCAGTAATTAATTTTCTGCTAAGGATATTAGACATACATGGTAACATCACCTGTGCAACATGTCACAGTTTTAGTTCTTTATTTATTTCCAACTCTTAACACTAATTATAAAATGATTAGCTTCATGTTTGCTCCATTTCTTTTTTCTGATCATTTTTCCTAAACTGACTTAATAAATCAAAGCCAGTGACTGTTTTGTTCAGCTGGATCCCATTTCTCAAGTTTCACATCTTCAGTTTTGTTCGGTTCTTTTACTTTAGACGTAAATTCAAGCATCAGTGAATATTTTTAAATATTTCGTCTGAATGAAATGCTTTGGATGCGTGTTGATGCCGGGTCCATGTAGAAATGCTCCTGTAATCCCAGCAGGTCTGAGTGAGTAGTTTTAGGACAGCGGAGAGTGACCAGAAGAACCGACGGTCGAATCAAACACGGCGTCTCATTTCTGTCTTCGACATTTCAGTTTGGCCACAGATTAAAACACTGTTGGAAAAACCATCTGATGCTATCAAAGTGAACTTGTGTGATTCTTCTGGTCGCTCCTCGTTGTGAAACGGAGCCGGAGTGTCGGGAAGCTGCAGGTTAGCCGTGTTGTGATGGTGTAGCTGATAGTGCTCATGTAGATTAAGCTCTTATTTTGGAGAACCAGCTTAATGTCACATCTAAATGTTTTATTTGTTACATTTGCTTTGGAAGAATCCGTCTGTCCATTTCAAACTCTGCACACTTGGTGAATAATGTTTCTAGGGGGCTGGGGCCCCGTGGGACCCCAGGCAGCCGGGGTGAACCAGTCAGCACTGACTGATAATCTGAGGTGTTGCTTCCTGTGACAGAATAAATTAGGCCTGCCGTCACTGTGAGCTGCACTTTTCTGCAGGTGTCTGCTCATCCTGGAGCTAATTTTAGTTTCAGAAAAAACTGAATCACATTTAAACCCCAGAACCAAACAGCTGCTGCTGCTCATCAGAGCCAAACCTTTTCTAATTACTCTGGGATGAAGCTGGATTATTTTAACAAGCACAGATTAGCACATTTATTTATTATTCTACATTTTCTGCCATAATCTTAAAATGGCTGGTTATCTCAGTGTTAGAAAACCCCATAAAACCATCCAAAAGGATGATGGACACTTTATTTTTACACAGTTTGAAAAGAAAAATCCTCCATAATTTGGATTTTGGATCAGAAACATCATTCAGAGCTTAAATGATTCACTGAAAGTTGGATTTAATGTGACTGAATCTCTTTAACTTGTCAGATTTCCTGAATATTATCCTGTAAATGCATAAAGATGACATAACAGGACCAACCAAATGGTTCTGCTTCCCTTTTTCTAGACACCGTTTTTGTTTCCAGTAACTATTTGTTTCATTCCTCATCTCTGTTCTGTCAGTAATCAATGTAAAACTCTGGTTTCTCTCTGTCCTGTAACTCTGTTTTGGTTTTTTTACTTTAAACTGAAGTGAAAGTGCCAGAAAACACAGAAAAAGCTTTAAATATGAAACATCTCAGGAATACGTAGCATTTCAAGAAGCTGAGTCGTTCAGATATCTGGTTGAAATGTAGGTGCAGTTAAGGAAGGACTGATTAGAAAATATGAGCTGATTCCTGATATTAATATTGCTGTTATTGTTTGAACGAGTTTGACTGGAATAAAATTGGCAGGTTGTTAAAACTTCGTCTGATTCTCACAACATTTGGCTGGATTTCAGAAAGTGTTCAGAGGAAAATTCTTTTAGCCATTTTGTGTCAGAAAAGCACAAAGTTTTCATTAAAATGCCGTATCATTGCACTTTATTAGTAATTTATTTTGAAATCTGGACCCTGTCGAGCATGACGTCATCATTGATTGGTCATTGGTTGATCAAGTGTCTTTATGTAGGATTATTGTAAAACAGACATGAATCGTATGTGGTTCTGCACCCTGGGTCCAGCAGAAGCTGAGATCTGGGCAGGTTTCTGGAGTTTGGTGGGTTTTTCTGGAGTTTGGTGGGTTTTTCTGGAGTTTGGTGGGTTTTTCTGGAGTTTGGTGGGTTTCTCGTTGTTTCTGGGCGAAGCTGTCGGTCTCGTCCAGATCCTGTTGGGTTTTAACCTGCTGGTGTGCCGCAGGTCCGACGGTCCTGGAGGTCTTCAACACGCTGCTCAAACACCTGCGGATGAGCGTGGACTTCGAGCTGGGCGACAGCTCCAGGAGGAACTCCAGCAGCAGCGTGTCGTCGGTGCGCGGCCGCGAGAGCGACGAGCGCATCGTGCAGAACGCCATCATCCAGACCATCGGTGCGGCGGCGCGCTCCTCGCCGGTTCTCCAGCAGCGCCGCAGCTGCTGCAGCTCTGACCCGTCTCTCTGCTGCCCCCTGCAGGCTTCTTTGGTGGAAACCTGCCAGATTACCAGCGAGCCGAAGTCATGATGTTCATCATGGGGAAGGTGCCGGTGTACGGGACGCCGTGCCACACCTTGGACACGGTGAAGATCGGGTGAGTCAGCCGTTGCATCGCGGCGCCCCGGGGTTTCCGGGCCGCGCTCTGCTCTTCATCATCATGACTCACCGCAGAGATCCTCAGCAGAAACTTTAACAGAGACGGGGAAGGAAATAATTTTAGATGGACGTCCGCCTACATCCCAGTCTAGACTGAGACGAAACCTTTTACTGTCCCGCTGCAGACCGACTGGATGAAGATGAAGATCGTTTTTCCTGCTGAATCGTATCAGGAGCCGGCGATTAATGGAGTAATCGTCAACTAATTTAGAAATCGATTAATCATTAACTGGAGCATACAGAGTCCAAAAAAGGCCATTTACTGAAAGAACAACAGACTCAGAGCTGAAATTAAACCAAAACCGAACAGAAATATAAATATTTTGCATTTAAAAAAAACTTGGTCTGTAAATTTCTCCTAAAGTGAGTTTTAGCTTCACCTCATTCAAATTCTGTAAAAAAACAAACAAAAAAAAATTGTTTTCTATCCAATTACTAATCGGTTAATAAAAAATAAATATCAGTTTATAATAAAATGTTGATTTTCTTAAAGAAATTCAGTTATTTTTAATGTTGTAATATTGTGTAAAAAGTTTTAAGTGGTTAAATGAAAAATCTGCAGAATTTGTCAAAATTTTAAATTCAATTCATTTGTCAGAATAATCTATATAATAATTGATTATTAACGGTCGTTACCTGCAGCCGTCCTCAGTCGGTCTGATGCTCTGAGGATCTTCATCGTGTCTCTGGACCCTCAGCTGATGTCTTCGTCATTCAGAGAGTAAAACTCTCTCTCTCCTGATCGCCCCGCGGTGCCTTCAGCTGCCGGTCGCCGAGATGGAAAAAGGAAAATCAAGTAAATCCATCAGACCTGAGGGAGCAGGAAGGATGATCCTAAATCAAATGAACGCCGTTCTCCTCTTCCTCCTCTTCCTCCTGACTCAGACAGGCTTCCTTCCTTCAGCGCTGAGGTTCAAATCTGCAGCATGTCAACAATTCAATTCAACTTCACATCCTCCCAGTCCACCTTTACTATTCCACCTTAACTTGGTCTAATCCAGTGAATTATCAGCGTTCAGGGACCAGATGTTCTGAGTTACTGATCGGTTCTGTTTGGTTTCAGGCATCAGGGAACCAAGAGGATCCAGACGATGCTGCTCAGCTCCCTCATCATGGTGAGAAACTGACTGAGAGAAAAAACAAACCATCATCCTGCGACCACTTCCTGTCGTCGTCTTCTTCTTCGTTTCCACCAGTAGCAACATCCAGCTGCTGATCATGTGAAGAGATAAAAAATACTGCTGAAAAAACCATCTCATCCTAACGCAAAAACTTATCAAAAAACGTGTTTTTTCGAGATCCACTTGTTTCCATTAAGTGAATTAATTTTCATTATTTCAGTTTGTGCATTTCTATGGTTTTGGAAACGCAGCTACAGACGCATGTCTGTGAGGCTGCAGCAGCTGCACACTGCAAACACACAAACCTGGGAAAGCTTCCACATCCTCATCAATGCTGAGAAGCAAACAAGCTCAAATAAGAGACGTTGCAAACATGCATGCCTCTAGAAGCTGCTGCAACACACCGAATGCATCGCTGTGCATGCAGAAATCCAAACCCTTACGTCTGAGGGTCTCTGCTCTTCCTCGGCTCGCCACCGGCTTCACCCTGAGGCTGCAGACTGAAATGGTTTGTTTCAAACTGCGGTGACCCAGCAGACTGACACGGCAACACACAGATGGCTGAGGGCTGCTCTCCGGGTCAAAGGTTAAAGCGGGTTCATCTGTGAGGCTCCTGGAGGAGCAGAGTTCAGCTGAAGTGCTGATCATGTTTAGTCAAATGTTTGGTGTTTAAATTGATCCTGGTGTTGCTCGGTGGCGCCCCCTGCTGTAACGACTTGGCTCTCGTCTGCTCCCTCCTCAGGTGACCTCCGGGTTCAAGTCCAAGTCCATGTCGGCGGCGCTGCCGCCTCCCTTCCTGGACCCGCTCTTCTCCATCTCGCTGATGGAGGACAGCGAGTTGAGGCAGCTGGTCCTGGAGATCCTCCACAACATCATTGATCGCCATGACAACCGCGCCAAGCTGCGCGGCATCAGGTAACGGCGCGGTCGGACGATCTCCTCCCTGCTCTCTGAGCGACGGACTCAGGTTTGGTTTCCTCCCTCCTGCAGGATCATTCCCAACGTTGCAGCTCTGAAGATTAAAAGGGAGAAAATATCCAAGCAAGATGTTGCATTCATGAAAAAGGTAAAAAGTAGATGATTATGTTTCGTTCAAACTATTTTCCACAGTTAATTTGTAGCCAAAGCCCAAAGTTCACTTCTACCGAAGCCAGACCGAGGTTAGTAGGACCAGAGGTCGATTAGCGTTCACACCTCACCAACTGAACTGGACTTTCTAACAAACAGACTGGAGTCGGATTAAAGCGGATTCAATGATTCAGCCTCAGATCCCAGGAAAGGTGAAACTTAAGCTGCTGAGGAAAATAAAGAACAAAGTTTTCAGGTTGTGGAGCTCGGTTTGCATGTGAAGAAGCTGTTAATCTCTCCATGCGTTACCCTCTCAGCATCCATGGGGAAGGTAATGGGGATTATTTTATTATTCATTATTCTGATATTAATCTGCAGCGCTTCTTGGATCCACAGTCCTTGAATTGACTCGCATAGAAGAGTTAGATGAATTGCTTGTATAAAAAGAGAAAAACAGTCTTAGAGAGAAACTGACCTTTTTTTGAGAGAGCAGAGACCGAATCCTATGAACTGGGTTCCAGCCTGGGAGGACATCTGAAATGTGCGGCTGGTTTCCGTTTAGGAGCCCTGCGAGCTCGCTGACCCCAACAGGAAGTGGCCGTTCAGCCTCAGATCGTGACATTTCCCTCAAGACGCTGCCGGCTGAACAGGTTGACCCCTGATTCTCACACCAGCTGCAGCCTGCAGAACCGGAACCGGCACCAGTTCTGCTTTAATGGAACCCAATGTAACTCATTAGAGGCGTCTTTGCTTTCCATTAACCTGCCTCAGCGCCCCGGTTATTTATTTCATACTCGACCTGCAGCTTTCAGCCAGAAACGACTGGATTCACCGAATCTTAGCAGGAAAGAGTCTCTTTACAGCAGGGTCAGTAATTTGGCTTTTAAGTTTCCAAGTAAAGCCGATGTGTTGAAATAAGCCGTTTAAAGAATCTAAAAGAAAGATATTCTGTTAAACTGCAGTAAATTCTCACATCTTTAGATCCCAGACTCATTTGTTGATCAAACTGTTGACTGAGTGTTTTTAAAACCGTCGTGTTTCCTTGGACGCTGCCCCCTGCTGACTGAACGTCGGCAGCAGATCAGACCTTAATGTTTGCCATCCTTCACTGTCAGGCGGCTTCGTTTCTGTCCAGCAGCTGTTAAGAGGCTATTAATGAGACGCATCGTCCCACCAGGAGACTCGACGCTTCATTAGCACCGACACAAACAGACCCGTTTGTTTGCTCCAGTCCCACAAACGGCGGTCGGTCTGTTGTTTCTGCCAGGAATTAGACTGATCCCTGATGCGTGCTGAGTTCTTTCTGCTTCCAGAGGAGGAGAATGGAGGATGCTGGGAAAAAAGCAGAATAAAGATCCGTTTAAATCGTTCCTCAGGTTCTGTTTGCTTACGGTAAACACATTCATGGACCAAACAAAATGCTTCCAAAAAGCAGCCAGAGTCCAAGGAAAACCTTTCAGAGAGCATCGGTCTGAAGGACGGTTCTGTATGTCTGACTTTGGGTCGATACCAGGAGTCATGTCGGGTCCTGGTTGGTCTCCAGTCTTTGCTTTAGCAGGCTCCATATCTGAAGTCTGGTCTTGGTTAAAGATGGATCCAAAGTGAAGTTTTCTCATTAATAGAACTGATTTTGTAAATGCGGAGAGTTTTGTAACTTGAGTCGGGTGGAGAGGCCGACGCTGCACGAGGCTCCATGATGCTCCTGGTGGTTTGAACGTTTCTGAACATCCAGGAAGAAATGAAAGATTTTACTGAAACGTTGAGCTCTGATGTTTCAGCCTTTAACGTTGTCGTCTTCGTTTCCCTCCCAGCACGGCCAGCAGCTCTACCGCCATGTCTACCTGGGCTGCAAAGAGGAAGACAACGTCCACAAGAACTTCGAGCTGCTCTTCACCACGCTGGCCATCCTGACCATCGAGCTGGCCAACGAGGAAGTGGTCATCGACCTGATCCGCCTCTCCGTCGCTCTGCAGGTGAAGCTCATCACACTCTGGTCATTGGGACCCAGGATGTAGCCTGATCCCAGGTCTGCAGAGGGCCTTTCTAGAACTTACTGCATGTTTTCCTGGAGCTTGCAGATGGTATTTCATTGAAAAGGTTCTTATAATGTTGCAGCTGTAAGACGGAGTGACTTGTAACTTCATTATGATGCGATTATGAGGCGATCCATGCCGGTACCATGTGCCGGTACCATGCCGGTACCATGTCCCGGTACCATGTGTCGGTACCATGTCCCGGTACCATGTGCCTGTACCATGCCGGTACCATGTGCCTGTACTATGTGCCTGTACCATGTCGGTGTGCCGGTACCATGTGCCGGTACCATGTGCCGGTACCATGTGCCGGTACCATGTGCCTGTACCATGTCGGTGTGCCGGTACCATGTGCCGGTACCATGTGCCTGTACCATGCCGGTACCATGTCCCGGTACCATGTCCCGGTACCATGTCCCGGTACCATGTCCCGGTACCATGTCCCGGTACCATGTCCCGGTACCATGTCCCGGTACCATGTGCCTGTACCATGCCGGTACCATGTGCCTGTACCATGTGCCTGTACCATGCTGGTACCATGTGTCGGTACCATGCCGGTACCATGCCGGTACCATGCCGGTACCATGTCCCGGTACCATGTCCCGGTACCATGTCCCGGTACCATGCCGGTACCATGTGCCTGTACTATGTGCCTGTACCATGCTGGTACCATGTGTCGGTACCATGCCGGTACCATGTGCCGGTACCATGTGGGTTTCAGGAGAGTTGACTCAGTTCTAGCAAAGTTCAGAGTCAGGTTTGGGAGTAGTGTGAAGGTCCGTTTACAGCAGCCTGCTGGTTCTGGTGAAGTGGGCTATAAGTTCAGAGGGAGAAACTTGATTGGGTTCTGGGAAAAAGACGCATCAGTTCTTGCAGAGATCAGAGTAGATCACAGGGTTTGGATAACGACTCGTTCAGGAGGTTTATGCTGATTTTTGTCCTGATTTTCCTCCAATAATCTTCAGAACCGTCCCGACTATCAGGTCGGTTCTGATCCTAACTGACATCCTGCCGTGTGTTCAGACTGATCTGGTCCGCTCCCATCTAAAGTCCAACATGTTGGATCGTCTCGGCCCGATGTCTGTGTGTGGCATTCCTTGATAACGAACGAGAAGCTGTTGAACGATGAGAAAACAAGGTGACGGAAACACAGACGACAAAAATACTGACATGATGGACAGAAAGTCCATTAAATATAATCACTAAGTATCGCCATCACGTTAGTCGGCCATGTTTGTTTATCCTGAACTCAGATTTCTCATCTGAATGTTGGTGATGAATCGGTTTGTTGCTCACAACAAACCTGTTATACTGACGGTTTTTACCACTAGACTGTTCAATCAAAGTAGCCTCAGCAGGTCCAGCAGCAGGTCGGACCCAGGAGAGTAAACCAGAACCAGGGCACGTTGGTTCTGGAAATGTAGCCTGTGAGTCCAGGTAGAGCAAACTTTTATCACTGGTGTCTGTTCTGGAAGCAATTCTGTTTTCTGGGAAAATCTCCTGTAACTCCTGGGAAATTCCCCCTCAGGACTTTGGAAAGTAGCAGAAAGTAACATCCTCAGTACCTGCTGGGTTTTTCTGTATTCCAGGATGGATGTGCAGCACACTGCTACCCATCACTTTAACTATTGAACAGAGTACTGAGACGTCAGCCTGTGATGAGGTATTGGTGTCTGGAGTGTGATCGGATCAGCCACATCATGCGTTATGTAATGTTGCGTCAGCCTGCAGAGAAACGGTTGCACAGCTTCATGTTGGGCTCTTTATGCTGGAGTTGTTGCCTGGACAACAACCTTCGTTCTGACAGCATGACGCAGTCGGCGCGTTGCAGAAAGCCTGCCCTGTAAGCGTCTTCCTGCTTCCTGCAGGAAATGGCTCTGAACAACGAGGAGAACATGCCGATGTCCATCCGCTGCGGCATCATGGCGCTGGTGGCGGCGTACCTCAACTTCCTGAGTCAGATGATCGCCAACCCGCCGTTCTGTCAACACGTCAGCAAGGTGCGTCATCTACCGAAGCCACTGCTGGTTACATGGAACATGTGGTGTTTTTGTTAGCATCGGATCCTCCTTCCTGCTTTAGCTTCACTCCCAAGTGGACTCATAATTCTGGTGATTTGTGCCTCTTCAGGTAATCGAGCTGAGAAACATGGACGCTCCGTACCTCCTGCCTGAACACATCTTCAGAGACAAGTGTCCGTAAGTATGCACTCTCCAGCAGGTCTGAGACCTAAATCAGAGGGATTCGTTGGTTCCTAACCTGAGTCTTCATCTGAATACATGATGGAGCCGCCATGTTTGTTCAGCAACTCACCACAGACCAACACGAAACCCTGTTATTTTATTTCTCCTGTTGGAATCACTCTACATCTAATAAACATTACAGTGAGTTTGGTAATATTTAAAAACAACGGCAGTCCTCCACCTTTCCACCAGATGGCACTAAATGGTCATCGGTTGACCTTTAATTCTGTATGAGAGGAATATAATAACTAAACCTGAAAGTTCAAGATCTGCTGATGAGACCAGGTTTAGGTTTTACGACCGTCACATCGTGTTTATTTACTGATTAATGTTTTGCTGTCGTCCTCCAGTCTTCCTGAGTCTTTGGACAAAGACGACAGGCAGCTGTATTTCCAGACGGCGGACATGGCGGAGTGCCTGGCAGGCCCAGGATACAACGCGGAGAGGTTGTCCATCCCTTACATTCCCCAGGTCACAGGTACGACACCCTCCTTCTGGAATGTTCACACCTGTTGGGATCGATCAGTAAAAAATACTTAAAGCAATTCAAGATTGCAAATGTTTGACATTTCCTTTTTAAAATGACGGAAGCACCAGTGCAGTGTGTAACTACTGACCAGAGGAGCAGCTGTAAAGTACTGTTGAACTTACGAGGTGCTTTCTAGAACTTTCCTGGTCCTTACAGAGGAATAATATGAACCAGCTTGTAACATGATTTAAAACTTGAAGTAGATGTTTCTCAAAGGAAGTACTTGATCAGACTAAATTAACGTCTGTCTTATGACTTCAGCTTTTTTAAAAGTATTGCTGGCAATTTTCAGAGGTTTATAAAGAATGTGGAACTGACACAATTGGTTAAAAACAAATAAAACACCTAAAATATAAACATGAACTGTAGAAAATAGTCTAAAATGATGCATAAGACGTCAATATGTTATATTAAAGTATGAAGAGTAAAAATGAAGTGTTGGTTGATTTGAATCTGTATTTTTGCTCTAACTAAAACTTTCGCTCTGTTCCTGCTGCCTCGTGTTCAGTTCTTTACACGGTAGGAAAAATCATCCACAGGTGCAAGCAGACGTCCAGAGGTAAAAGCTGCTGTAGAGCCGCAGTAGATTTCTGTAGATTTAGTTCCCGTAGGTAAGACATGAGCTCAGTTTAGCTTGAGACTTCCTGGGTAAAGTCCCTGTAGCGTCCTCCTTCCTGCCGAGGATTCGAGTGTTCTGATTGGTCCGCTGATCAGGCTCCGCCCACATGGTTTATTCAGCTAAAATCTGAAAATCTTGAAGGAGTTTCTCTGGAGGCAGTTTGGCTTCACCACCAAAGATTTTACTCAACTACGAGATGCATCACTTTGATATATTTATGCAAGAAAAGACCAGGATAAGAGTAAATAAATATTTGTATAAAAAACGCAATCAGACGAAAATAATTACTTCAAAATAATATTACTCAGAGGTAAATGTATGGTTTTGTAAAACTTCAATTAGAGGTTAACTTATAAAAACATCCAAATCTTTTCATAAACCATCAGGAAAAACTGACAAACTATTAAAAAATAAACCAAAACCAAAAAGCTGTGTTGTTGTTTTAGACTGTAAAACACTTTAATAACTTGTTTAATTATTTTACCTGCTTTGCGACTGGACTCGTTGTGGTGAGTATGTCAGGATGTAGTTCATGTCAGTAGTTTGGTAGCTGAAATGTGTTTGGCACTAATCTGTTTTTATTTTAGAGTAAAATAAATTAACTGTTTCTTTTTGGTTTAGCAACACGACTTGCACCACTTTCACATCACCATCTATTGAAAGCTTTTTTATTCTTACATCAGGGTAAATGTTCCAGTTGTAACTCCACAACGTTCGCTGCTGTAAGTTTTACCAAAAATAATGAAAGTGTGAGCAGAAGAGCCTCCAGGCGACGTCTTAGTTTGGAGGATGAAGAGATTCACACGAGGAGAAAGTAGATGAGGATACAGAGACTCTGTTTACTTACATTAGTTTAAAAAAATCACACAATCAGAATCTGTGTGACATTTTCACGTCTAAAACCTGAATGATCTGCAGGAAACGGATAAACAACAAACAGATTGTGGAGAAAAATTCAAAGCTGTTTGGGTCAAATTAGTTTACATGTTTTAATCAGGGGAAGCTAAATGTGCCAAATGTTTTCAAAGTTGGCACAAAAAGGGATCTCCTTCATTAGCTGAAGTTTTCCACCTCTGTGTTTTATGTTTCTGCTGTGAGGAGGAGGAGTTTATTACTTTTACTTCCTGTTGTAAAATAAATGTTTCTGTTTTAGCAAAGCTTCATGTGGGAAATACTTTCCTGTGCATCTGCTTTGGTTGTAGTGATATTTTTAAACTCCGTGCGGATGCTAAGAAAAATACACAGAACCGTTTTCAGCACTGCAGTGAGATTTTTTGAAGATGATGTTCAGAAGTGACCTGCAAACTATTTTCTTTCATCAGATTTTCTCTTTAATCGGCGTAAACGATGTTCTTCCTGCTGGAGTTTCAGCCTGTGAGGCTTTTCTCTGCTTTCCTCTGAATTTTAAAGAGTTTATGAAACATAAAGAGCAAATGTCAGTGAAGTAAGAGCCCGGCTTTCTGCGCGCCTTTAATCTCCCGTCTTTTGGGACGACGTTCCTCATTAGTGCCGACTGCTGAGTCATTCCTGCTCCGAGTTCGCAGCAAAGGTCGCCGTGACTCATGGAGAAAGTTAATTATAAGGCGCCGCGTTTCTCTTCTGTTTTCACACCTCGGCTGACCCTGCTCCGTCAAACTCTGCTGCACTTTAATCTCCTCCTGCACAACAACAAACAGCGGGGCAGCTTTCAGAACCTCACCGGACTCTGTTCGGCCCGGACGAATCCCATTTGTTCCCCTACAGAAAACCGGAGCGCTGCGGCTGAAGCTCAGGAGTTTCTGTGTGTTTCTGCTCACAGACATAAAATAACTTCTATAAAACCACACAGCTGTGAGGAATGTTTAAAAACTTCATTATCGAGAACGATTAGTATATGACTTTCTACAAATATTTGATTATAAGTAATTTCATCTTCAACAATATTCATTAGTTTGTTTTAACCATTCAATTTTAATATAAAATGGGCATATTACATTACTTAATTCATTATATTTTGCTACTTTATTTTATGCAAAACTTGCCTTTTTCTTTTTACGCAAAACTCAAAGGAAGCGACGGCTTGGAGACCTAACAGACAGGCACTCTACTGAGGGATTTAAAAGCTCCATGGTGTGTTGGTGATGAGGAATCTAAACTTCAGTGTCATTTCTGCTCCAGTTCTGACCAGCATTTTTATTCTGATTGGAGTTTAAATCAGCAATGTGAAGCAGAGCAGCAGTAAATGGAAGCAGCTAAAAGTCTGTTTTTAGTCTGCAGGGTTTCACTGCTTCACAGTAAAACGTTATTATGGGAACACAGATGGTCAGACTGTTTGACTGACTCCAGTTGTCGCACAACAAAATGTCATTTCGCTCTGCAAAGCTAAAGCTCATCATCAAACCACTGATTTGTACAAAAATCTGTCATTCATTTGGCTCAGACACTGAGAAACAACCTGCTGCTGTAGCAAATTATCACGACTTAACGTGCAGAAAAAACATTTAGAGAAATCAGTTTGTTGTTTTCTAACAATCGATGCCTGCAGACATTTTGTTCAGATTGACTTTTTCCAATTTGAAATGTCGGTTCAGTTCGTCCAAACGATTCATCACCTCTCCACAAATGGTCTGCTTTAGAAATGCTCTCTCAATGTTCAGTCATTATGTCAGGAGATGCTTTCAAATGACTGATCTGCTCTGGAAAATGGAGGAAAATCCAGCAGTGATTTGTTTTAGTTCTGATGCCATTTTTAGTTTATTCTCCTGAAGCTCTTTTTATCTAACGCAGCAGTTTAATGCTGTAACTGTCTGTTGCAGATGAAGACCGTCTGACCCGCAGGAAGAGTTTTGTGGACACCATCTCTCTCCAGGTGGACATCATGTCCAGCAGCCTGCCAGATAAGGTCCGACCCATTTTATGACACAGTCACGTATGAAAAGATAAAAATGAGTTTTAAGCTGATTCTGTGAAGAGTTCCCGCTGAATCACATTGTCTGGGTTTCTCCCACCAGCAGTCGGAGCTGGCTGAGGAGATCACGTTTGAGACCCTGAAGAAGGCCATCGGTGAGATCATCCAGCTCCTCCCGTCTCACTGAACGATTTTAGTTTTCTATGTTTACAGTTGTGATGAGCTTTAAAGCCTTCTGTTTGTACTGATGTGATGGTTTCCATTTTGGGCCAAACGGCTCCACCGTCGCTGTTCCAGAGGTTTTGTGAGCCTAAACTTTGCTGCCATATTTATTTCCAAACAAGCCACTGGTCCAGTTTTTCTCTAACTTTTGCTGAATGTGGGGTTAGTTGGACTTTAAGGTTCGCTAACAGAGCGAATCCGGTCAGCAGAACCTGACGGCTGCTTTTCCTCATCAATGTTACGGTTGAGCTCATTTCTCAGCCGATGCTTCTGCTGTTTCTGTTTCATCAAAATGTGCAGAACATTTAGTCAGAACCTGACGTGTCGTATTCCTGTCTCATCAAAGCGATGTGATCGTCTTGCAGATACGACCGGCTTGGAGGAGCAGGAGAGGGAGAAGAGGCGTCAGGTGATGGAGAAGTTCCAGAAAGCTCCGTTTGAGGAGATCGCTGCCCACTGCGAGTCCAAGGTGGGAAACCAGGACGGTTAGCAGAACCGGGTCCTAAACATCTGAACTCTGAAACTCTCACCAAACGTTGTTCAGTCCAGGACTGCAGTGACTCTCTCCTCCCTCCCTGCAGGCCAACATGCTCCACGACCGCCTGGCCCAGATCTTTGAGCTCACCATCCGGTAAGACTTCGATTAGAAACGTTTCCTTTGCTTTACTGAAACTTAAGATGCATTGTTCAGGATTTCCAAAGAAGATTTTTATTATTTAGAGCAAAATATTAGTGAATATGCCAAAGATAAAACAATAATTTATGGGGAAAAACAATAACTAACTGGCTCTGTACTGTTCACTTATGAAACTAAAACATACTGAAATTATAGATATAATATTCTTCATTTTCATGTTTATGAATGTATTTATTAGCTTTTTGAGCTGATGTGAAGTTATTATGACATGTTCCTCCTAGCAACACTTTACCTGGCAGCAAAACGGCAAAAGTTTTGATTAAACACTGAAGTGGTTCAATAATTAACATGTTTTGAAAATGTCTTCTTCTGCTGACTCTTCATTACCCAATGTAAACATAACCACAATATTTTTTGAATTTGGCACCTAAAAATTAAAGTATGAAAAAAGTAAAATTACCTCTAGAACTAAATAAACTAATGAAGACAAGCAGCTGCACTGTAAAACCAACTAAACGTAACTGAATTTGACAAAAGTCATAAAGAAATGAAAAAAAAGTCACAACCCAGTAATAAACCAGTGAAACCAGTATGGGATGTTTTTCTCCATGGTGATGCGTCTCTCCCTGCAGGCCGCCGCCCAGCCCGTCCGGCGTGGTTTCCATCTCAGCGGGTCACACCCAGCATCCGTCCGTTCCCGTCTACGAGATGAAGTTCCCGGACCTGTGCGTCTACTGAACGACTCCAAACATCAACAAAGGCCACCTCCGCTTTTCCTCCAATCAGCGCGCTGCGAGGCGGCAGGGAGCCAATCAGAGACTCGGACATGCTGACCCGGCTGTATGTCGTTTCTCTGATTCGCATCCCTGAACCCAAACGGTCGAACAGAACAAAACCAGAACAACGCAAACCGCTTTACTCTCCGTGTCGATGCTTCACGCCGTGTAGAAAAACCAAACAATCCTGTTAGATAAAAACCACCTGCAGGTTCAGCAGCTTCTTAGCAGAGGATCCAGTAGAACAGCTGATGGATCGGCCCGATCGTCTGTATTTACCCATAAAACACTAACCAGTTCAGTTCAAACGGCTCCCGGTTGGTGAAACGGATCCAGCTTTCATTCCTGAAGCTTTTTAAGGATTTGAAGATTTACAAAATCACAACTTTCACAACGATTCTTGGATTAAAATTCTCACTATTTGTTCAATCTAGGAAGTCGGTGAAACGGGATTTTGTCTGTCAGATTTTCCAGGAATAACTTAGAAATAAACTCAACTAGTCTTGTTTTTACTTGGAGAACAAAATGATAAAAATGATCAGTTTCCAAATATTTCAGAACCAGATGATTAATTTTCAAAATAACACATTTTTCCAGAACCATAAGGTCCAAAAATAAATCTTTTGTTTACAGATAATAAATACTGTAATGTTAAAATTAACGTAATTCAACAAGTTTTCTTGTTTATCTTAATTTTTTTCTGCCCTCTGTGTTCATAGACTAAAATGATTTTTTCTTAATCACAACACAGCCACTAGAATTTCATGTTTAGCTTTTTAAGGATAAGGAAAAATCTTGACATATTTTACTTTGTCTTGTGAATTACGATGAAATATTTTAGATCTGATGGAAGAAATATTTCTTCAGTTTGTTTGACCAAAATAAACAGAAAAGCTTCAACATTCATGCATTATTAAGCAGAATAATGAAGAATTACAATTTTTATGAACCTTGAGATAAAAATCCAACATGGCTGCCACATATTTAACAAAGTGGAAACAACCGCAGTCATAATTAATTTTTGCACTTCTGTTTTCAACCCGTTTACTTTCCCGGTCTGTCCGTCACGCTCCAACATCAACACCAGCGTCATGCAGTTCAGCACATGGACAACAGGGGGCAGTGCATCACAATTTAAGGACTTAAAGCGCTAGCTTGTTTGGCTACTGCCTGACCAGCTAACTGGCTAAAGATGCGACACTTTCCCACCATAACGTCGTATTTACGGCACCATGGTGGTTTTAGGAAGGCTGCCCTTCTGTCAGAGTTCGCTTCCAGCTCGGTTCACCAGGCGGGCCGGGATTAAAACCGCGGGATTAGTTCCAGATTATGAGGTATGTCAACGACTTCGTGAGCCTCATCAACACTTTAAATCGCATCGATATTCCTGGAGTTTCTTAAAGCAGGTTTAATAAAATCTTAGAGGCTGTTGTCATGGCTACTAAACCCGAAGGTGTAAAGTTTGCAGAAGTGGGTCGGTTCTGAGTGTGGAGGTTCCTGGTTCTGGTCGGGCTGCAGCTGGTTTTGTAATCCTCTGGTCTGATCAGGACTCCAGGCTGAAGGTCAGACATGAGCAAACGATCCGGGCACATCGAGCTGGATCTGGTCCGAATCGTTTCCCGGTGGTTCTGTCGTACGTTGAGCTCGTCGTGTTTCCTGAAAAGTGAATTTTGATGGTTTTTATTCACCAACCTGAGCCTGTTAAAGCTGAACTGTAGATTGGTTTCATTACTTTGACTAGACCAAACCTGCAGAACATCTGTTAGTTCAGAAAGAACCGCTGACTGTCGCTGAGTTCTGGTCCAAAAGATGGAAACGGATCAACATGGGGGCTCCTGAAGGTGCAGTACCAACCGTGACCACCAGGAGTGTTTCAGACTGAAACATTATTTACTGAAGTTAAAGCTAATGGTAGCAGAGCCGCTCTCCCCTAGAAGATGCTGGAAAATAAAAGTTAATCCTGCAAAACTTTCAGCTCCTGAATTAAATCTAAATATTTTACAGATTTTTCAAATGCTTTCTAGCAACTAGATATTCAGTCTGGTGTTTCTCCACCAGTATCTTTCCATAATCTTGGTGGCTGATATAAAAGGTACTGGGCGGTTTTTACCGGGAGCCTGTTCAGATTTCACCTGAGATTCCTGGAGATGAGACTTTAACTTCAGGGACGGTTTGTTGTAGGAACCTGAGGTTCTGGGAGAGGACGGGCTGCTTCATCTCAACGTGATCCACATCGTTGTCTAGTAATAATTTACCTGTGCAGCTGTAAGGAGAGCCGAGCAGGTTGAGATCGCCCACCAGCTTCTGTACAGAACCCGAACCAAAGTGGCTCCGTTCAGGTCGAACCGGAGCCGGTTGTGAATCCCGACCTTCCCAAACTAACAGCATGATTCGTTCTTTATATATAAAATACGCTGTGAAACCCGATCCGTCTAGAACCCGTTTCACCGCCCGGTCCGGTCCGGAGACTGGCTTGTTTTAGACGTGGCTGGAAAACGTGATGAATGTCGCTGACGCAGCAGATCGTATATTTTTGTACATTTTATGCATCACATGGTTCAGTTGCTGCCTGGTAGATTTCAGACATATCATTGAAAAAATGCTGAATCATCGTTTCTTGTTTGTCGTCGCTGAGCCTTTGAATCGGATCATGAATCTTTGAATCGGATCATGAATCTTTGAATCGGATCATGAATCTTTGAATTGGATCATGAATCTTTGAATCGGATCATGAATCTTTGAATCGGATCATGAATCTTTGAATTGGATCATGAATCTTTGAATCGGATCATGAATCTTTGAATTGGATCATGAATCTTTGAATCGGATCATGAATCTTTGAATTGGATCATGAATCTTTGAATTGGATCATGAATCTTTGTCTCGAATCATAGAAATTATTTTGATTGAAATGAGCTGTTATAGTTTTATTTAGATTTAAACCTTTTTTCACCAGATTGTCGCCGTTTGGTCAGAAATCATGTCAAACTGGGATCAGTTCACCAGCACAGAAACCCGCCACCAGACCTCCGGGTTTGGACCACTCCTTGCTTTTTGCACATGAATGTTTGTCAGTATTAGCGGCTGAGTGGAAGAGAGACCAGCTCTGTCATTTCAAACCCAAACGGATCGCGGTTCCCCCCGTTTGCACTTAAAACGGTTCTGAGGCACAAAAACGGCACAACGGTACGAATGGAAATGTTTTTATGTTCAGCTGGTGGTTAGACGGCAGACCGGCCTTACTGTGGGACGGCCCAGGATGGAGCCGCTCGTTTCCACGGCAACAGCGAAACCTTCTCGTTTTATTCGTCTGTGGTGCAGCAGTCTGTGTTCTTGTGCCAGTTTTAGAGAAATGTCTCGTCTGTTCACCTTCAAAGATAAAACACTGACGCTCAGAGTTGTTAATCAGTGATTTATGACCACTAGATGGCGCCACGGCTCAGCTCTTCCTGCAGGTTCAGGAAATGTCGTGTTTTTGTTCTGGACTCACTAACCTGAACTTAAACTCTGGATGATTGGCTTGTATGATGTCATTTCCTGAACCTGAGCTGCAGCAGAGCCTCGGCGTTACGATAATGTCTCAGAATGTGTTGAAATGTAATGTTGGAGATTCAAATAAAATGTTTCTATTCAAGTGTTTGAGTTGCAACGTTTTCTGTGGTCGGTTTAGTTTTCTTCCTCTTCCTCTGCTTCCTCCTCTTCCTCTGCTGCCTCTTCCTCTGCCTCCTCCTCTACCTCTTCCTCTGCCTCCTCCTCCTCCTCTGCCTCTTCCTCTGCTTCCTCCTCCTCCTCCTCCTCCCCCGGTCTCTCTGCCGGTTGCTGAACCCCGCTGACCGTCTGCAGCTCTTTGGTCTCAGCTCTCGATGGCCCAGCCGGAGTCGGCGTCTCTTCATTCATTACATCAGAACTTTGATCACTGCAAACAGACATTTGTTTTAATTAAAACTACTAACCCTAACCCTACCCTAAATAGTTGTTTTGGAGCCACACACTAAAATAAAAAGTAACATTTTATTTATTCCAACAGTAAGGAATTGTTGACTAAGATTTAATAAAGGAGATTTTATCGCCTGCTGCCGCTGGTTGTAAGTTCTTCACAGGACCCAGTTCCACTAATAAAACATCAGAAAATCCCTTTAACTGGATCTGTAAGGTTCTTCGAGGTGGAAATGGACCCGAGCCGTCGGCCCTGAGGTTCTCCGTATCCCACCTGTCTGAATACTGAGCAGAACTCGTCTCAGGCTCCTCAGACTGGCTGGGTTTGCTCTCCTCACTGGACCGGGCCGGTTCCGCTGCGGGCCTGCCGGCCCGGCGGCAGGGCGGCGCCGGGCCGCGGCAGCGCTGCGACGGCAGGCTGTGGTTGAAGCGCGCTGCAGCCATGCACTCTGCTGTGGTTTTATCGCACACACACTGCAGTTTGTCGCACACCGTGACGCCCCGACCTGCAGAGGAAATGGAAACGAGGATTCAGAATCTGGACGACATCAGAACCTCCTGCCAACATCTTCAGAACCTTCATGACTTATTAAAGCCCTGATGGAGGCTGTGGGAAGTGACTTCTATGCTCAGAGACATTTTGACTCCTTAAAGAGAAATGGGTTCCAGGAAACAACCTGTGAAGTTTGAAACATAAAGCAGTCTGTATTTTCTTCCTCTGCATTTTCTTCCTCTGAACTGCTGGAGTTCAGGTTCTGGGTTAATAGCAGGAAAGTTCAAGGAAAGCAACCTGCACTTCTTATAAAAGCATTAAACTGAAAGTCACATTTGTGATCTTTGAACGGATCTTTAGGTCCAATTTTAGAACGTCTAACTTTAAGAAAGGACCTGGTTGGTCCCGGGTTGAGGACGCAGCCTGTGGGTTCAAAGTTCACACGTTGCAGAAAGCAGCTTCCAGGTTGAAAACAGGAACGTTCCAGAACAGGAAAAACTTGTTAAACCCATTCTGATAATCCTCTTCTGCGTTCTGATTTATGCTGAATGTTGAGAAGTTTCTCAGACGTTAAACCTGCACTCACATCGCGGTTTGTTGCGGCTCTCGCAGGAAATGCGAGCGTTGAGCTTCCTGTCGGCCCGGCAGCCCATGGAGCCGATCTGGTTCAGGCAGCAGCGATGGAAGAAGCAACATCTGAGGAGCAGAGCAGCTTTCAGGCTCAGAAACCATCACTGAGTTATGCAGGAAGTAACTAGTAAACATGCTGGGAGTCGTTACCATGGAGACAGCATCGTTACACATTTTACCTGAGTTTAGCTAACTTTAGGAAATAAGTGCCTCCAAAAAACAGCAGAAATAAAGAAAAATCAGGAACAACAAAAGGGTTAAAAGACTGAGAAAAATAAATACATCACTTTGAATTGATTACTTTTTAATGTGATGTTTCTGCTTTTAAGAATCAATTTTTCAACTTTTACCAAACATTTTTCTCAGAGAAAAAATTCAGAAATTTCAAGTTAAAGGCAGAAAATAATATTAATATTTTAGTTGGAATAACTATTTAGCAGTATTAAAATGTTTTAAAAATGCTTCTATTAAGACAATATAAATGTTTATATTAAAATCTGAAATATAATTAAAACACTTAAAATGTTTATATTCACAATATTTGATAATGAAAATAAATTTTTAGAAGGCTTAATATTTAAGATGTTTATGTTTAATATTCACATTTCATATGTATCCATGTTTATTTTTATACTTTATTTTTATAACTGTGCCCATTTATCAAAGAGAAAATTCACATTATAAATATAGTTATTTTTCAGTAATTATTCCTATCAAATCTGAAAATTGGTCAGGCTTGGAGACGTTAATGATTCTAAAAAATTCCAATTATAAAGTTTTTAAAAAAGCAATAAATTACCGAATAAATGAATGAATGTATTTTATGTAAATAACTTCCCACGGGGCGTGCTGACCTGTCCAGCTGGTCCAGAGGAAGTCCCGCCCCTTCCTGTCCGCAGTAGCAGCCGTACATCTCGTACTCGTGCGGACATCGCCCCGTCAGGCAGCGCAGCATCTCCCCCAGCGCCGGCAGCTCCCTGCGGCTCCGGCCGTCGCCGCCGTACACGCTGAAGGAGGAGCTGCATTCTGATTGGACGACACATTCAGCAGCTCATGTGATAAACGTCTCACCGCCAGCGACGGACGTCCTGAGGCCCAACCTGCGGCTCACCTCGGCCGCCCGGCTGCTGGATGTCGGTCAGACCGACGGACTCCAGCAGAGACCAGGCGAAGAACGGCACCGCCCTCTTCGGACCTGGCTCCGCCCTCTTCGGACCTGGCTCCGCCCCTAATGACAAACATCAGCAGGTTCACCTCCTGTGAGACATAGGCTGTGTCCGAATTCAGGGTCTGCATCCTTCGAAGGACCGGTGTAAGTAGGACGGGTCCTTCGAAGGCCGGGAATAAACTGAGGCCGGAAGAAAAATACCTGTGGATTCGGACAGGTGTAGCCTTCACCAACTGTCCCCGCCCCCACCTCAGCGTAACTCATGTTGCCAAGCAACGGTGACAGCGCGAAGCAGAGAGGAGAAAAACCAACGGAGCCGAAGTTTGTTTTTCAGTCATGTATTACTGATTTCTATATTATTCTTCACCTTTTATAGTAAAGGATGTTCCATAGCAAAAAGGAAATCTCTTACTTTGATTATAAAATGTTCAAATGTGAACTGCACTTTTCTACAAGGAATACAAATTATTCATTTACAAATATAATACTCTCCACATCGCAGATAGGACATTACGGTTAAATAAACCTATTATGTTTGAAGGCTTAACTTTAATTAATCAATCAAACCGATGTGCTCTGCTTTGAAATACTTTGAAAACCAAACATTTTCAACCAGACCTGTCTGAATAATATCGGTGTTTAACTCCCACTCATTGGGGAAAGCTAGCGGGAGTTTTTATAACAATGTGCCAGGAGTTAGGCGTTTTCTCTCGGTATACTGAACCTGGAGCGCCTGGCCGGCTGACAGCTGGAGGGGAGCTGGCTGTTAAAGCAGCGGGAGCAGACAGGTCCGAAAATGTTAGAGCAATATTGTAATTAGATGATGTATTGATGAACCGAGCAGATATTTGAGATTTACACACTTACATTCTCGCCTAAAAATGTTGAACCAAATCACGTTGTGTCATTTAAAGTGTAATAAAGTTCAATAATTTGTCGCTATTCGCCGCCATTATCGCTCTGCCTGAATGCCCAGTTGGAACCCGCAATGAATTATGGGATATCGTGGGCCGTGAAGGATACACCGGACCCATCCTTCAAATCTGGGGAAAAGAAGGAGCATTTGAAGGAGTCTTTGAATTCGGACAGGCCTTGTCGCCACGCTATGACGTAATAAGCCTACAAATCCGTCCTTCGAAGGATGCAGACCCTGAATTCGGACACAGCTGTTTAATCTGTGATTTATGAGCTTCCCACCACTAAATGGTCAGAAATCAACTGATTATCCTCCTCAGACAGTTAACTCTGTACGTAGCCCTCATGTGACGCCACACTTCTACTAAGGCAGCCATCTTGGTAGGTATCTGTAACTGTAACTACAGCTGGTATAGAGATGCTATGGTTCGATCTCGACAGCAGCCATCTTGTTGATGCATCCGTCTTCTGCAGATTGGTCAGGCGTGTTAAATCGTCATGGTTCATCTAAGCTTTGCTGTGCTGCCTACCAAGATGGCGGCTCAGTGACTTCAGGTTTTATGGGTTTAATGTATGAAACCCTGAGCTGCTTTAACAGCGGTACCGTCTTCCTCCTGCGAGCCTTCCTCCTCCTCCTCCTCTTCCTCACACAGAGGCGTCGTCGTCGCTGTGATTGGTGCAGATTTCCCAGCTGACGCTGAGCTTCCTGTGGGTTTGGTCTGGCTGATGGTTGGAGATGCAGGTGACAGAGGCTCCACACCTGCAGCAGATTAAAGGTGAAGATCAGAAGATTCCTGATTTTCACCGAGTCTCCAAGTCCGAGTCCAGCCGTCTACAGAGGAAACAGGAAGTACAAGTGAAGAGACCCTCAGATGACCTCCGACCTCCCTCCTTTGCAGCTGGAGCCAACATAAAGCTGCTAGAAGCAGCTCATTAATGTTTGGCCTGATAGCTGCCAGGATTCCCAGCTCCGCTGTCCCAGAGCCTCAGGGCGTCACTACAGACCCAGTCGACAGGAAAACGGTTCCTCCACCTGCTGCAGGTTTTCTACCTGGCAGGGAACCGGCGCCGGACGACCCGGCAGCTCAGAACCTGATTTTATGAAGCTGCAGAGAGAGCAGAACGGATGCTGGAACGTTTCCTGCAGCGTTCCGGGGTTTCCTGAAACCAGTGGCATCAACTGGTGAGTTATGACCGTTAAAACCAGCATGATGGGAAAAATGGATTTCTTATTCCACATTCATTCACAGAGTTTCAGTGTTGGATAAACAGTCAGACATCAGATTAGCTCAATTCATTTTTACATCATGAAATGTTTATATAATAACTCTAAAACATTCATTCTAGTTTTATTTGCGTGACTTTCAGCGGTTTTAGCATTTCTTGTTAAAACGTTTACCGGTTCCGTCCAGCAGCGTGCTCCTCAGGGATGCTGTGGTCAGAACCGACGGCGCGGCGCCAGCAGCAGGAATCTGCGTCGCTGTCTGATCCATCCCATAATAAACCCCAGCAGGGCTCCATGGAGACGGCGGCCCGTTTGGGGCCAACTGGACTGGATCTGCAGCAGATTCAGAAGGTTTCAGCTGTAAAATCCAACGATGGGAAGCGATTCGTCATCCTGAGCTGTGAGCTTAGCCCCGCCCCTTTCACAGTCTGACATCAAACCAGGTGACGATCTGGTTCTTAACACCAACAAAACAAAGACAATTGTTGTGGATTTCTCCTTCCTCCTAAACATGGTGAGGAAATGGAGGCTGTTGACGAAATCACACTCCTAAAAACCTGAGATAAATCGTTGGCACCTCCCACCTGGTGAGGAAAGAAGAAACTTTTCCTCCTCAATAATCTCAGAAAATCTAAACTTCCTCCCCCGTTCTGCAGGAGGACAGGAGGAAGAACCCTGAGCTGCTGCTTTCAGCTTTTTATTAAAACTAAAAACAAAACAGATCAGATTCTGGTGCAGTTTAACCATTTTACATTCCTGACTCAGTCAGGAGGATCTAGAACAACTTTAATGAACATTTCATCTGTAACAAATACATTCTAACATAAAAGCTACAAAAATGTGACATGTGAATTATAAAAAAGCAACATGAACCTCTGCTCCTTGTTAGAATCAGGAAACATAATATCTGCATTAAAAACAGACTGGTTTCCATGTTTCTGTGGCTCACCGGGGCTCCTGGGGCTCCTGGGGGTCATTGGGCTGATTTGTGCAGGACTCTGGGTCATCTGATCTTCAGCTTGGTCCTCCCACTCCACTTCTTCTTCTGCTGCCGCCTCTCCCAGGCCTGTGGATGCAGAGATTGGAAATGTCTGAGCCAAGTGAGTCACTCAGTGGGCAGAGAAATGATTTATGGTGCCATTTGTGGGACCATCAGCTCCAAATGGATTAATTAGCAGCTCAGGAAAAAGATCAGAAACAGGAGATTTAAACGTTACCATTAGAGATCAAACTCTGGTGTTTCAGCTCTGCCGCCTGCTCCTCCCACTGCTCTGCAAGAAAACATTTACATGCAGTGAAACTTCAGTTTCACATTTTCAGTTTTGTGCGTCTTTTAGAAACAGATTCGGCTTCAGAGGAGCAGGAGAAACTTTTTCATTTAAAATCCGTTTCTGCTGCTCATGTCTGCAAACGACGCAGCACGGCGCCGTTCCTCTCTGGTCGTACCAGGACCGGTCCGGAGGACGGTTGGTTCTGGTGGTCCGGTGATGAATTCCCCGTCCAGCCCACCCGGATCAGTTTGGGTTTCCACAGCACCGATCATCGCCCGGTCCGGTTCTGATGGTTCAGAGGATGTAAAAGTAGGTTTGATAAAGAACCAAGATTAAAAATGACGTGTTTGTTGTCATGGTCTTCTCCAGCTGCCACAGAAACCTGAAGATAATCAGGAAGATAATCAATAATCTACAGTTCGTCTCTTTTATCTTTAATGTTTATAAATAAAGTTGGCTTGGTTACTTTTATCATTTCCTTTTATTAATACATTCAATTAATTTTTCCTATAACAATACAACATATTAACCAATTAATATGCTGTATTATTTATCCACATTATATATATTATATTGTATTATATATATTATAACTATAATATATTATGGATATTATGGATAAATATAAATATACAAAGAATGTGAGGCTAAACTGCCATTACTTTCTGTTATTGAAGTTAAAACGATTTATTTTCTCTAAAATCCTCATAATTAAACAGAATTAAAGTTAATTATTAATATTATTCAGAAGGATAAAGTGTGTGGTATGTTTCCTGTGGATCCAGGATGTTCACCTGCGGGCGGCGGGGCGGCGTTGGACAGCCGCTCTGCTGCTGTGAGAACATCTGGAAAGAGGAAGGATGAGGCCGGTTAGAGTCCAGGCAGGAAAAGAGCCAGCAGTTGGACGTTAGCAGGATTTTAAGCTGAGCTCGTCCTTCAGAGGTGGAACAATCGTCGTATTCTGATTGGTTCAAACAGAGGCTGCCTGCGTCAGCTTTCAAAGACAAAAACTCTGACTGAAGCCTTGAAGACCTCCAGCAGGCTCCACTAACTTTTCTCTGTGAAGTTGACTTCTCCACTTTAATGACCTCCACTTCAACTCAGTCTGAGAGCAGCTCAGCCTCTTCCTGCAGCTATATTTAGACACTCTGCTCTGTGATTCAATGATTTTTCTCCTCCCAGATGAACGTGGGCAGGAAGCTGCAGGATGAGACGTCAGGAGGTCGTTGTTTTAATTGGCTGAGGTGTGAATCAGCCGCTTGCTGCGCTCTGACCCTCTCCAAACGTGACGCACCGTCCAGAGACGAGTGGAGGCTCCGTCCTCTCAGCCTCACCTGTTCCATTGACGACGACGTCAGCCGCTGCCACGGCGCCACCGAGCCAATCTGAAACGAGAACCAGACTAATGACAGATCCCAGCCGCTGACCGGACTCCGACCCGGATCAGGAAGAGAGGAGGAAGATGAGAAAATGAGTCAAGCTGCTGCAGAAACCAGAACCCAATTAACAGAACCAGAATTTGAAAGAGCAGCATCAAACCCAGAAGGAGAATTTTAGATTGACTCAAGTTCAGAAACTAAAGCATAAACCATTCAGGAACTTCTGGAACACCAGTGAAACCAGTCAAACATCAGGGTCCAGTGACCAGAAATCTGCAGCCGCCCACTAAGAGTAGAGGTTAAAGGTCAGGTGACTTTACCCTTCTATGCTTATTGTGTCTTTTTTCTCAAACAGCCACAGAGGCGTGTTATTTTCCACAGATGCCAAGTGATGCATATTCTACACATACTGAGGATCATATTGTAGCAATTTGCTGCCATCTAATGGTTGGAACCTAATCTGACTTCTTGCAATCTAAATACATAAATCAATATTTGTAGTTTGTAAAATTAAACAGTAAAAGATTTTACTGCAGTTTGGGTTATTTAGCCTGTCAAAGAAAAAAAAAGATTAATTTTTCTAAGTTATTCATTTATAAATGTCATAGTTTGACGCTAAATATGTTTAGTTTGAAGCGGTTTAGCTAAATACTTAATTAGCTAACCAAATATTTTATTTAGCTGGTGAACTAAATACTTACTTTGGAGCCAAATAGTTGGTTAGCCAGCTATATATTTAGTTCAAAACTATATATTAATCTTGCTAACTAAATGTTTATCTCAAACCTAAATATTTAGTTTGTCTCCAAACTAGAGCTAAACGTGCTAGCTCTATGTAGCCAGTTAGCTAGCTAAATATTTAGATTGGTAATTTTTGACTATAACTTAAAAACAAACCGTGACATCGTGGTAACATCCAAACTAATTCCAATCTCAGTTTAGCATCTACTTAAAGAAAAAAACACTTAATGTCATTGTTAATAAATGAAAGCAGTTTACGGAGGAGTCTGTGGCTGGAAACCAGCTTATTTAAGATCAACCAATTTTACCACCAACAGGTCAAATATAACGTCAGATGTACCTTGATAAGAGATTTCCAATAATAATAATATAAATATTAATAATTATCCGAACAGTTTGCTGTAAAACGGATGTAACCGATCCAACCCACCTGTAGCATTTCCAGCGGAGCAGGCGGCCTCCGTCAGGCCCCTCAGACTCGGGTTGCAGCGGCTCCGCGTCAAGCAGTCGATGGCGGCTCGGTCGCATCCACAAAGCCTCTGCTGACACGGGTCGCCAACGTCTGCAGGAGAAAGAGGAACCATGAACCCAAATCCTCAGACAGGATCTCCAGGTTCTGTTCAGTCTGAGACTCACCGCAGCTGCTGGTTTCTGCGGAGCAGGAGAAGTTATACGGAGGCAGAGGCAGCCGCTGCCTGCAGGGGGCAGCACTCTGGTAGCACTGCCTGTGAGCTGCACAACAGCTGCAGCAGAAGAAAACAACAACAAAAACATGAGATTTACTTAAACCTGACAGCATTTTATATCTAACCAGAGGCAGAGAACCCAAAAATTACACTCAATTAAAAGTAGCAATACTTCAACGTATTTTACTCAAGAGTAAAAGCGTATTTGGTAAAAGGTTTACTCAACTACTGAGCAACTGATCAAATTATCAATTATTTAATATCTAAACATTTAATAAACGGTTGGATCAAAATATAAAGTTAAGTGGAAATTGTAGTATTTTAAGGACAAAAATTACAATAATTCATATAAGTAACAAAAAATAATAAAATCAGGTAAAACAAGTCTTTCCCAGATCAGTTCCTTTCAATAAAAAACTTATTAAACTTTAACAAAAACTACAGGTGTGTTTCTGTGTCTGTTGAATTTTTGGTTAAACCATATTTGTTTTTCATTCAGTGGGTAGAAAATCCAGAAATTTTACTCAAATAAGAGTAAAAATACCTCATAATAAAATTACTCAGGTAAAAGTAGAAAGTACAGCATAGTAAAACTAGAAATTTCCTGAAGAAATTTACATGGGGCTGCAGAAATGTGCCCACCACTTCGGACCCAGCGTTTTAGCTGCAGCTCACAAATGCCCCAAATATCCAGACATTCTATTGGGTGTAGAACAATAGGTGCCTGCCATGACTGCTCTCCCTATGCATTGCATGGCAGGTCCCAAATACTCCTAAAAGTTTTTTTTTTTCCAAAAAAGTTACTCAAGTAAATATAACTGGTTACAATCCAGCTCTGTTTCTAAAGAAAATCAAATTTACAGAAGTCAATGTATTTCTAATCATTGTTCCAAATTCTTCTTCTGCTTAAAATGTGTTCAGATGAGCATCAAAGTTTACAGATTCTCCTCTAATCAATGAGATGAGGATCTGGGAATCATCTGGGCTTCGTTTACGTGTCCAGAGGATCCACCGGGTTCCCAGACGCCACATGTCTGCAGGAGCAGCCGTAGTCCTCCAGGTCCCGCGGACACAGCCCTGATGCACACCGCAGCCTGGACACGAAGCTCAGCAGTGAGGGGAAGTTATCGAAGACGGCGTGGAGCCAGACGAAGCGCAGACCCAGACAGTCTGACGGAGGAAGGAGAAGATGGAGCTGGTCAAATCGAAACCAAGCTTCAGCAGATTTCTGTCCGTCTCACAGACAATCCTGTCTGCAGGTTTCCAGAGGAGAGTTCATGTATGATTATTACACTCAGTCTCAAAAAATTAATCTATAATCAATCATTTTGTAATAATCAGTAGCTTTGTTTTCTCACAGCTGCACAACTTTGGTTTAAATGTTAATATTACTTAAAGAGGGCTTTAAATCATCTTTTTGTGTCATAATTAAAGCAGATTTTTGCGTGTTTTGTAACGTTTCATCATATGAAACATCTCCTGCTGGCAGCATCGGTCACTCCTTACCATCATCTGATGTAGCATTTATTCAGAGGGATTCAAAAATCACTGAAGACAAATTTATTGGCATCAACAAGTGCTATCAAAATAAACTAAACAGTTTTAAAACCTTTCTTTACTAACAGAGAAAATGTCTCAAACTTTTAAATCAGTAATCTACGACTTTCTGATTCTCTGGATCATAAATATGACATGAGATCTTCAAACTGGCATCAGCCAATCAGCACAAAGGAAAATAAATGCAGCCTCTGGATTGGCTGCTTTGTAAACACCAACCAATAATGTGTCGTTAAACATTAAACTAAAGTATTTCAGCTTCCCAGGCAGATCTAAAATATTCTTTAGAATATTTTAGATCTGCTCTGTGAAAAAAAAAAAAGTTGATTTTCTGTGAATAATTTGGGAAAACAAACAGAAACCAGGCGAACGTCCACTGAGGCTCTTCAGCATCAAACTCTCCCGGTGGGTCTGCTGTGAAACAAGTTGCTCAGTACGGTGGAGGAGGAGTGATGCTGTGGGACTGTTGCTCTGCCTCATCAGACTGCATGAGTTCAGATTTTAAATAAGAATCATTTCTTACAGGAAAACTAAAAATGAGTCATTATTCAGCAGAATAATGATCCAAACGAGTTAACAGAACATTTTCTGAAACATTAGTTTACTCTGATGCTTATTATGTTTCACATGGTGCCAATAACTGTTGAGGCTGTTTTTAAAGAGAGAGAGAAAGTTTAGGAACTGATTATTAGTTTTTTTGCTTTGAGTAAATAACAGCTAATTAAAGTAATTAAAGTAAAGATGAAAGTCCCTGAAGGAAACGTTCCTCCCTGCAGGCTGTGATCCGGTTCGGCTCGTTGATTCATCCTCTCGACCCGCTGAACCTTCAGCTCCTCTGGTTCATTAGGATTAATTCAAGCAGCTTGTGTGGTGACCGTTAACATGCCTGAAGTTTATTGTTCCAGATAAAAAATAAAACAACAATAATAAAGGATGTTTCTCACCAATTACATGACCTGCGTCTCGGCTGCTGCCCTCTGGGTCCGGACAGAACACGGAGCTGCCGGAGAGCGCTGCAGAAAAAAGAGGAGATTTAATTCATGCATGCAACATTTAACACATCAGCAGTTAATTGATTAATCATTGTGTGATTAGTGTAATTACACAAATAAAGGAAAGCATGAGGGCAGAGAGGGAGCAGCCTGCCTAGAGCTCAGTGATTGGGTGAAACTCACTGCAGGAAGCAGCCGGCAGCATGAAGATCCACAGCAGAAGCATGATGAGATCCTGCAGAGAAAATCTGATTGGAAAAACATTAGAGCCACAATAAAACAAGAACAGATGGAGGAAGCCTCCAGATGAAAACTATGAAGCTTTTATTGGAGAAAAATTCAGAGCTGCGATCCGCACCGGCCCTTTAAGGCGGCGGTCAGCTCATGGTGACCCCACGGTCACCAACTCTGACCCCAAACACCGTCACATCCGCACTGATGTCGATACATAATGAATCCCTAAACACTTCTAGTGCTAGAATAACAAGGTATTTAACAGAAGCTAATCCTAAAACAGAATACCAACAAGCTATTTTGTAGAAGCTAATGCTAAAACAGAATACCAACAAGCTATTTTGTAGAAGCTAATGCTAAAACAGAATACCAACAAGCTATTTTGTAGAAGCTAATCCTAAAACAGAATACCAACAAGCTATTTTGTAGAAGCTAATGCTAAATGCTACCAACACAGCATGTAGCAGCAGCTAATGATAAAACGTCGTATCAAAAACACTAAAGCATTAAATTCGGCCATGTTGATGCCCTCCATGTGTCAATGACATCACATTTCACCCTCCACAGGATCAGATTTGTTTTTGCTTCAGGAAGTGATTCAGATTTCTGCCATGTTTCAGTTTGACTGTTGTTCAGTTTTACATAAATTCCTGCTGCAGTTTGTTTCCTTTAATGTTTTTATTTGGTGCAGAGAGAACATGAAGCCAGCCGATCATAGTCGGCTTCATCACAGCCATCAGGGAGGAGGAGGGAACATCGGCTGTAACAGAGACCTGCATTTACTCCAGCATCTCACACCGGCTCCATAAATTACCCCCATCACCATAATGATTATTGCAGCTGCGCCAGACGAGACCTTCAGCGCCCGCTGCATCAGCGGTTAATGGCTCCAAACCGCTCAGCCCACCTGTGGCTCTGCTCCACCACACCAACAAGTGGGTTGTTGATGCTTCACAGAGCCGGCTGGGTTTCACCTGCAGCGGGAAGCGATATCACTGCCTCGCTGCTACACTTTATCTCTAATGTCAGCTGAAGAGCCTGAGCCTCCGTGTTAATGGAGACAGCGGCCTGCTGAGGCACAGGAGCTCCGGCTTTACCGCCCCAGATTATCAAACAACATTATACGACAGCCTGTTAGCATGCTAAATGCTAATCATGAAACGATCCGACGGGTTTGTATTTTGGACATTTCGGCACAAACGTCTGATACCAACAGCCAAGCACGGTAGTGGAGGAGTGATGACTGCTGAGGTTGAGCTGGACCTGCATGCACAGCCCTGCACTGTGATTTAATCCAGATTTTACATCTAAACAGGAGCAAATAAGCTGATTTAAGGCAAGATGGCAAAAATCAAACACAAACTAAACTTAAAGACGTGTTGAGAAGAATTTAAAGAAATTCATGTTTGGACTTTGAGGGATTTTTCATGTAGTAAACTCCAATAAAATCATGTTGCCACCAGTGCAGAGCTTCCTCAACAATGGCAGCAGGTGAAGAAAGGGAAGTAAAGAAACCACTTCTGTCCAAGGAAACCATGACTGACTGGAACAGAAGAACCAGGACGGAGAGCGGAGGCCCGGTGGAGCCGTTTCTCCTGACTGTCTCCAACACATGGAGAAGAAAAGCTGAGAGCTTCCAGCAGCAAAGGATCAAAAATGGAAACAAAGAGCAACTTTTCTGGCATCCAGGAGCAATTTGGTGAGAAACTGAAACAGTCCGACTGAAAACCCAGAGAAAAGTTTTCAAAAATGAACAAACTGATCGACCCTCCAGGATTTGGTCCCAGTTAACATCCAACATGAGGAAGAATAAACTCTAGACTTCTGGAGACCTCTTCTATCTTCACCCTGAAGTCCTCCTGTAGTTTTGTTCATTGCTTTGTTTTCTTCCAGCTGCTCTGACTCGACCTCGCCTGCCTGTTTTTCAGTCGACCTCCAAACGACAGAAACATCCAGAGAGGATCTGCAGGAACTTCCTTCAGCTAAAAATCAACTTATTGTTTAATATCAGCCTGAATATTCACAGAACATTTTTATTTAACAGGAAAACAACAAATATTAACATCCATTTAATGCATCTGTCAAACAAACTGGAAGGTCTAACCTTATTTGTGTTCCAGACGTTGGAGTTTGTTCCTTCGCTCTGCTGCCTCCAGCCAAAGTGGGTCAGGTTCTGTTCCCAGCAGAATGAATCCTCAGCTTCTGTAGCTGTTTATCACTCCGACCTGAGGAGGAGGAGGAGGAGGAGGAAGGAGCCTCCAGCTCTTACCGGCTATCGGGTGACACCTGAGCAGAAGCTTATCCCGGTTCGGTTCCCGTGCAGGTATGTCAGGGTTTTTTATAAATGCAGGCGGGTCCAGCAGGGGGATCCACAGAGCCGCCTTTGTCCAGCAGGGTTCTGGATCTGCGACCCGGGAGGATCAAACGGGTCTCATCTGATCCTCCCGGGACTTCGGATCAATGAGTGCAACCAGGAGGGAGGGGCCGGCCCGCCGGAGCAGCAGGCCGACAGGAAGCTTTGAGTCGGACAGGTGAGAGGATCCAGGTGTGACAGAACATCTGAAGGCTTTTCATGAAAATCTGACCCGTTTCTAAGATCCGAAGTAAAAACGTCTCCAACATCAAAAGATCCACGGCTTTATTTACATTTATCGTTTATTTAATTCAATCTATGAAAACAGGTAAAAATAAATGTTTGGATGAGAGAAATAATGAACTTTTAGCTCCAACGATTCCCTCAGAGCTGCTGGATGAAAACTGAGCAACGAAGAAAAACCAAGACTCAAAGTTTGGATCAGGTCTGAATGGAGGTTTGTTCCTTCTAGGAAGACCAGAAGAGACAGACAGACGTCGCTGTCATCTCCTGAAGGAGGTCTTCACATAAACAGGGATGAACTGAGGCGGTTTTGGCAAACGGCTCTTTGGGAATATTGTTCTAGGAAACAGTTAAGATCCAGATTTGTTCCTCACTTCCCTCGACGTGTCCAGGAATAATTTTACTCCTTTTGAGATAAAAACCTTAAAAACTTGCTACCAGCTCTGCTTCCTGAATAAATAAAGCCTTAAATTCCCAAACTGGACGAAGAGCCACAGAGTTCTGACCTCATAAAGCATGAAAAATGTTCTGAAGAGATTTTGTCCCCAACAGAAAGTCAGGATTTTTAGAGAGAAAAGGCTTAAAAGAAGCAGCTTTTCCATAAAAATGACTCCAGATAAAATAAAACTCAAATTCACCACAGATCTAAAAAAATCTAAAGATAAGAAATTATTAAAAACGTCCCAGAGGAACGATCAACATGGCGTTTACTTCCTTTAACTTATGGAAATCTTTAAAAAAGCCGATCAAACAGTTTGAAATATTTTAAATACTTTAATAAGACTGCAGAAATGTTAGTAAACAAGCATCTTTCATGAATTAAAAGCCAAATTACCGACATGCAAACCAAAACTCAAGCACAGCAACTTCCTGACCGCCAGAACGAAAACCAGTTTCTCTGCTGGTTTTCTACAGATAAACGTTTCTGCCTTTTATGGGTAAAATCCTCCGAACTCTGCAAACACTGGATCTGATGAACCTGCAGCATGAGGAGTAATAAATAGACGAGACGCTCACACTACAAATCCTTAACAGAAACCTCGTTTTCTTCTGAAATGTGTTTGTTTTCCAGCTGAATTATGTTCGTCACATTCAGGGTAAAACACTGAGATTATTCGTCATGTTTCTTCTTCATGACATTAAACAGCCATTTACTTTTTAAACATGAAGAACAGATCAAATATTTCAAAGTCACATGGATTAAAGTTTACATTCATCAACTTGTTGTTTTTTTGCAGGTCGGATTAAAACAAACTGTAAACAGAGGCAACCGATAAAGACTAATGTTTTAAAACTAGCTTCTTCTCTTAAATAGACTTTATTTATATTTTGCATGGCAGATTAGTGATTAATATCCAGATAAAAGGTGCAAACTGCATGTTTTGTGAATCACCAGCAGCTTCCAGCTGTTGTTGGAAGATGAACGGCTCTTTGTTTCTGCCGCTTCCTGTCGGGTCACAGTTTGTTGCACATCTTAGACAAGCATCTCTGTTTCAGATCTGTGGAGGGAGGAGGAGAACCGAGAAGGTTACAGCCGGGAACCCGACACCAGAGGAAGAACTTCAGAGCTTTGTGCTGGAACAGGAACCGACGGAAACACGATGATGGACCTGCAGTCAGACCTCCTTCTGCTGCGTCAGACAAAGATCAAGAGAAACTTTGATCCTAAACACCTAAGCGTTTAATGAAGATCCAGGTTGCCATAGTAACACCACTGATTCATCTGTGTTCATTAGCGCTTAATGAGAAAACCCCTCAGAGGTTTAAAGGGACTCTCTGTAGATGTAACTTTATTTATTTTACACTTTTTACAGATGGATTTACATCATTTCCATTAAAATATAAAAGATAAACTAAAAACTCCACAAACCAACAGTTATATCCTGTCTTGATGTTATGAAATATTAAATAATTAGCAATAATGTCTAATGAACAAACCTGGGCTGCGGCTTCAAAAACATTCTGCACAAATAAATAAAAAGCTTTAAAGCCTCTGGGCTCAGGGGCCCTACAGAAAAGGCTCGGTCACTTTCATGGATTGTTCTTCACTTCTGTGCTAAACTGTGAAAAGTTAAATAAATATTCTAGATCTAATTCAATATCAAAACATGAATCTATTTATTCGCAGAACCAAAAATCAGATGGAGGCGACAGGAACTGGTCTTAGATGTTCGTCAAGGCGCCTCGGCTGCAGAACGTGTTTCAGATTCTTCTCATGTTGCCAAAAACGTCTTAATAAATATATACAAGAAACATTTTAAGGTGAAATTGTGTTTTTTTTAAATGCCGTGCCATTTTTGAGGCACTAACTCCATGTTTGTCTCAGCGCAGGTGGAGAACGAACCAATCAAATGGTTCATTTTCTGACCGGTTAGTTTCTGTGAAACGTCGTTTTCAGTTTTTCGCCTCGGATCTACAGTCACTTACTTCTGGAGAAGGAAACTCTCTTGACTCTTCGGCACACCTCGAACGTGTGCTCCTCGTACCACAGGAAGCTGTCGTCACAGTATCTGTCAGAGCAAACAGAAATGAAACATTCAGAAATAAAACATTCAGAAATAAAACATTCATCTTGGTGAAAAGTGAAGAACGACGGGGATGAAAACTTGAGGCAGTCACTGAAATTCAGAAACGATTTTCAGTGACTTCAGGAGAGCTGAAGTCAGACCTTCTCCTCCCCTCACTGTGACACCAGGCTGGTTGCATCTCCAGGGTTTCTCCTAAACCAGCGTATCAGATTGGGTTGCCATGGTAACGGGTTACATCAGGAGAGTTCTGGTTCTACCTGAAGGTTTCCTCTCAGTGGAAAACCCTCCAGGTCCAGAAGGCGGCGACCAGCTACCAACGGTAGAAGTTAAAGTCAACAACGACCCAGAATGAAGTTCTGATCCGAGTCAGGCCGACCCACAGCAAGAAGATGATCATATGATTTACCAGACCAAACCAAACCAGACTAAATCAGACCAGACCAGATCAAATCAGACCAGACCAGACTAGACTAGACCAAACCAAACCAGACCAGATCAAATCAGACCAGACCAAACCAGATCAAATCAAACCAGACCAGATCAAACCAGACCAGACCAAACCAAACCAGACCAGACCAGACCAGATCAAATCAGACCAAACCAAACCAGACCAAACCAGACCAGACCAGACCAGACCAGACTAGACCAAACCAGACCAGACCAGACCAGACTAGACTAGACCAAACCAAACCAGACCAGACCAAACCAGACCAGACCAGACCAGACCAGACTAGACTAGACCAGACCAGACCAAACCAGACCAGACCAGACCAGACTAGACCAAACCAGACCAGACCAGACCAGACTAGACTAGACCAAACCAAACCAAACCAGACCAGACCAAACCAGACCAGACCAGACCAGACCAGACCAGACCAGACCAAACCAGACCAGACCAGACCAGACCAGACCAAACCAGACCAGACTAGACTAGACTAGACTAGACTAGACTAGACCAGACTAGACTAGACCAGACTAGACCAAACCAGACCAAACCAGACTAGACTAGACTAGACTAGACTAGACTAGACTAGACTAGACCAGACCAGACCAGACCAGACCAAACCAAACCAGACCAGACCAAACCAGACCAGACCAGACCATCAAACTTTTTTCTGGAAGGAAAACTGACCCAAAGTTCTCCAGTTCCCGGTCCGCCTACATTCCGACCTCCATCTGAGACAACCGGTCTCGTTTTGGAAACGTTTCAGTTAATCTTGCTCAGTTTCTCCTGAATCCAACCTGCCAATAAACATATTTTGTGTGTTTATCTCAGATTATGGTTCCCTTGTTGGGATTATTATTCTTGTTGCTCAACCAGCTGCAACGACTCCAGAATATCTGCAAAAACTCCTTTTAGTCGCAAACCAAAGAGTTTTTAACCTTAGACCTGCATGTTTCTGTCCTTCTATCTGACCCGATGATGGATAATTTAACAGCCTGGCCAGTAGGGGGCGGCGGAGTCACTCAGGAACGTATGGAAACCTTTTGGTGCGCGTCGGGCTCAGCGGCCTGCAGAGGCACTGGGAGAAGAACCGGCAGAGCTCCAGGATGCAGGGCTGCAGCTTCAGCTCGCCGAGCGTCTCCGCTTCGCCGCCGGGCTCCGGCCTCCTCCAGGGACAGCCTCTCGAGAGACAGGGTCAAAGGTCACTTCAGTCAGAGACTCAGCACATCCACAGTCCCTGAGGTCTGCGTCTCTATCTGCTGCCTGATTACAGATTAGAAACCAACAAGCAAAAGGTGAAATACAAGCAAACATAATGAATCTCTGGGAGGAAAAGGTTTCCTGCTGCATCGACGTTTAAATTCAAATCAGGAGATTCTTCGTTACAAACGTCGTTAATCCATTAGAGGAGCAACCGCTCCTCATTAGCATAAAACAGATTTCAACAAAACTAAGGAGACATTTAGAAACTCACCCTGCAGAAAGGAGCACAATTCAGATCAAGTATAGGTGAATATTAACTCAGTAAATTATTTACAATTATTTTATCCATTAATTAAGGATAAATCTTTAATTATTGATAAATCTTTAAATCTCTGTGGAGAAATTTTGAGCCTCTGGTTTGGAGAAAAGTTTTTATTCAGGTACATTGGAGCATATTAGGACATAAACAGTTTGCTTTAGATCATTTCACTCCAGCTTAAAGCCCTGACTTTGACTAGGCCACACCAAAACCTTTGTTTATTTTTAACTTTCTGACTTGGTTTGCTTTGGGTCATGATGCTGATCCAACCTGTAAGGCTTCCTCTGCTCAGCCTGTTCTCACCAACCGTCAGATGCTTTGGTCACTGCCTGATGGAACCACTTACACACATTTATGACGCAGAAACGTTTTCTAGAAAAAAAAATCTGAAATTTTGAGATTAATCTCAGACATTTACTAAAGAAAAACTAAAAAAATTCTGACTTTTTTTTTTCTTTAGAAATTTCAACGTTTTTCTAGAAAATTTGCAACTTTTCAAACTCATAAACTCATTTAATGTTTTATTCCTAAAACATTTGAGATTAATCTTAAAATTTCTGATTTTTTTTCAAACTCAGAAATTTAATTTTTCTTCCTAGAAAATTTCAGAGATTATTTGGTGGGAATGAACTCCTCCCTCCAACTCTCCGTCCAACCAGTCCTCCCAGTGGTGACGTCCAACAGCTCCTGGATGTCCAACACACCTGAACCAAAGGACTGAATCACCTCCTGCTGGTGAACCAGTTCATGTGATTCAGGTAGAGATTCCTCTGAACATGTTCGTCTGTTTCTGTCATTTTGCTCCATCATCTGCATGCAAACCTTTGACAAAGGAATCAACATGAATATAAACCTGAACTGCATCTTTTCCCCAGATCAGATCAGATCAGATCAACCCTCTCAGTTTTCCCTCCCAGCTGATCGGAGCCGATTGATCAGCCGATCGATCATCAGATCGATCATCAGATCGTGGTTCGTGTTTCTCTGCCCGCAGCAACTTGCGCAGCTAAAAGCTCATTTTACTGCAAACTAAAGACAAACTGCGCAGGCTGCTGCAGCTCCGCCTGTTGCTAGGCAAAAGTCAAGGTGATGGAGGAGGATGGACGGTTTTTCTTCTGCTTTTGCAGTGTGATGTTACCGCCATCTAGTGGTTCTGATGAGAACTGCGGACCAAGCCAAGATTCACCCTGAACTCCAGATTTAGACCAACATTTTAAATCTTTTGTCTTTCAAATACATTAAAAAAACAAAGAAAACTTTAGAGTGAATTTTCAAAATAAATTACCTTGATAAATAAAACAAAAAAGAGATTTAAAAGAAAAATTGGCATAAAAACACCAATCCTTAAAATTAAAATAAAGAAACAATTGGTATTTATGTAAATCTAATAAAAAATGCAGATATTTATTAATCATTCCTCTTTAAGCGTTGGTGCTATTCTGTATTAAATCTCCTCCATAAAGAAGGGCTGCACCTCCTGTTGCCATGGCGACCGTCTCCGGCTCTGCCTCCTCCATCTGCAGCATCTCCACCCCCTCCGCCCGCCTCGCCCCCCGTCAGCCTCAAACTGAATCAGACGCCGTCGATGAGCCCAGAAATGACGGCGGACGGTTCTGATGCTGCTCTATTCGGGTCAAGCGGGCCGAGCGGTACCGGCACTCAGCTGGAGGACAGCAGCATGACGATGCCTCCAAGCTGCTCCTCCATGTTCATATCAGTCAGTCATGTCTCTGTTTTGTCTCAATGTGACAAAGAAAAGCAATAAAAACGTATTTAATGTTTGTTTGACGTCAGACGAGACGCTGCGCTGCAGGAAATCACTACAGAATAAGTTCCTCATTGTTCCAGCAGTAAAGATGCTGAAGAGGGGAAACGATAGTTGTTGCTCTGATCTGGAGGAAAAACTTGATATAGAAATAAATCAGGAAACATTTTCAGCTGCCTGGAAATCCAACAGGTTGCGAATCTTTAAAATTTAAAAGCATATTTTTGTTTATATAACCTGTTATAAAGAAAAATGTGGGTTTCATTGTCCAAAGTCACATTTTCATCATGTCAGAATCCAAACTAAATATTAAACATTTAGCTTTTAAATGATACTTTTAGTCAGGAAGCTAAAAAAGAGACATTTAGTTCACAACTAAATGTTTAAGTCAGAGGTAAATGTTTACTTTAAAAACTAAATATTTATTTTTTAATCTAATATGTAGCAGCCAAGCTAACTATTCCAGTTGCTAACTACATTCTGGGTTAGAAACTAAATATTTATGTCCAAGCTAAATGTTTAGCTAATATGCAGGTTTAAGACTTTTAAGACGGTTCATCCATCCATAAATTATTTTTGTGAAAAACATTTTTATATTAGCTGAATATTTAGCTTGGACCTACATGTTCAGTTTGGAAAATAAATATTTAGCTTGAAAACTAAGTATTTAGTTCCCAACTCAGTGACTTTTGACCTTTAAAATGTTTGATTTTAAGAACTTCCTCCCATCATAAAACACCCGGCCTTTCATCAGCAGCTGACCGCCTTCCTGCTCAGAAACCTGCTCAGTGTTCACCTGCTCAGTGTTCACCTGCTCAGTGTTCACCTGGTCAGTGTTCACCTGGTCAGTGTTCACCTGGTCAGTGTTCACCTGGTCAGTGTTCACCTGCTCAGTATTCACCTGGTCAGTGTTCACCTGGTCAGTGTTCACCTGGTCAGTGTTTACCTGGTCAGCGTTTACCTGGTCAGTGTTCACCTGGTCAGTGTTTACCTGCTCAGTGTTTACCTGCTCAGTGTTTACCTGGTCAGTGTTTACCTGCTCAGTATTCACCTGGTCAGTGTTCACCTGGTCAGTGTTTACCTGGTCAGCGTTTACCTGCTCAGTATTCACCTGGTCAGTGTTCACCTGGTCAGCGTTTACCTGGTCAGTGTTCACCTGGTCAGTGTTTACCTGGTCAGCGTTTACCTGGTCAGTGTTCACCTGCTCAGCGTTTACCTGGTCAGTGTTTACCTGGTCAGTGTTCACCTGGTCAGTGTTCACCTGGTCAGTGTTCACCTGCTCAGCGTTTACCTGGTCTCTCCGTTTCTCTGGGCCGGTCAGGTGTTCTGTCTCTGCTGCTCGGCGTCGTCTCTGCAGGTTGTCCTGCTGGTCGGAGGGTTGAAGGTCTAGTGAAGGTCGTTTGTAGAGGAGATGTTGGAGAAATGCTTGTTTCCACCAGACTGTCAGGTGATTTCAGGGCGGCGGCTGCGGCTGTGGCTGCAGGAGGTCGGGGTGTGACCTCAGACGGAGCTGAAGCTGGAGCTGCGGCTATGGTTGTGGCTGCTGATGTGGATGTGGCTGGAGCTGCTGATGTGGATGTGGCTGCAGGAGGTCGGGCTGTGATCGTAGGCAGAGCTGAAGCAGCAGCTGCTGATGTGGCTGCAGCTGCAGGAGGTCGGGCTGTGATCGTAGGCAGAGCTGAAGAAGCGGCTGCGGTTACGCCTGTGGCTCGAGCTGCTGATGTTGCTGCAGCTACAGGAGGTCGGGCTGTGACTGCAGGCGGAGCTGAAGCTGCGGCTGCTGATGTGCCTGCAGCTGCAGGAGGTCGGGCTGTGACTGCAGGCGGAGCTGCAGCAGCGGCTGCTGATGTGGTTGCGGCTGCAGGAGGTCGGGCTGTGACTGCAGGCAGAGCTGCAGCAGCGGCGCTGGCTGGTCGTCTCGTGGTTCCAGCTGATGTCGCCTCTGCTGCTCCTGCTGTTCTGATCTGTGGAGTTGAGACGCTTTGGCTCGTCCTGATGTTTGGCGTCTCAGTTGATGGACGTCCTGTAGTGAAGCCTGGAGGCCTGGAGGACGTCGGTGTGACCGCCACGGAGGTCGTGACCTTTAACGTTGTTGACAATGTTCTGCTCAGATGTGGCGAAGCTGGAGGAAACATGAGCAATGAAACCGTCACGATTTCTGCATCAAATTTAAGATTAAAGAAGCATAATGAGAAAGTTAAAAGACCAAATAATTACTTTCAGTACCTTTATGGACCCGGCTGTCAGAACTGTTACCTCACAACTTCCAGGAAATGATCATTAGGTTTTGGGAAAGTGTTCCTTAAGAGCAACCAGTAAAAGTACTTTATAAGTCCTGCAAAGGCAAATATTAGCTTCCAGGACAGTACTTTGTAGTTCCCATGAAGGTTTCAGGAAATGACCTGCTACACTGCAAAACAACATCCTAATAAAGGATTTTTGTCCCGTTTCTTGAGTAAATATCGCAGTAAATGTGAAATAAGACAAAACTAACTTGGCAGATTGTTTCACTTATCAGACATTTTTCCCATTTTTTAAATGAACCAAACTGACAAGCAAATACGTTTGATCAATATTCAGTAATTATTGACATCTTTTCACATCTCTCGCTGAAAGTTAAGTTAGTTTTGTCTTCTGATTTTGAACTTTACGCTCTGAAAAGTATCAACTAGTTTGTATATAGGCAACAAGTTTCCTTACAATTCATGGATTTTCCATCTGCTGTTATGGATTCTTATTTTCACAGGATTTAAATCTAATAATTTGCTGCGTTGAAGGAATCAGTGAAGGAATCAAACTTGTAAACATGCAGATGCCGCTGAGCTTAAACCAAATAATGGAGATTTATTGAGAAACAGATTTTGAGTGAAATGAACCAAACCTGAGCTGAGGTCTAGACTAACACCTGGATCACAGCTGAATAATCTGGTTTTTAAGACGCAGTCCGCTCACCAACAGGAAGTCGAATGGAGGAGAGGTTCGCCACTTTAAGAAAGACAGAAAGGTCAAAGGTCAGATGTTAATGTTCCTGTTTGATAAAAAATACACTGAAATAAAGCTATTGTTTGCTAAGTTATGTGTGAAAACATGACAGAAGAAACTGCTGCATAAAAAGACCAAAAAATTATTAATATCAAACAGAAATAAGTTTAAAGTTTATACAACAGCAGATGAATAAATCTGAAAACAAACGTTTGAATTTCTGTCTGTTAGCGTTAGCTAAACCTGGCAGCGTCAGAAGCTAGCACGATGCTACATTAGCCGGTTTGGCTAAAAGAGCTTTGGAAACAAAGTAAGTGTAGATTATATTACAACAGATTATGTTAACAAATAAGTTTACAGCTTTAATCACACAGTTCAAGTCTTTTTACATGAAACAAGTTTTTCTGTAAAACTATTTAAAATATTTGATTCACTTCAGTAAATAAAACAGAAACACATTTAGAAATGCAGACAACAGATTTTTCCATATTTATTCTTTTTATTTTACATTTTATTCAGACCTTCAGGAATATGAAAAGCAAACTGAAACAGTTCATCTGATTTTAATCCATATCCCAAATATTACAGATTCATATTTTCCTCCTTAATTCTTAAGTTTATTTGGGAAGTTTTTTTTTTTTAAATAAAATTTTAAGCCTCTTCCTAAAAATGCAAATAATATAAATTCTGGTCTTGACAATCATCTCTGCTTTAAACCAGGGGTGTCCAGAGTGGGTCCTGGAGGCATCCTGCATGTTTTAGTCTCTCCCTGGTTTTACACACCTGCACTGATTGATGCTCGTTAGAGGCCTCAGCAGAAAACTGACTTTCTGAGGAGGTTGGTACAATCACTAGGGAGGGAACCAAAACATGCAGCTTTTAACGGTTAAGTTTGAAACGAACAGCAGGTTTATTTAGTTTATAATTAGTGCACCTGGATTAAATCTCCCAGCAGATTAAACAAACCTCTGTTTGGTCCTTCAACAATCGTCTGGTTGAAGAGCGGCGTGACGGAGCCGTCGTCCCAGAAGCCGCTCAGCTCTCTGCCTGGACAAAACGCACTTCAGTCAGACAAAAGGCTCCGGGAAGATTCACTTCCTTTAGAGAAGCTAGAATGTTTTCTTCCATCAGCCTTGAAGACTCTGAGGGAAAACATGACAGATGATTCTGGTTGAAGTCGCCGCAGCAGATCTTTACCTACCCGTCTTCCCCGCCATCACACAGATGTAGATGCAGTCGGAGTTGTTCCTCTGGCTGACTGAGACACAAACAGGAAACACATCAGACATTAAACAGGCCAAAGTTTCCAGCCAGAGCTGAACGCTGAACTTTAAGGGCCTCAAATCGCTCCAGATTAAACTGATCAATCAATATTCTGCATATTGATCCTCCTAATAACTTCTGTCCTTCTCATTCTTGTTTTCTTAGAGTTTGAAGCTGATCATCCTCAGATCATCGACCAGGAAATTATTCCTGGATCATTGGAGGAAACATTGATCCAGATCTTCCCTCATTAATTCCTGGGCTGATTAAATTAAATATATTTGCTCTGTTTTTGTGCAGAACTTGAATTTGTCCTGGAGGTTTTCCTTGGACTGAACCGTCTCCTCTGCAGCTCCTCTCCTGCAGACGTTTCCTCCTGTCTGGGCCTGCAGACGGACCCGGTTCAAACCAGTTCAAACCAGTTCAAACCAGATCAAACCAGTTCAAAACAGATCAAACCAGATCAAACCAGTTCAAACCAGATCAAAACAGATCAAACCAGTTCAAAACAGATCAAACCAGTTCAAACCAGATCAAACCAGTTCAAAACAGATCAAACCAGTTCAAACCAGTTCAAACCAGTTCAAACCAGATCAAAACAGATCAAACCAGATCAAACCAGTTCAAAACAGATCAAACCAGATCAAACCAGTTCAAACCAGATCAAACCAGTTCAAACCAGATCAAACCAGATCAAAACAGAACCAGAACCAGGCACAACCAGAACCGTATTTGTGTTTAATCTGAACTGTTTAATCTGAGTGTGTTTAATCTGAGTGTGTTTAACCTGAGTGTGTTTAATCTGAGTGTTTATTCTGGGTGTGTTTAATCTGAGTGTGTTTAACCTGAGTGTGTTTAACATGAGTGTGTTTAACCTGAGTGTGTTTAACCTGAGTGTGTTTAATCTGAACTGTTTAATCTGAATGTGTTTAATCTGAATGTGTTTAATCTGAATGTGTTTAATCTGAGTGTGTTTAATCTGAGTGTGTTTAACCTGAGTGTGTTTAATCTGAGTGTTTATTCTGGGTGTGTTTAATCTGAGTGTGTTTAACCTGAGTGTGTTTAACATGAGTGTGTTTAACCTGAGTGTGTTTAACCTGAGTGTGTTTAATCTGAACTGTTTAATCTGAATGTGTTTAATCTGAATGTGTTTAATCTGAGTGTGTTTAATCTGAGTGTGTTTAACCTGAGTGTGTTTAATCTGAGTGTTTATTCTGGGTGTGTTTAATCTGAGTGTGTTTAACATGAGTGTGTTTAACCTGAGTGTGTTTAACCTGAGTGTGTTTAATCTGAACTGTTTAATCTGAATGTGTTTAATCTGAATGTGTTTAATCTGAGTGTGTTTAATCTGAATGTGTTTAATCTGAGTGTGTTTAACCTGAGTGTGTTTAATCTGAGTGTTTATTCTGGGTGTGTTTAATCTGAATGTGTTTAATCTGAGTGTGTTTAACCTGAGTGTGTTTAATCTGAGTGTTTATTCTGGGTGTGTTTGATCTGAGTGTGTTCTGAGCTGTTTAATCTGAGTGTTTATTCTGGGTGTGTTTAATCTGAGCTCAAACGGAGGCGTCCTGCTCACACCTGACAGAATGGAGGAAGACTTGAACAGCTCCTGCAGGAAGCTGGTTGAGTTTCCCATCACGTCCAGAAGGATGGCGGTGAAATCTTGGGGTGAAAAGGTTATGATGAGGAGAAGAGCTGCAGATTTGGGTCGGGAGGAGCCGGGTTCTCACCGGTCAGGTCGTTGGTGTCGTTGGTGACGCAGTAGCAGAACCGCCTCCTGAACAGACCGCTTTCTAAGCTCTTCATACTGGAGACTAAAACACAGCAAAACAAAGAGAAATGCTTTATTAAATATTTGTTTTATCACCAAGATAAAATGATGTGACTGCAGCTGTAGCACACTGGCTCCACCAGGTGGCAGTATTTGCACATGTTGAGCAGCGCAGTGAGACCTGCAGGCCTGATAAACATGTGAGAGAAGTGAATCGTATTTACTGTTGTAAACCAGCAGGGTGAGTTTGTGCAGGTCCAGAGAGCTGTAGGACGAGACGCTGAGCAGGGAGAAGAGCTGGCGGGAGCCTGCAACACATTCAGCAGCACCGGGCCGGTCAGAGAGACGAAACCCTTCACTTCTAAACAACAAGCATGAAGACATCACCTCACATCACCAGAAGGTTTTCTAAACCAAAATCACATTTTTATTGCAAAATCACAAAACTCATGAAAACCTGGAGGAACTGAAAACATGTTCATCATTAAGGATTTATTGATATTTTAACAGTTTAACGCATTTTATCAGCGTTCTGCCCAACCTGAGAACATTCATGATGTTGGTTTGGCTCAGAAGGAAAATGGGTTTGACATCCGGATCTAGAGAAACGTTTCCTTCATCCTCAGGGGCGTTTCAGGACAGGATGACGACCAGCAGCTTCAGTTTCAGCTTCATCAGCTTCATCAGTTTCATCAGCTTCATCAGTTTCATCAGTTTTAGCTTCATCAGTTTCATCAGTTTCAGCTTCATCAGCTTCATCAGCTTCATCAGCTTCAGCTTCATCATCTTCAGCTTCATCAGCTTCAGCTTCATCAGCTTCATCAGCTTCAGCTTCATCAGCTTCATCAGCTTCATCAGCTTCAGCTTCATCATCTTCAGCTTCATCAGCTTCATCAGCTTCAGCTTCATCAGCTTCATCAGCTTCAGCTTCATCAGTTTCATCAGCTTCAGCTTCATCAGTTTCATCAGCTTCATCAGTTTCATCAGCTTCATCAGCTTCAGCAGCTTCAGCTTCAGCAGCTTCAGCTTCAGCAGCTTCAGCAGCTTCAGCTTCATCAGCTTCAGCAGTTTCATCAACTTCATCAGTTTCAGCTTCAGCAGTTTCATCAGTTTCAGCTTCAGCAGCTTCAGCAGCTTCAGCTTCATCACCTTCAGCTTCATCAGTTTTAGCTTCATCAGTTTCAGCTTCAGTACCTTCAGCTTCATCAGTTTCAGCTTCAGCAGCTTCATCAGCTTCAGCTTCATCACCTTCAGCTTCATCACCTTCAGCTTCATCAGCTTCATCAGTTTCATCAGTTTCAGCTTCAGCAGCTTCAGCAGCTTCAGCAGTTTCAGCAGTTTCAGCTTCATCAGCTTCATCAGTTTCATCAGCTTCATCAGTTTCAGCTTCAGCAGCTTCAGCAGCTTCAGCAGCTTCAGCAGTTTCAGCTTCAGCAGCTTCAGCAGCTTCAGCAGCTTCAGCAGCTTCAGCAGCTTCAGCAGCTTCAGCAGCTTCAGCTTCATCAGTTTCAGCTTCATCAGTTTTAGCTTCATCAGTTTCAGCTTCATCAGTTTTAGCTTCATCAGTTTTAGCTTCATCACCTTCAGCTTCAGCACTTTCAGCTTCATCAGTTTCAGCTTCATCACCTTCAGCTTCATCAGTTTCAGCTTCATCACCTTCAGCTTCAGCACTTTCAGCTTCATCAGTTTCAGCTTCATCACCTTCAGCTTCAGCAGCTTCAGCTTCATCACCTTCAGCTTCAGCAGCTTCAGCTTCATCAGCTTCATCAGCATCAGCTTCATCAGCTTCATCAGCATCAGCTTCATCAGCATCAGCTTCATCAGCATCAGCTTCATCAGCATCAGCTTCATCAGCTTCATCAGCATCAGCTTCATCAGCATCAGCTTCATCAGCTTCAGCTTCATCAGTTTCAGCTTCATCAGCTTCATCAGCTTCTGGTTCTTGGTCCCCCCTGCCCATTTTGCACCGTGACGTGTCTCTGTCCTCAGCAGGTGATGGTTGGACATCATGTCCAGCAGTCTGAACAGAGAAATGCGCCGCCAGCATCTGGAAACACGTCCAGAGGAAGAACCTCTGGACATGTTTAAATAACACGACGCGGCGGAGCGGCGACACGACGCGGCGGAGCGGCGACACGACGCGGCGGAGCGGCGACACGACGGAGCAGAACGGCGACACGACGCGGCGACACTGCCACGACGTACCTGATTGGCTGGAATTGATCAGCGTGTTGACCAGAGGCGTGAGGTCGATGGCGGTGGGGTCGATGGCGCTCTCCGCTGGGATTTCTGGGAGGTGAAGCAGAGAGACGGAGATTATTCTGGGTTTGGTCAGAATCACTGATACAGAGTCACGTCTAAACATGGAGCAGAAATCAAATTATATTAGATGAATGAAAACAACTCAGACAACAGGATGAGTTTTAAGGTTATTTTATCTGCTTTCAAATGTTCTGGGAAAGAGTCTTTACTTTCAGGAAAACACAATGCAAGTTCTAGAAAGCACCCTGTATGTTCTAGAAAACCTTTTAAGTGCCTTGAAATATCAGCAGTACGTTGTGAAAACTGGAAAACATCCAATAAATCCAGAGCAGCGCTGTCGTCGTTCTGACCTTCAGGTTTCTGTGACCGGCTCTAGTTTCTGTAGTTTACAGAAAACAATCTGCTTGAATCCATGCAAACAATCAGGAAGTTCTGGAAAACGTTCTGGGAAAGTATCCAGATTGTGGAAAGTGTCCTGCAGAACCTTCTACATCCCATAATATATCCGTTAAGTTCTGCAGAAAAACTCCAGAGTTCAGAAACAGTTTGTGTGAGTTTGTTCAAGTGTTTTATAATCCTGCAAGTTTTAGAAAGTTCTTCTCATCCATCAGGAAACTTTGAGCTTCAAACTTTTTCTGACCTTAATTTAATATTTTGCAGAAACATTAATGAAAACTAAACAATTTCTGGAAATTAAACAGAAAGAAAAGTTTATTTTTCACTACAGGAGATAACGGAGTATTTTCTCATTTTGTGATGGTCAGTTATTAAAATTTATTGAATAATTTGTGTCTAAAGTTTTAAATTTATCAGGAGAAATTTGTAATAAAGTGTTTTTGAAAGAGAAAAAATACCTGAGAAATTACTAAAGTCTCTCTTGTGTCGCTCGTCTTGCATGCTGCTTCTGAAATCTGTTCAGAAACAAAGATTACAACTTTTATAAAGATTTATAAGTTTTTGACTGATGGGATTCAGCAAACATGAAAACTATGAGAGCTTTACAGTTCTAATGATTTTATTTTCTGCTGTTACATTCATGCATAAATATATTAAAAAGTTTTTTTTTTGCAGATAGAAAGTGAACATTCACTAAAATAAGTTATTTTTAAATATCAGAAGCTTTGATGGACCAACCTCGGCTGAAGAGGATGAGGAGAGAAGCTGCAGAAACACAGGTGATTAACTGGAGGCGAGGAAGCAGCAGAAGCCTCCTGAGAGCTGCCATGATGCTGCAGAGCGTCAGACACGGCGGCTGCAGCAACACGGCAGCTGCAGCAACACGAGGAGGAAAAGAAAACCTTAAAATCCAGCAGAATCTCTGCAAAGGAAAACCAGGAAGAGGAGATCTGACCGCGTTTCAGCCGTGCAGAATGAAACTGTCAAACTTTCTCAGAGTCACACACACCGCCGGTCAGAGGATTCAACTAGGCCGTTTTCTCCCCTCTGAGCAGCAGCTGCTGGCAGCTGGCCGGCGGCTTGGAGAGTTCAGAATAATTCAGATCCTTCACCACCTGCAGCAGCTCGCTGTAAGAAACACCAGACCTCCAGGGAAAACTGCAGAAAGGCTGCAGTTCACAACACTGACCTGCAGAGGGAGCAAGAGAGACTAACGCTGAGGCAACACAGGATTATTTCATGAAGTACATTTACTTTGTTAATGTCCAGGGAGGAGGAGGAAGATCAAGTTTTTATGCAAATAGAAAGCTGAAACTCTGCAGCATCACTGTGAGTCCTAGTCAAAGTTCTGATTTCACCAGGACAGTTATCTTGGAGTGGTGTAGTCAAAGTCCAGAAGTTAACCTGACAGGACATGTGTGCAGACGTTTTCACACTCTGGTCGATTTGGAGAAGGAAGAACAAATGTTACCAAGTTAAGAAGCTGATATTTTCCACCAGCAGAAACCGGATGAACCAAGAACCAGTTTAAGGTTCTGGACACTTCCTGCAGCCCGTCCGCTGCTGCAGCCCGTCCGCTGCTGCAGCCCGTCCGCTGCTGCAGCCCGTCCGCTGCTGCAGCCCGGCTCCTGCTGGATTTTATTTAACAACAAAAACATTTTCTCCAGAACCTTCAACTGATCCGAAATGCTTCAGCCAGATAACATGATCCGATCTGCAGGTTTGATTCCTGTTAAACCGGAACGTTTCTCCCCACTGTGGCACTGTGCTTGTTCAGGATGTCAAAACACAGAGGGAAAACAGAGCGTCTTCAGTCAGAGGCTTCTTCAGACCAGCTGTAATACACACTGCTGCAGGAGATCTTCCCACCAACAACCATCACTATCTCTTTGAAGAATCTGAATTAACGACTTACATTTAATTTCACTTTGGGATCAAAGTAAAAATAAAAAACGAAGTGAAACAAAGATAAAGTCTAAACTCAGATGTTGATCCTCAATCTGGATCCAATTAAACACAAACAGCAGCTCAGTGTGATCAGAAGGTTCTGGAAACTATTTTTATAAATTATTATTCAGTTTCCTGGTCTGAAGAGAAACAAGCAGGCCGTGAATTATTTCAGCCTGAGAAGAGGTGGGAACTTTTACAGTGTAGTTAAACGGTCATAATGATTTGCTGCAGCCTCAGATCAGAGAGACAATCAGCAGGCGGCGTTCATGTCGGATCGTTCAGGAGGAACCAGGCAGGGAACCGATTCCTCCGGAGGAAACAAGAAGTCTGTCAGAAAATAACCCAAAACGAGACAAAAACGTTTCTCTGGTTCCTGCTGAGGAAACATCACAAGTGGCAACATTACAGACATTAAATAACATTAAATAACATTAAATAACATTACAGACATTAAATAACATTAAATAACATTAAATAACATTACAGACATTAAATAACATTAAATAACATTACAGACATTAAATAACATTAAATAACATTAAATAACATTACAGTCATTAAATAACATTAAATAACATTAAATAACATTACAGACATTAAATAACATTAAATAACATTAAATAACATTACAGACATTAAATAACATTAAATAACATTACAGTCATTAAATAACATTATCGATAAAAACAACAATCCAACCAATAAAAACCTCCACAAAACAAAACAATTAAAAACAGCAGCAGACATGATGCAGCGCAAAAAGAAAAACCAACTGCAGTCAGAGCAAACGCTCGGATCAGAACCACTGGAGTTCTGATCCGGTTCTGTTTGGTTCTATTCAGTCTGAGTCCAACGTTTCACAGACCTGGAGAAAATACTTCAGTAGTTTTCATTCTGATCTACAAAGTTTTAATATGTTGAATTTCAAAAGCAGCATCACAAAAACTAAATGATTGTTTCAAAAGTCCAAATTTCTGATTTCACCAAATCCAACAATCAAACATTTTGCTTCATATTTAATATTTTAACTGAAAACCTGAACTTTAAAGAAAATCCCACAGATTAACTTTTAAAGATTCAATAATATTTATGGAACAACAAAAACAGTTTAGAAAAGTCACTAAAGTTTTATAAAAATAACCTGCAAGTTTCCTGGGAGTTAAATGGGAGCAAAGACAAAGTTTCCAAATATGAAGAAGTAAAATGACTCAGTTTTCAGTTTATTACTTTATTAATAACTGGTGCAATTGAAAACACAAAATAAAAAAAAATCAAGTAAGAATACATTTGCATATTATATCATAAAAACAACATATCCAAAGTGGTTCAGGACAGAATCAAAACAGCAACTGTAGTTTTTCTTTCAAACTGAAATGAGAAATAAATGAAATGATGCAGAGCTCTGAAGGCCACTAGTGTAAAAATGTCCAAACGTTCCTAAAATTAAACTGAATAAAAACGTTTCAGTAAGAAGCTGCCGTCTTTTCCTCACGTAAACCTGCCTGAGAACGGAGACGGCGGCTGCAGGACGTCTCTAACGTCCTCATGAGGGGACACAGTCCCGTCGATGTCTCTAACGTCCTCATGAGGGGACAGAGTCCCGTCGATGTCTCTAACGTCCTCATGAGGGGACAGAGTCCCATCGACGTCTAACGTCCTCATGAGGGGACAGAGTCCCCTCGACGTCTCTAACGTCCTCATGAGGGGACAGAGTCCCGTCGATGTCTCTAACGTCCTCATGAGGGGACAGAGTCCCATCGACGTCTAACGTCCTCATGAGGGGACAGAGTCCCATCGACGTCTAACGTCCTCATGAGGGGACAGAGTCCCGTCGATGTCTCTAACATCCTCATGAGGGGACAGAGTCCCGTCGATGTCTCTAACGTCCTCATGAGGGGACAGAGTCCCGTCGATGTCTCTAACGTCCTCATGAGGGGACAGAGTCCCATAGACGTCTAACGTCCTCATGAGGGGACAGAGTCCCGTCTCTAACGTCCTCATGAGGGGACAGAGTCCCGTCGATGTCTCTAACGTCCTCATGAGGGGACAGAGTCCCATCGACGTCTAACGTCCTCATGAGGGGACAGAGTCCCGTCTCTAACGTCCTCATGAGGGGACAGAGTCCCGTCTCTAACGTCCTCATGAGGGGACAGAGTCCCGTCTCTAACGTCCTCATGAGGGGACAGAGTCCCCTCGACGTCTCTAAAGTCCTCATGAGGGGACAGAGTCCCATCGACGTCTAACGTCCTCATGAGGGGACAGAGTCCCCTCGATGTCTCTAACGTCCTCATGAGGGGACATAGTCCCGTCTCTAACGTCCTCGTGAGGGGACAGAGTCCCGTCGATGTCTCTAACGTCCTCATGAGGGGACAGAGTCCCGTCTCTAACGTCCTCATGAGGGGACAGAGTCCCGTCTCTAACGTCCTCATGAGGGGACAGAGTCCCCTCGATGTCTCTAACGTCCTCATGAGGGGACATAGTCCCGTCTCTAACGTCCTCGTGAGGGGACAGAGTCCCGTCGATGTCTCTAACGTCCTCATGAGGGGACAGAGTCCCGTCGATGTCTCTAACGTCCTCATGAGGGGACAGAGTCCCGTCTCTAACGTCCTCATGTGGGGACAGAGTCCCGTCGATGTCTCTAACGTCCTCATGTGGGGACAGAGTCCCGTCGATGTCTCTAACGTCCTCATGTGGGGACGGAGTCCCGTCGATGTCTTTAACGTCCTCATGAGGGGACAGAGTCCCGTCGATGTCTCTAACGTCCTCATGTGGGGACAGAGTCCCGTCGATGTCTTTAACGTCCTCATGAGGGGACAGAGTCCCGTCTCTAACGTCCTCATGAGGGGACAGAGTCCCGTCAATGTCTCTAACGTCCTCATGTGGGGACGGAGTCCCGTCAATGTCTCTAACGTCCTCATGAGGGGACAGAGTCCCGTCGATGTCTCTAACGTCCTCATGAGGGGACAGAGTCCCGTCGATGTCTCTAACGTCCTCATGAGGGGACAGAGTCCCATCGACGTCTAACGTCCTCATGAGGGGACAGAGTCCCGTCGATGTCTCTAACGTCCTCATGAGGGGACAGAGTCCCGTCGATGTCTCTAACGTCCTCATGAGGGGACAGAGTCCCATCGACGTCTAACGTCCTCATGAGGGGACAGAGTCCCGTCTCTAACGTCCTCATGAGGGGACAGAGTCCCCTCGACGTCTCTAAAGTCCTCATGAGGGGACAGAGTCCCATCGACGTCTAACGTCCTCATGAGGGGACAGAGTCCCCTCGATGTCTCTAACGTCCTCACGAGGGGACATAGTCCCGTCTCTAACGTCCTCGTGAGGGGACAGAGTCCCGTCGATGTCTCTAACGTCCTCATGAGGGGACAGAGTCCCGTCGATGTCTCTAACGTCCTCATGAGGGGACAGAGTCCCGTCTCTAACGTCCTCATGTGGCGACGGAGTCTCGTCGATGTCTCTAACGTCCTCATGAGGGGACAGAGTCCCGTCTCTAACGTCCTCATGTGGCGACGGAGTCTCGTTGATGTCTCTAACGTCCTCATGAGGGGACAGAGTCCCCTCGACGTCTCTAACGTCCTCATGAGGGGACAGAGTCCCCTCGACGTCTCTAACGTCCTCATGAGGGGACAGAGTCCCCTCGACGTCTCTAACGTCCTCATGAGGGGACAGAGTCCCGTCTCTATCGTCCTCATGAGGGGACAGAGTCCCGTCTCTAACGTCCTCATGAGGGGACAGAGTCCCGTCGATGTCTCTAACGTCCTTATGAGGGGACAGAGTCCCGTCTCTAACGTCCTCATGAGGGGACAGAGTCCCGTCGATGTCTCTAACGTCCTCATGAGGGGACAGAGTCCCGTCGATGTCTCTAACGTCCTCATGAGGGGACAGAGTCCCGTCTCTAACGTCCTCATGTGGGGACAGAGTCCCGTCGATGTCTCTAACGTCCTCATGTGGGGACAGAGTCCCGTCGATGTCTCTAACGTCCTCATGTGGGGACGGAGTCCCGTCGATGTCTTTAACGTCCTCATGAGGGGACAGAGTCCCGTCGATGTCTCTAACGTCCTCATGTGGGGACAGAGTCCCGTCGATGTCTTTAACGTCCTCATGAGGGGACAGAGTCCCATCTCTAACGTCCTCATGAGGGGACAGAGTCCCGTCAATGTCTCTAACGTCCTCATGTGGGGACGGAGTCCCGTCGATGTCTCTAACGTCCTCATGAGGGGACAGAGTCCCGTCTCTAACGTCCTCATGAGGGGACAGAGTCCCGTCTCTAACGTCCTCATGAGGGGACAGAGTCCCGTCTCTAACGTCCTCATGAGGGGACAGAGTCCCCTCGACGTCTCTAAAGTCCTCATGAGGGGACAGAGTCCCATCGACGTCTAACGTCCTCATGAGGGGACAGAGTCCCCTCGATGTCTCTAACGTCCTCATGAGGGGACATAGTCCCGTCTCTAACGTCCTCGTGAGGGGACAGAGTCCCGTCGATGTCTCTAACGTCCTCATGAGGGGACAGAGTCCCGTCTCTAACGTCCTCATGAGGGGACAGAGTCCCGTCTCTAACGTCCTCATGAGGGGACAGAGTCCCCTCGATGTCTCTAACGTCCTCATGAGGGGACATAGTCCCGTCTCTAACGTCCTCGTGAGGGGACAGAGTCCCGTCGATGTCTCTAACGTCCTCATGAGGGGACAGAGTCCCGTCGATGTCTCTAACGTCCTCATGAGGGGACAGAGTCCCGTCTCTAACGTCCTCATGTGGGGACAGAGTCCCGTCGATGTCTCTAACGTCCTCATGTGGGGACAGAGTCCCGTCGATGTCTCTAACGTCCTCATGTGGGGACGGAGTCCCGTCGATGTCTTTAACGTCCTCATGAGGGGACAGAGTCCCGTCGATGTCTCTAACGTCCTCATGTGGGGACAGAGTCCCGTCGATGTCTTTAACGTCCTCATGAGGGGACAGAGTCCCGTCTCTAACGTCCTCATGAGGGGACAGAGTCCCGTCAATGTCTCTAACGTCCTCATGTGGGGACGGAGTCCCGTCAATGTCTCTAACGTCCTCATGAGGGGACAGAGTCCCGTCGATGTCTCTAACGTCCTCATGAGGGGACAGAGTCCCGTCGATGTCTCTAACGTCCTCATGAGGGGACAGAGTCCCATCGACGTCTAACGTCCTCATGAGGGGACAGAGTCCCGTCGATGTCTCTAACGTCCTCATGAGGGGACAGAGTCCCGTCGATGTCTCTAACGTCCTCATGAGGGGACAGAGTCCCATCGACGTCTAACGTCCTCATGAGGGGACAGAGTCCCGTCTCTAACGTCCTCATGAGGGGACAGAGTCCCCTCGACGTCTCTAAAGTCCTCATGAGGGGACAGAGTCCCATCGACGTCTAACGTCCTCATGAGGGGACAGAGTCCCCTCGATGTCTCTAACGTCCTCACGAGGGGACATAGTCCCGTCTCTAACGTCCTCGTGAGGGGACAGAGTCCCGTCGATGTCTCTAACGTCCTCATGAGGGGACAGAGTCCCGTCGATGTCTCTAACGTCCTCATGAGGGGACAGAGTCCCGTCTCTAACGTCCTCATGTGGCGACGGAGTCTCGTCGATGTCTCTAACGTCCTCATGAGGGGACAGAGTCCCGTCTCTAACGTCCTCATGTGGCGACGGAGTCTCGTTGATGTCTCTAACGTCCTCATGAGGGGACAGAGTCCCCTCGACGTCTCTAACGTCCTCATGAGGGGACAGAGTCCCCTCGACGTCTCTAACGTCCTCATGAGGGGACAGAGTCCCCTCGACGTCTCTAACGTCCTCATGAGGGGACAGAGTCCCGTCTCTATCGTCCTCATGAGGGGACAGAGTCCCGTCTCTAACGTCCTCATGAGGGGACAGAGTCCCGTCGATGTCTCTAACGTCCTTATGAGGGGACAGAGTCCCGTCTCTAACGTCCTCATGAGGGGACAGAGTCCCGTCGATGTCTCTAACGTCCTCATGAGGGGACAGAGTCCCGTCGATGTCTCTAACGTCCTCATGAGGGGACAGAGTCCCGTCTCTAACGTCCTCATGTGGGGACAGAGTCCCGTCGATGTCTCTAACGTCCTCATGTGGGGACAGAGTCCCGTCGATGTCTCTAACGTCCTCATGTGGGGACGGAGTCCCGTCGATGTCTTTAACGTCCTCATGAGGGGACAGAGTCCCGTCGATGTCTCTAACGTCCTCATGTGGGGACAGAGTCCCGTCGATGTCTTTAACGTCCTCATGAGGGGACAGAGTCCCATCTCTAACGTCCTCATGAGGGGACAGAGTCCCGTCAATGTCTCTAACGTCCTCATGTGGGGACGGAGTCCCGTCGATGTCTCTAACGTCCTCATGAGGGGACAGAGTCCCGTCGATGTCTCTAACGTCCTCATGAGGGGACAGAGTCCCATCGACGTCTAACGTCCTCATGAGGGGACAGAGTCCCGTCGATGTCTCTAACGTCCTCATGAGGGGACAGAGTCCCGTCGATGTCTCTAACGTCCTCATGAGGGGACAGAGTCCCATCGACGTCTAACGTCCTCATGAGGGGACAGAGTCCCGTCTCTAACGTCCTCATGAGGGGACAGAGTCCCCTCGACGTCTCTAAAGTCCTCATGAGGGGACAGAGTCCCATCGACGTCTAACGTCCTCATGAGGGGACAGAGTCCCCTCGATGTCTCTAACGTCCTCACGAGGGGACATAGTCCCGTCTCTAACGTCCTCGTGAGGGGACAGAGTCCCGTCGATGTCTCTAACGTCCTCATGAGGGGACAGAGTCTCGTCGATGTCTCTAACGTCCTCATGAGGGGACAGAGTCCCGTCTCTAACGTCCTCATGTGGCGACGGAGTCTCGTTGATGTCTCTAACGTCCTCATGAGGGGACAGAGTCCCCTCGACGTCTCTAACGTCCTCATGAGGGGACAGAGTCCCCTCGACGTCTCTAACGTCCTCATGAGGGGACAGAGTCCCGTCTCTATCGTCCTCATGAGGGGACAGAGTCCCGTCTCTAACGTCCTCATGAGGGGACAGAGTCCCGTCGATGTCTCTAACGTCCTCATGAGGGGACAGAGTCCCGTCTCTAACGTCCTCATGAGGGGACAGAGTCTCGTCGATGTCTCTAACGTCCTCATGAGGGGACAGAGTCCCGTCTCTAACGTCCTCATGTGGCGACGGAGTCTCGTTGATGTCTCTAACGTCCTCATGAGGGGACAGAGTCCCCTCGACGTCTCTAACGTCCTCATGAGGGGACAGAGTCCCGTCTCTATCGTCCTCATGAGGGGACAGAGTCCCGTCTCTAACGTCCTCATGAGGAGACAGAGTCCAGTCTCTAACGTCCTCATGAGGGGACAGAGTCCCCTCGACGTCTCTAAAGTCCTCATGAGGGGACAGAGTCCCATCGACGTCTAATGTCCTCATGAGGGGACAGAGTCCCCTCGATGTCTCTAACGTCCTCATGAGGGGACATAGTCCCGTCTCTAACGTCCTCGTGAGGGGACAGAGTCCCCTCGATGTCTCTAACGTCCTCACGAGGGGACATAGTCCCGTCTCTAACGTCCTCATGAGGGGACAGAGTCCCGTCTCTAACGTCCTCATGAGGGGACAGAGTCCCGTCTCTAACGTCCTCATGAGGGGACAGAGTCCCGTCTCTAACGTCCTCATGAGGGGACAGAGTCCCCTCGACGTCTCTAAAGTCCTCATGAGGGGACAGAGTCCCGTCTCTAACGTCCTCGTGAGGGGACAGAGTCCCGTCGATGTCTCTAACGTCCTCATGAGGGGACAGAGTCCCGTCTCTAACGTCCTCATGAGGGGACAGAGTCCCGTCTCTAACGTCCTCATGAGGGGACAGAGTCCCGTCTCTAACGTCCTCATGAGGGGACAGAGTCCCCTCGACGTCTCTAAAGTCCTCATGAGGGGACAGAGTCCCATCGACGTCTAACGTCCTCATGAGGGGACAGAGTCCCCTCGATGTCTCTAACGTCCTCACGAGGGGACATAGTCCCGTCTCTAACGTCCTCGTGAGGGGACAGAGTCCCGTCGATGTCTCTAACGTCCTCATGAGGGGACAGAGTCCCGTTGATGTCTCTAACGTCCTCATGAGGGGACAGAGTCCCGTCTCTAACGTCCTCATGTGGGGACAGAGTCCCGTCGATGTCTCTAACATCCTCATGTGGGGACAGAGTCCCGTCAATGTCTCTAACGTCCTCATGTGGGGACAGAGTCCCGTCGATGTCTCTAACGTCCTCATGTGGGGACGGAGTCCCATCGATGTCTTTAACGTCCTCATGAGGGGACAGAGTCCCGTCTCTAACGTCCTCATGAGGGGACAGAGTCCCGTCGATGTCTCTAACGTCCTCATGAGGGGACAGAGTCCCGTCGATGTCTCTAACGTCCTCATGTGGGGACGGAGTCCCGTCGATGTCTTTAACGTCCTCATGAGGGGACAGAGTCCCGTCGATGTCTCTAACGTCCTCATGTGGGGACGGAGTCCCGTCAATGTCTCTAACGTCCTCATGAGGGGACAGAGTCCCGTCGATGTCTCTAACGTCCTCATGAGGGGACAGAGTCCCGTCGATGTCTCTAACGTCCTCATGTGGGGACAGAGTCCCGTCGATGTCTTTAACTTCCTCATGAGGGGACAGAGTCCCGTCTCTAACGTCCTCATGTGGCGACGGAGTCTCGTTGATGTCTCTAACGTCCTCATGAGGGGACAGAGTCCCGTCTCTAACGTCCTCATGAGGGGACAGAGTCCCGTCTCTAACGTCCTCATGAGGGGACAGAGTCCCGTCGATGTCTCTAACGTCCTCATGAGGGGACAGAGTCCCGTCGATGTCTCTAACGTCCTCATGAGGGGACAGAGTCCCGTCGATGTCTCTAACGTCCTCATGTGGGGACAGATTCCCGTCGATGTCTTTAACTTCCTCATGAGGGGACAGAGTCCCGTCTCTAACGTCCTCATGTGGCGACGGAGTCTCGTTGATGTCTCTAATGTCCTCATGAGGGGACAGAGTCCCGTCTCTAACGTCCTCATGTGGCGACGGAGTCTCGTTGATGTCTCTAATGTCCTCATGAGGGGACAGAGTCCCGTCTCTAACGTCCTCATGAGGGGACAGAGTCCCGTCTCTAACGTCCTCATGAGGGGACAGAGTCCCGTCTCTAACGTCCTCATGAGGGGACAGAGTCCCGTCTCTAACGTCCTCATGAGGGGACAGAGTCCCGTCTCTAACGTCCTCATGAGGGGACAGAGTCCCGTCTCTAACGTCCTCATGAGGGGACAGAGTCCCGTCGATGTCTCTAACATCCTCATGAGGGGACAGAGTCCCGTCTCTAACGTCCTCATGAGGGGACAGAGTCCCGTCGATGTCTCTAACGTCCTCATGAGGGGACAGAGTCCCGTCGATGTCTCTAACGTCCTCATGAGGGGACAGAGTCCCGTCGCTCTGTCCAGACGTCGCAGACAGTTTTGCGTTCGGAGTCTGACGGCCTCCGCGAGAAAAGCATGAGATAAAACCGTAACTGCAAAAGGCCAAGGCACAAATAATCAGTAGCAATCGAAACGTCCAGCAACATTACAGGTCGAGTGCAGGAGGCGCCGCTCACCGTGGAAACAAACATTCATAAAACAACTTTTCTTCGAGCAGTATTGCCTTCTGAACTACATGATGCCATAAAGTGCTCCTTTTCAGTCACAATTATTAAACACGGAGAAACGGCGCGACTCGGATGCATGCTTATCGCGATGAGACAGTTTGATGTCATCATGGTTGTTCTTTTTAAATTATCCGTTAAAGTGGGACGGCTTTTATTCTCCTGCAAAAACAGAAAATGTGAGCAGCATGTTTTCCATCTGAACCGTGTCGGAGAGTCCAGGTGTTTCATTTTCACTCATTCATCAGCAGAACGATGCAGGTGTTGGAACCAGGAAGTAAAGTTTGTTCAGACATTGTTCTGTGGAAAATGTAAAAACTCTGCAGCGTTTCCACCGCAGACTAAAAATCAATTCCAATTCTACATGTTCATCAATAAAAATTAAAGTCCAAGAAACAGAGAAATTAAAATTTTCCCTCATTACAAACAGAAACAATGTAAGGACAGAAAGCAGAGTCTGAATTTAAAACTAAACTTGAATGAACTAGAAAACAATTCAATAGTTTAAATGGAAACTTTGAAGGGAAAATTTAAAACCAATCAATGAAATATATTGATCCAGTTCTGATGTTCAGTCAGAAAGTCACAAAATACAAAAACCAAATTACAATTAATCAGCAAAGAAACAAAGAAGAAGAAACTGAACCTGGATTCAGACATTTTTATCTTTAAATCTGTCAGGATGGAAACATTTAAAACATTTTAAAACATCATGGATGACGAGGGAAAAACTTCACATTAAGCAAAATGAACAGAAAATATTTGATTTGAAAACATCCAAACAGAAACAAATTACAGATTACAGATATTTTTATAAAATATCTGCTGACCAGTTAAAATGTGGATGAAATATCATCATCGTGGCTTTTAGCAAATAGAAATAATTCAGGCATCTACCTGAGCTGAAAGTGAAGAAGTTTGATCTGATTTAAGTGAATTTAATTTGATTAAAAGTTTTTACATCATCAGAGTTCTGACAAACTTTTACTAAATGTTGGTTTGTATTAAAATACAACAGGTAGTTGCACTAAGTTATTTGGATTGATGACTTTTTGCTTGTGTTGAAGATGTTTCAGATAAACCAGACAAAATGAAAAGACAAATAAAATAAAAGCAAAAAATGGACAAAAGTTTCTGACGTAATAAAATCGATTTAATTCAAGTGAGAATAAATTAAAGTGACAATTTTTCACTGCAAAAAGTAATGCTAGCATTTTCATTTGAAACACTTTTTACTGAATATAAAATATTACTGGATGTTTTCAGTAGGTGTAATAAAGAGAATTGGTATTTTATAGTTTTGGTAGCATTATTCTTTTTGCAGTTTGTTTCCCGTCATGGAAGACATTTTCTCTAATTAAAAAAATAAAGTTTAACAGTGTTTTGATGTCGACTCTCATTCTTCAAGTGCGATTCACTGATGGATGCAGGTCAGTCAATTTGAAAGGAAGCCACACGTTGAATTTCAGGTGGAAGAAAAAAGTACAGCATGCATTTAAAATGTTTTATAAACTAAAGGCAAAGATATTGTTGTGCAAAACATTTTAAAGAACAATAATGAAGAAGAAAACATCAAAACATTTCAACCAGAACAGGAAGAAAAACAGAGAAACAGTAAAAACTTTACATGTTGGTCTGAGTGTTGCAACTGAGCCGAAAACAGCAGAAACGTCTGAACCGGATTTACAGAAACCAGATTTTAAATCACGTTCATAAACTGAGGCGAAGCGTCCGAAACACTAAATCATGAATGACTGAATCATTCTGGATGGAGTTTGAGGCACAATGAATGAATGAATGAGTGAATGAGTGAATCTCTACAGGGATACAGATTACTAGATTATCCTGCCTGTGCAGTGACAACTAATCCTACAACATTTTGTTTTATATAAGTGTCTTAGAGGAACAGATTATATTTGTTGTGCAGCAGATTAAGCAGATAATCGAACGTGTTGCCCATTTCACTGGAGTCGCCTCTGACTGATGCAGCAACAGGGAGTTAAAGGAACCGTTTGAATTTCTACCACTGGGTTTGTCTGAGGTATCTATAAGAAGTCAGTATCTTATCAGTACCTTCAGTCAATTCTCCGTTACTCATCTGACTATATAAGAGCTGCTAAATGTATCTTGGTCCAAAACTCCCATCCTAAAATAACTTAGGATGGAATAATTAATGTGAGGACTTTACCTTTGTACTCGAAAGTTTTAGATTTATGCTCTAACATGTAGCTTTGTTTTAAAGTTAGCAGAACACAACAGTAAAGTTAAATGTTATCTGTTTGCTTCATAGCTAGCTGCAACATTAGCTTGACTGTTAGCTTGGCTGTTACCATAACTTGGAAATAAAGTTGGCAGGCAGGCAGTCAATCTGACTGCAAGTCTGTTAGCCCAACTGCTAGCTTGACATATCTTGCTTGTTAGCTTGACAGCTGTGGATTTGCCATTAGCTTGACGGTTGTCTTGCTTATAGCTCAACACTGAGGTCAGTAATTAAACATTAGACTCTGCCCCGCTAATGCTCTGTTAGCATTGCATATTATTTATTAGCACATTTATAAGGCTGTAAATCAACTGTTAGCTCAACACTTAGCACCATGCTAGCTGAGGGTGACCTTGCCTATAGCTTCAGAGTAAACCGAACCATTAGCCTGAATTAAAGCTGTTCTGTTTGACACTTACTCTGAATTTCATTTGTACTCAGAAGTAAAAATCTGAGTCCAAGTTTGAAATGAATGAGAAATCCAAATTCAGTTTGAACTGTGAAGTCAGAGGTTTTGGTGCAACAGGCAAACTTAGCAAAGTTTTCATCCTTCTGTTTATTTTTTATTAAAATTAGTCACATATCCTGCTGAATAAAATATGTTTGTCAGCATATTCTCTAGTCGGTAAATGCATAAAATACAACGACATTAGCTTGTATTGCTAGTAGCAGTGAGTCTGGTCCCTGAGCACAACAATCAAATCATAAAGGTTTTCTGACCAACAAATGGCCCGTGGTGAAGATGGGACTGTTAGCTCAACTATTAGCCTGTTAGCTTTACAGTTAGCTCATTTATTATCTTGAAAATTAGTTTGAGAGTTGGTTTTTCTGTTAGTGTGACAGCAACTATCAGCTACATTCACCACCTTCACACTAACTAATGTCCTTAACAAGTCACTGAGATCACACTGAGTCCTACCTAGTAGGTAAAAAACTGACTACTTATAGCTACTCCACACAACCCCATTAAATTCAAACTATTCCCTATAAGTTATAAAATTCTTGACAGCTGAAGGAACTGAGGAAACATCTTCTTACGGCTCATTAAAAAACAGACTAACAAGTTTGAATTCACCTCCAAGGAGTTCTGCTTTTCCTATTAAATCTACATTTTCTTTTTAAAATATACAGCAGATCTGCAGCGCTTCAAAAATATAAAACCGTCTACACAGAGTGAGATTGTTACATAGAGTTTATAGTAGAGTAATAAAAGCAGAGCGGAGGCTCGGTGTGGTATTATCTGCTTCTACATGCGATACCAGCTGATAAATCAAGTCTTCAAAGTTTTTCAGGTTTTACGTCACAATCTGTGATTCTACAGTAAAGTAGGAAAAGCAGTTCAGGCCTCAAAATGTTTCCAGGTCGTTCATAACATCCAGATTTCAAAATTACAAATAGGACAAGATTTAAATACAATTAAGAAACTTTAAGTATATATAAATGTCTTATTGCAAAGTAGGATAAATAACATTTCCTACACTAGATTTATTAAGGCCTGGTATATATTTAAATGATTTTGAACCATTTTAGAGCAATTCAAACATAACAAAGCTAAATATGCATTTATCTTAGCATATAATAAGTTTAGTGTTTAACTTTTCAAAATATATAAAAAAGATTAGCAGTAGATTTAATTACTTTCTTAATAAGTACATTATTTTCATTGATAGCAAAAATAGTAAAGAATTAAGTTTTAAAACATGCACCAGCTAATCGCAGTGAAATTACAACTTTATGGTTCACTTTAGGCAGCTGCTACAGGAGGATTCATTTCACTTTTTACAATTTAATGACTTGATTATTTATTGTAGAAACCTGAAAGCGAAGCATTGCTTTTCCTATGTTGCATTACGTTGTGTTGCTCTGTCATAAAATCCCAGTAAACTTTAGTCAAAATGTTCTAAAATTAATATTTTTGTCTTTAGCAAGAAAAACCTCAGAGTTCAAAACAGCAACATTAACATCGACTAATGTAGAAAACTTTTAAAAACCTTCAGATTTCACTTTTTAAAGCTGTTTATGACTCAGAAATAGGTTAATGGAGCAACACTTTGCTGTAAATCAAACATAAATAAATTATTCAGACAATCCAAAATAAATCAGAATTGATTATATTTCTCTGTTTGGGTCATTTTAGGGAAAGCCTTGAATAAATCTCAGCTGAGAAACTTGAAAATGCTACAAGAGCAGGTTCTGTGTGAGTTATTTTTTATTTCAAATTTATTTTCACATTATGAAGTTTTCTGATCCTTCAAAATGTTGTCAGAAATCTGAGATTTACACACAGCCCCATAATTTAAAGGTTAAAACATCTTTTATAAATGTTTTTTTACTTCCCAAAGTTTCTTACGAAGCGTTTCACAGCCTCTGAAGCCTCTGAAGCTTCAGGTTTTCCTGGGTTCTGGTTCAGTAGGAACCTGGTGGTTCTTAGAGCTTTTCTACATGTTAGAAGTTCATATCCGTCTCCAGCCACTTTCTGCTCTGTTCTGCACTGAGAAACTTGTCACACATTTTAACCTCATTTTTTTGTCCATACGAAGGTTTGCATGTTTCTGGTCTGTAAATCTGGTGCAGAAGCTGCAACCGCTAACAGCAGCGATGGACGACGAAGCCGCTCCTCTCGGCCCTCTGGGGTCATTTCTGTATAAATGACCTGATTGGATGCTAGAAAAAACTGTTGTTGTGTTCAAGTTGTGCTAAAAGGAGTTAGCATATCAGGGGAGCTATGCTAGCCTAAAATAGCATCTTAATGCTAAACATGTAGCAGCTAATGCTAATGTTAGCGTCCACAGTCCTGGACAGAATAAAATTTTGCTCCAATCAGATGGTTTAAGAAACTAAATAACAGATTAAAAACTATAATATCTTAGTTGTTGAGCTCATGTTTCTATTTATTAAATAATTTAGCAGCAAAAATTGGTTTTCAAGATAATTTGTTGCTTATTCTGTCAATATACGGTTTTAAATTAAACAATTAATTAATTACAGACTCTGTAATTAACTCAGTTAAAGCTTTAATCGAGTCCCATCGCTGTCGTCCATGGAGCTGAATTATCACCAGAGTTTGAGCGAGTCTGAAAACGTACAAACCTGTTATGGTTAAACTTTTACATTTACTGCAACTTTCCAAAGTAGTTCAATAACATGCTTTCACTTTGTCATTGTAACTGTTTTATGGGGATTTTTATTTTTAAGAATACCAAACTAAATCTGGGTAAACATGGAAAAAGCAAAGGGGCGTAAATACTTTGTGTCTTTATACATATTGGCCAACATTATGTTGCCGTGTTTCATGAGATGAGAGACGGTTCATATCCCTGAATTCATGTGCCAGCAAAGCATCAGAAATTTAGTGTTTCAAATATTTTCTGACAGTAAGTTAGTAAATCTGAGATGATTCCAGCGAAAACAAAACGACATGAAAGTAAGAAGTTTGGATCAAACATGGAGACAGACGGTTGGTGAGGAACAAGAACAGACAGGAGACTTTTGGTTCCAGTGTCGCCCCCTAATGGTCACCCCAGGAATGGTGCAGCATCATGCAAACCATGCAGAAACAAGGATGTCTTCATATAAAAAATAAGTGTTACAAAATGGCATAGCAGGTATATGTTCCATTCAATCTCTGTTCTTTTTCCTGATAAATCCTGAAATTTGCAGTGTCTACACTAAAAGTCGCATGCGTCACATGCAGTGCGGTTGGCTTTGCAGCAGTAAAGCTTTTGGTGTATATATTACGTATAATGTTCTTTTTTAGCTAAATTTTCGTGAAGAGTGCGCTGTACAGAGTTTTTCTTTACAAACGGTCTGCTTTCCCTTTTTTTGTTTTGCCGTTGGGGCGGACTCGTTGCCGGTCTCCGTCTGGACCGCGGTGGTCTCTGCAGGTCGTTCAGAACGCGCAGCAACGAGGCGGATTAGATCCACCTTCGGCCCAAAGGTGTGGCTTTGACCCAGCGTTCTGGGTTTTACAGGCATGGGTTGGATTTAAGGTCTCAGAGCCGAGGCGACGTCGTGTTTCAGGGCGGCGTGTTCCACTCTGCGTCCCCGAACCCCTCGCCGGTGGAGGAGAGGGGCAGGGCGCCCCCGCTGGGCGTGAAGGGGTCCGTGTCCGTGTCCGTCTCGCCCTCGGCCAAGTAGCTCGGCCTGGTTCTCGTCCAGCTGGCCTCCCCGGCCGCCACCGCCGCCCCCATCGACAGGTCCAACCCCGCCTCGCCCTCCCGCTCCCCGGAGATGCTGAACCCGCTGGGCGAGCGCTCCAGCTCCTCGTGGTTCACCGACAGGAGCGAGAGCGGCGAGTCGCCCCCCCCTGTGGTCCTGCCCCGCCCCGCCGACAGGTCCTGCAGGGAGCTGATGGGCAACACGGTCGGCCGCTCCGTATACGTGGGGATGGCGCCGCCTGCCGACCTGACCCCCTGCCTGCCGCCTCGCCCTCTGCTGCAGGTCGAATTGGCTTTGCTGACAGGCACCTGGTATGACATCTGAGGGAACACCTCGGAGTAGTTGAGGAAAACCCGGCGGATCTCACCGTTCGCCGTCTGGTCGCAGGCCTCCACGGTCATCCGGGCGTCGCCGGCCGAGTCCACCTGCAGGTGCTCGGTGTGCTGGATGTGCATGTCCACCAGGAAGTCCAGCTTCTTCTCCATGTCCTCCACCTGAGACAGAGACACATCCGTCCATGAGCTCAGGAAAGTGACCCGGAACACCGACGCTCAGAACCATGAAGGACACGGTCAGCTGCTTCTCCAGGTTCAGAAATACGTTTTATTCCTGATTCCACAGAGAAGAAATTCATGGATTTAAAGGTTTTCATAAACTTGAACTATGAATAAATTTAATTAATCAACCAATAAAAACACAACAAAATAATAGCAGCACAACAAAAACACACCAGAGTCCACAGATGGGAAGTGGGGGCATCAGACCATTATATAGTTCTTTAATTTGAACTCTCACCTGTCTCTCCACCCTGACAAATCTACCCATCATGCTTTGGTCTTCAGTGTCTGGCATGGACGTGGCTTTGGCTAAGTAGGACTCATGCCTGAAACAAAGAGAAACACGAACATGAAGATGGTGCCGCCATTACATGCTTGGACATTAGCGATGCAGAATGGTGTCGCAGTACCTGGGTGACTGGCTGGACGGGTAGTTAAAGGGTGTTTTCTGGGGCTTCTTGCTTTTCGGGGTGAGGGGAGGTCCAGGGGCAAGAATCATGTCGATCCTTTAGAGAAGGAACACATTGAGCACGGCACAGATGAGGCATTTAGCTAGATTTACCCTCCACATCTGTGTGGTGTCTGCTCACCTTGTCTGGAGGTATTTAATTCTGCAGAGCATGTCCAGATGTCCGGCAGAGTACTGCTCAATCACATCTTTGACATCGTAAGGCCTCAGAGTTTCCTTAAACCTCTTCTTGTTCAAGAGAAATTGCATGATCCTGTGAAAAAAAGTCCAAGATCAGGATTTCAACGAGGAGCGTAGCTGCATCTGTTGAAGCTTTGCAACTTCCTGGAGTTTAACCAACTACACCGTCCAACCGAGGCAGAAGAGTCTTAAAAACCTCAGGACATCCGTCCATTGTGGGGACTGGTTTCTATCTCCAACGGTCATTGGGCACAAAGGGCTGTACACCCTGGACAGGTCAGTGATCCATCACAGGGTAATGCTAAGGGCATCTCAGTGGCCAACAAACCTAACACTGATGTTTTACATTGCTGAGCTGTAGGATGCAGGTTCAATGTCTGCCCTGGGTTGGCTGCTTGGGGGGATGGGCCAAAACCACCAGGAGAAGATGTCAAAGAGGCGTCAAACGACTAAAAACTACCAAACTGCTGGGTCTCAGAGAGAGGTCATGCCAGATGCTAGAATGTCTTTTTCTTTGGTCAAGTACATATCTCACCACCCAGTCCAAGACTGTAAGGCAGACGGAGCAGCAAATTAAACCCTGTTGACTTTGATTGGACTGGAGGGAGCAGTAATAAAACAAGCACTGTGGGTCAGTCCTGTTCTTGTATTGGTGGCATTATCCTTTCAGTCTAAATTCGGTGCCCTCAGGTGGATAATGTTCATCTTAAGGACTGCCTGGTCTCAGTCCTCAGAGTTCAGATGAATCTGTCGGCGCTCCAACGTAGCCACTCTCTGTGCACAACCTCCAGTTTGGTTTAGACTGGTGTTTCAGTCCTCAGGGGCCACTGCCCTGCATACTTTAGATGTGTCTCTGTGCAGGAACACCCGATTCCAATGACTGCATGACCTCCTCTGCATGAAGATCTACTGTTAATCATCCACCTATTGGAGTCAGGTGAGTGGCAGAAGGGCCACACCTAAAACATGCAGGGCAGCGTTCCCTGAGGACTGGGACTGAGAAACACGGGCTTAGATCCAAGTCCAGCCTGGCAAAATGCCTTTTACTGAACAGTCACCTGACAGGAGCTCCTTTCTCTAGCCGCTCATTTCAGGCGAACCGTGCCCCGCCTCCTTTGGCTTTAACACTTTTCCTACTTGAGTTCAATCCCGTCATCCATCAGGTCTCTGACATGCTCGTCTTTCAGACCTGTTGCCACCCACTGAGCTGTTATCTTCAGCTCTTCCCAGAGTCCTCGGCTGCTGCAGGAGCTCCGGTGTTTGGCAGAAAGTCTTGGGGGTCCTGAAACCAAAACTCTTCATGTCCGAGTTCCCCTTTCAGGGAGCCATTCAGCCGCAGCATAATGGGGAGGGAGGAAGAAGTGCTTTCACAGGGTTAATCATTCATCTCACAGGTCTTCACACTAGATTGAGTTCCTGCATCATGTCAGCTGTGTGGCCTATAGATGCTCCAGGAGGCCGTTAACATGGTTTACATCACTGATGTCGACACATCCAGCTTTGTATTGCTGAAAGTCACACTGAGCACACATGATGAACCTGAAGACCAATTACATGTGGAGCTGAGAGCAGTTTGCACTAAAACACATGAAGGCCTTTAACTTGGTCACCAACAAGGTTTTGATAAAAAGAAACATTTTAACTGGTAACACATATAATACTGATATAATACTGCCTGATTATTGCAACGTGCCAAGACAGGACAGAGCGAGGAGACTGCCATCTATGGAAAATGTTGGCCTAAAACAAAGTTTCGTTTCAGATCAGTAAGATAAGCATGGAGGGTTTCAGAGCTTCTGCAGGCCAGTGGCAGGAGGGAAGCCTGACATGCAGGGCAGAGCATGTTGACCATCACCTCTATGAAACACAATCCTCTGTTCATTTGATCAGGTTAAAACAGTCGGTGTTTTCTACAGACTGGTTGTTAAACACTTTTATGATCCGGCTTCGGGTCTTTCTGTACATGTTGTCCCTGGACATGATGGTTTCTCTCTGGATATTTCCCCTGAGAGACCAAAGACATTCCTCCGTACCACTCCATTCCTGGAGACCCTTCGGTTGTAGACCTGTGGGAAAATGGGCGGAGCTACAACACAGTCCTTCGGTTGGGACAGGAAACGGTTTTCTTCATGTTTGTTATTGCTCTAGTATGACGCAGCGTTAGGTGTTTGGGTTTAACCCAACCTGCCCAACGAGAGTCCAACTGGTGGTGGAAACATTCTCCACTGGACATAAAGTATCGTACCAAACCATGCCGTACCGCTCAGTGGAGACGAGGCAAAGACCTTTTCAGGTTTTCTCTCTAGACTTTGGATGATGTTTTAACAGAATCAAGCTCAAAGTTCAGGATCACTGGAAAGTGAGAAGGATTACTCCGGACCTGACTGCCCTGATGACCAGTTTCAGCGTCGGGATCATCTCCTCCAGAAGGATCTCTGGCGGGAAGCCCCGGTCCTCCAAGACTGGGTCTGCAAGGCCTCCAGTATCTGGAAGACAAACAGGATGCAGTCACCAGCAGCAAACTGAGCGCTGGCGGAGTCGTCCTCCTGCGGGTGGCGCTCTGACCTTCAGAGCTCTGCCGCAGCGTGTAGGCCTTCATCCGGAAGGCGGTCCGGAAGCGTTCGCGGTTACTGAAGCCGGCAGGTTTGGGCTCCTTGGAGGGGCTCTCCTCGATGGACTCGGCGTTAACCTTCCTGACCATCCCCAACGACGGCCTGGCGTTGGAGTTGCGAACCCGTTCCAGCAAACTCACCTTCTGACTGAGGTGGAGAGGAAAGGAGCAGAGCGTCAAACCGTTTACATCGTGTGTTTGACAATAACAAGCTGCTTTCTGAAGTGCAGAAACAGGAGAAACAGGTGTTGACCACAACCACACGGGCAGGACTGGCACTAAAATAATATATTCAAACATTTGTAGTAAATATTAAAGAATCGTGTAGGATTTCACCAGCTGAGGCAAAATCTGCCAAAATATTTTCTTGTAATGTATTAACTACAACTAATTAAATCTGAAATGGACAAAAATATTAAACTTTTCCATGACATCCGACCAATCGATCAAATTTATTTATAACACTTCTCAGCAGCAAGAAAGTGTTTTACATCATAAAACACAAACAGTCACCAACTGAGAAGTCAAACATTACATTTCGTTTCCATCACCAGTGCACATCATGCATGTTGGTCCATGTTCCATTTATTATGGTTTTATATGAACCTGCACCACGTCGGGATTCCTGCGTCTCCAACGGAAACATCTTTACATCCTCAGGTTCTGCATGTCAGAGCTGCACGAAGCGGCGAAGAACCCAAGGAGATTGGTCTTGTGACAATATCTGGCAGCACAAAGTCGCAGCTTTCTGGTAAAATAAGACTCCTGTGTCCCTGAGAAGAGGCGGGGAGGCGGGGCAGTAACCGGAGCCGGCAGCGGCCCAAACGAGGCCTCTGAAACGTGGAGCGCTCTCAGCGACTTTGCTCCCACAGCGGACACAATATGAGCCTCTATGTGGCCTCCGGGCAGAAAAGGGCCGGCAGATTACAGCGCTGAGAGGCTGCAGAAAGGCAGCGCTGTAAAGGAAGAGGGAATCTTCTTTCTGAATGCTCCTCGGCGAATAAAGAGCAGAAAATGGGATGTGATTATCCCCAGATCTCTCTAAACGAGGCGACACAACAAGCCCAGATAGTCCAAGCCCAAAGTTTTCAGCTCAGAGCTGTGGTGCTTATTTCCAACAACAAGATTAAACTTCATAGAGATAAAAGAGATCACAATAAGCCGGAATGGAGAAGATCTGAAAGGATCTGCTGGCAGCAAGCAGCAAAACTCATTTTCTGTTCACATTGCAGGGAAAAGATCCCAGATTAGCACCAAACTGTTGAAAAAAGCAAAAACTCACAAAGAGCACAAAGCGCTGCCGTGGTTTCTGGATGGAGTCCAAAGCAACCAGATGAAGTCCGACCCAGATCCGTCTCTTTGTTCAGGATCATGTCTTTATAGTTTCTGTGTTCATGCAGGATTTTCCCAGCAGTGTGATAGAAAATGAAAGACATCTGATTGTTTAACGAGGAGCTGAGAGGAATGAAGGAATGAGACGCAGACGGAGGAACGGATGGGCTCGACTAACACCAAAACTCACTGATCCATTTATTGGTATTCATCAGAAAATCAACCGATAATAAATACTAATTATCACGCAGGAGCAACTCAGACGAGTTCAGAACGAGAAGAAATGAGATTCAACAGTAAATCTGAACCTGTCAGAGACCAAAGTGATTAAAAGATTAAAAGCATTTTTTATTTTCTAATATTTTCAGTGATTTTGACATTTTGATGGGCTGCAGAAACTCATTACTGTCTCTGAGCTGATGAAGGGAAACCATCTTTAATTAATGAACCTGAACCGTCACTCATCATTCAGGCAGGACTAATGGGCGGACGCACTAATAAGTTCTCAAGAAATCCTCAGCTTGATGTTAAAGTCAGAATGAGCGGCCGTTCAGGATCGGCTTCTTCCCAGAGTCATTTATCCGAGTCATGGATTAATATAGGAAGCTATTTAAAGCCTGGCTGGGTGGGATATTTTAGGAAATGTTCATTATTTTCTCTCTTCAGCTGGTGGCCTAATTAAAGTCTTTACTGTAGGCACAGCTCTGTAATTTGCAGCATCTCTGCAGGAGACCCACCTGACCATGGCCTCCAAGGTGTCCTTCCTGTCAGACAGAGAGGACAGAAAGTCAGGAAATAAACAGAAACCTGTGAGATTCAGACTGGCATTTATCTGAAAACCTGAAAGTCTTTTAAACCTGCAGCTTTAAGGGCTGGACAGCCGGAGCCTCGTACCTGAAGCAGGGCAGAGAGATGATGGTTTCATAAAACCTCCAGGTGGCAATAAGATCCTCCCTGATGGGGTTGGTGGAGTAATACCGCCAGGCCGACTGGGTTCAACACAGAACAGCTTCAGGATTCTGATGCCACACACAGAACCAGACGGACACGTTTGGGTCTGATCTCTGACCTGGATGAGTCCGGCCGCCGGGTGGCGCCGCTTCTCAAAGTGCTTCTGTCTGTGCTGCTCCTGGACCTTCAGAGCCAAACCAGAACCCAGAATCCCCTGCAGCCAGAACCAGAGCCACAGTTCAGGCTGCAGCTTCATAAGAGCATTGATAAAAATAACAGAACGGCTCGGTCCGAACGAGCTTTAAGATCTAATTACTGCTGCATCAGTTTTGTATTGGATTAGTTCCAGTCAATAACAGATTTGATTCATTAGCCTTGTTTGTCGCTCAGCTTTAGTTTTTAACTGTTGGTGCAGTTGCTGTAAGTCCTCTCACGCTGACCGGCTGTCAGTCTAACCTGCATATCTGCAGCCGAGCATCGCAGCAGCTAATGGTCATGACTCTACACTCACGGCAGGCAGAGCGAAGAAGGAAACTCCGATCAGAGCGAAGGTGCCGGCCAACAGCCTCCCAGCCCAGGTCTTCGGGGTTTTGTCTCCGTATCCGATGGTGGTCAGCGTGATCTGCAGGAGAGAAACATCAGAAACCGGAAAGGTCACAGAGCAGATCCGCAGCCGTCGGGATCGGGAAGGACGACGGATTTAATGAGGAGAAAATCACAGCTTTATGGACCCGAGGCGTTCGTTACTGCAGAACTTCACACAGATTATTTCACTGTGGAGAGAAACTCTGTTCAGACCATGTCACAGCTATTCCCATTTACATGTTTATAGGGGGAATCCAGATTCCTTACATGAAATGAAACCTGTGTAGTTATTTCAGCAGCGGTGAACGTACCAGCCCCCACCACAGCGCGTCGGCGTACGTGTCGAAGTCCTGCTGCTGGCTCTGCGCCGTGGGGTTCTCCTGGTCAGACACGTTGACCGAGCCGTCGTCTTTCTCCACCAGGTAGACCAGGAAGGACGCCAGGATCAGAGACAGGAAGCCGATGTACCAGGCCGTGATCAGCTCCTGTGGAAACACCGGCAGAGCCGTAAAACCTCTGGAGCTGCACCCAGGCTGCTCAGACATCACGACGGACACGTTCTCCTTCTGCTGACGGTTTTAACCTGAGACAACTGATTAAATCCTCTCTACGCGTCTTTAGGATCCATAATGAAGCACAGAGGCAGACAGCAGAGATTAGCATGTGGATCAGTAACTCAATGGCAGGATTAACTCTGAAAACAAGACGTTGTTTGTGTCTTTACTTCACTTTAGGACTTTTTATTCACAGTTTTAGTGGATAAGATGGATCTAACCAATGAAAAATGGTAAACAGATTTTAAATTGTGCGTTTCTGTAATCCCTGGAAGCTACTTTATCGTTTTTCTGTTTCCAGACGTGTTTTCTCTGGTCGGTCGTACCTTACTGTGAGCGTAGATGGCCGAGCCCAGCAGCTTCCACGTGCCGCCTCTCCGGTCCATGCGCAGCATGCGCAGGATCTGCAGGAAGCGCAGGCTGCGCAGCGACGTGGCCAACACGTTGCCCTGGTTACGCACCGCCACCACCGGCACCGAGGCAATCAGCACGAAGATGTCTGCAGCAGAAGGACCAGAGTTTCTGAGAGCTAATGAGTTTGACCCCAACACGTCTTCGTTGGGGAAAAAGAGACAATTTTTCAAGAGATGCTAATCTCTGAGAGGACCTGACATAAAAAACTGATTTAGTTTGATTAATTCACTCTTCTCTTGAGAAAAGAGCCGCTGAAGTCTGCAGAGCTTCTCATTTAAGTCTCAGATAAATCCTAACACAGCTGACAGAAGTGTTAAAATGATGAAGGTTACAGGATGATGGATCCTGCTGCCAACTGTCAGAAAGGAAAGCTGCTCTCTGAATGGAGGAGAGAAACATCGGCTCTCACCGCCTCGTTTACCTGGAAGGTACCCAGATGACACTCTGGGGAAAAAATCAACCTCACAGGTTTGCTTTTATGTTGGTTTTTAGTTTAGCTTTCTTAAACTCTCTGGTGAATTTCAGAGCCAATAAAGTAGTTTAAAACATTCGTCCTGGAAATGTTCTTCAGGTGACAGAAGATCGACTTTGTAGTCGTCTTTATGTGTCTCTGAAGGCTCAGCTCTGAGGTTGATACTTTCCATCCTGATTTTTGAGTTTAATGTTACTATTAAACTAAAAAGGAGTGAAAAAGCTATTATTAGTATTTTTATCTTATTTTCCCTAATAAACGGAAAGAAAAATGATCAAATTTAATTTAAACTCTTTTTCTGTGCAATTTGATCTTTAAAAATCGATGGAACCAGAGGAAGTCCTGGTCGTTATCGTCTCCTGGTTTCTGCTCAGAGCTGCCAGCTCGCTGAGGACGGACAAATCAGGCGTCTTCAGCTCTTCAGTGGGAGTTTTAAAGGCTGAAGCAAGCAGCTCTAAATCTGGACAAACTGAGGATGTTTGATGCCTCCAGCAGCTTCAGGCATCCTGACTGCCACAGAGAGTGAAGGACAGCCTCTTCCAGGGAGGATTTCTGGCCAATTACTGGAAATTTATTCTGAAAAGCTGCTGGTTTGTTCAGGGCAGCTGACAAAGCTCCTGTCAGCCTGACTCACTCTGCCTGCACGGTGCATTTACGAATGTTTTCAGCCTTTTCTCTGAAATAATCATCATTGTGTTTCTTTCAGCTTTATAAATGACTTCCTGAGCCTTTAATTTTATCTGTAAGCATTAACATATTTATGATTCTCCCTGCTTACCCAGAATGCACAGCGGTTTGCGGGCGAACTTCAGCCTCCCCCTCCATCCTTTGTAGCGACAGCAGCAACCAGCCGCCCAGATCCTCAGTGCAAACTCTGCTCCGAATATGAAGATGGCAAACGTTTCCTGCAGAGGAAACAGGCTCACACATCACTCTGTGTGTGTGTGTGTGTGTGTGTGTGTTTTCTGTGGAGAGACGGAGTCGTTCTCACCAGTATGACCAGCCAGTGTGCAGAATCCTTCTCATGTTCCCTGAATGTGGTCAGTATGGCCAGAACCAAACATCCCAGAACGATCAGAAACCTGCAGAGAAAAGAAAAAACTGATCAGACAACAAAACGGTTCGAGAAATTACAAATTATCTGGAGGATAAATCAGCAGAAAACCAGCAAGAATTCAGCCAAACAGCGAGTTCGTTGCTGCTGCCACTAGAGGGCACCGTTTCCTCTTAAGACGACAACCATAAACTTAGACTAAACAATAAACGGTGCAGATTCTGCACGTTGCTGCCCCCTGGCGTCAGCTGTAAAAACACCAATAAATAAAACCGACCAGTTCTTCAACCTGAGATCCGAGCAGGACGATCCATTTAAGGCACCAAACATCCAGAGAGACGATGACAACCAGCATGACCCGACTGCAGGTTTTCCAGTTTAATCAGCAAAAATCAGCCTGAACTGAATTTATTTAACGGTTTAATGAGAGGAACAAGCAGCAAAAACAACTCAATGAATAAAAACATGCAGTGAAAAACAAGCAAAGCCTTCCTGGGGATTAATGATGAAACCAAGAACAGTTTTATGATTCGGGTCCAATAACAGAATATTTTACCAAATTAATAAACTTCTCATTTATCCCACTGGGAAGTTAAATATGGGCACATGGTGATGCTGAGGGAAGGAGGGACCTCCTGTAGCAGTCAGTCTCGCAACAAATCTTAAAAGGCCTCTGACTGAAGATTGTTGCTGAGTGAAATGCTAAAAGGTTAATCATAACAACTGTCCAAAAGTAAATAAGAGCAAAAATCTTTCCAGCTTCCCAGCATCCAAAACCAGAGGGAACGATGACGGGAACATTCCCTAAACTGAACTGATGTGTTTGATCCAGATCCAAAATATTAAAGTGATTAACAAAATCCTCCCGGGGTTGTTTACATCTCAAGCTGCTGCCGCCGTGAGCTGGACCAACCCAAACTGTAACGCCGAGGCTCCTTCATTACTTCCTGTTGGACAAATAAACGCAGCGCAGGGTCCCATCTGTGCTGTGATTTCAATCTGGGCCGTCCTGCAGAGAGCCAGCCGCCAGGACAGAAACCTCCTTCCCATCATTTCCCTCCGCCAGGCTCAGTGAGGAGAAGCTTTTCATCAGAGCGGAGGCGGAGGACGGACACTCAGAGGGAAACACTTCCTGTCCGTCTCTGACACAACAGACGAGGAACGAATGTTTTTCATCCCAGCAAGACAAAAAGTCCAAGAGTCTCAGTTCACTGCCTCAACAAAGATCAGCAAGATTTCTGAATCTGTCAGCAAATAAAGCAAAGAGACACTTAAAACTTGAAAGACAAATGATAAATTAAACTACACTGCGATACAATCAAATTGGTTCAGATAAGTTAAAATCAGCTAAATGAAGATGAACAAAGAAAGAAACAAATAAAATAAGCCGAGATGCAAAAAGTAGGTTAAAACAAAATCTCCAAATTAGCCAACATATAATAAACGTAAACTAAACAAAACAGAGATCATATAAAAAAAGCTAAACTTAAACTCAGCTGTTAGTCTAAAATGAAATAATGAATCAATGTGGATGAAATAATGTAAAATATTACAACATCTAATTTTGTCTATTTATGATCACAGATCTGGTTTCGTCACTCGATCGATCAACAAATCCTCAAAATGTTCAGCTACTGGACCGAAAACAAGAATTAGCCACAGCTTTCTGTGCTCTAAGTGATCGGCCCATCCTCTATAACTCACTTTACATTCGTTAGCGCCGCGGAGGCCCGGTTCTGATGGGGCTCCCCGGCCCAGATGGGTCCCTGGAGGATCCCTAACAAACAATTTATGGCTGAGATTCAATACAGTGAGTGCAGACTCTGCATGTCTGACGGATAAATCCCTCAGATATATGCAAATAGTGGAGAGCGGAGCAGAGCAGCGGCTGCAGACAGAAGTTAAAGAGTGTGACATTTATTAGAGCCACTGGGGGTTTTTATATCTGACATGCTGGAAAAACAACCAAACTTCTGCTTCATCAGCAAATCTGTTGGCTGAACTGACACAGTTAAAAAACCCAACAAGCCTTCAGGCAACATTTACTGCTTTTAACAGCCCAGAGTGCAAAGATTTATGATGCTGTGGATATTTTGTCAAAACATTTAGAAATGATTATCCTTTAATTGCGTTTCTCTGGATACTTTTCCAGAGAAACGCCTCCTAGTGGTCAGTTTGTCTCTGTGGGTTTTGGTGAGTTATTGCTCTGCCTCCCGTTGGTCAGAGGTTGGACTTCAGGTTAGATTTGCAGCTGTTTGAAGCGAAGCCAGCAGAAACCGCCGTTCCTCCGACAGCTGAGATTCACACTCTGGTCAGAGAGCTGCTGACCCTGCAGGACAGTTTCACTCAGCGGCTGGACGAACCGCGAGTCAGGAAATAATGCAGCTCAGCAGCTTCAGACGGGCAATTATGAGAAAAATGCTGCCGAGTCACAAACCAGGAGATCCTCAGACACTTAAAGAAAACCACGGAAGATCACATCCAATGTAAAATCTGTTCTACTCTGAATTATTCAATATTTGTAAAGCAACGTTTCTGATGATATGTCGGGTGATTTACATCCGATCCTTCATTTCAGGCTGAGATTTCCTCTACATTCAGGCTGTTTCACACTGAAGCTGAGGTGGAAACAAAACTGATCCAGTAACGTCACACTGCCTGCTTGTCTCTGGTGGAACGTGAGACAAATTATCTGTTCCAGAAAAAAACGTGGAAATTTATGAGTTTGAAAAATCAAGAATTTGCTAGAAAAAACTTTTTGCAATAAACTTCAGAAATGAGAGGAAAAACCATGGAGATGTTCTGAGTTTGAGAAGTGGAAGAAGGTTTTCCACTTCTTTTTTCATTAGTTTTTTCTTGCAAATTTGCAACTTTTCAAAGACTTCCAGGTTTTTTCTAATCTTTGTCTTTTTTTCTACAAAATTTCTGACTTTAATCTCAAAATTTGAGGTTTTTTTGTGGCACATTTTTGACTTTTCAAACTCAGAAATGTTCTTGGTTTTTCTAGAAATTTCCTGAGATTCTTTTGGTGGAAAATTAGTTTTTTTCTGTCGAACTATCCCATCCTTAGTATCGTTATTTTCTAAACGTATCCAGATGTTTTGTGTCTAAACATCTGGACTTTCTGCTGATGTGGAGAAAGCAGCTCCTCAAACATGAAAAGGTCTTTTTTACATCCAAACACTGAACAGTTTCACAAACCAGAGCTTTCAGAAGAGCCTCTGCAGATCCATCAGCCGTTTAAAATAACCAACACTTCCCCTGGTTTCCTCTGCAGGAGAAGCCAGCCCACAGACTGACCTCTGACCCCAGCCTCCATTTACTGGTTTTACATGTGGAGCTGTCTCAAAGTGATTTAAGACGGGCAGGACCGTCGCTGACACGTTTGAATTATTACTTCAGAGAAATGGATGCGGATTTAACCAGCAGACTCCAGAACAGAGTTTCACCTCCGTTACTGAGGACGTTCAGCCGGATCAGTCACTCCTAAAGGGCGTCTGTCGCTCATCAATCAACGGCGTTCCTCCGACCCGCAGCTCATCCATCAATCAGCCGAGTTCGTCTGCCCAACTCTGAAGTTATTAACAGAACCGAAGACGTTATGATGAAAAATCACTGGGTCTCGCATGAGGGAGAGGATCTGAGTCTGTTTACAGGAGGGACGAAATCAGACGGGTTGACCTGGTTTCTAAGCAGCAACTTATTGTTGCCTGCAGGGAGAGAGAGAGCAACACCGACCAGCTGCCTGAGAGCGAGAGTGGAAAATTAGAATAAATGTGAAGCATTAATGATGCAAGAAGGAGGTCAGGAAGGAAAATCAGAGCCGAAATTCTGCTTCCAACGTCGCAAAGCATGAAGAGAGCTACAGGTGGGATGGGTGCCTGTTAGCTTAACTATTAGCAAAAACACCACAGTTGTGGATGATTATAATGTGTGATGCTGCTGAGTGAGGCTACGAGTCTCATATGAATTATTAATCACCCATCAGACGTTCTAGGGTTCAGGGTTCCCATGTCGTCCGCCCCTTCTTTTCACAACTCAGAGGACGACATGAAGTCCTCTGCTTCAGATGCTTCAGCTCGTGTCGCTTTGCAGGTTTTCAGCTGTTTTTGTGCCATAATCGCACATTTAGATGAGACTCTATGTACAGTTTGTACCTTCAACAGTTCCCAGCTGCGTTATTCAGCACCAAGCTCTCGTCCGGGCCGAGTTTCCGATGGGCTGGCCTGCCAAAGGCTGGGATTTGTCACCTGAGTGCCCTCGAGGCCGAGGCAGCCATTACTGGCTTGGCAGGAGGAGGTGTCAGCAATCAGTGTCAGGCGTCCAGCAGAGCTGTTCATTAGCACGAGGACTGCTCTCGCCTCACTGACTCTGACGTCTGTCGCCTTGTCCCTCCGTCTGGGCTGATGGAAACGGGTTTGCTTTGTCACATTCAGCAGCTCATTTAGTCTGCAGCAGCAGCATTCAGGCTCTCCAAAGACTAAAAGGTCAACATGGAGAAGTGGGACTCCTGGACGCAGTGATGTGATTCGACTCTGGACGACTTAATGCGTCTTTTATAATTAGCAATTGAGAAATAATTTCCACCGAAAGCCTCCATGTTGTAGGATAACTGGCTGCAGAAACTGTGAGGAGCAGAAAATCCTCTTTACTGCACGTTTTACAATAAAGACATGAAATCTTTTCACTTTTTACGAGATATAAAGGATGCACATATGCTAATTGTTAAAGGCTCTTACAGGGTATCGCCAGGCTTACTGAGGGCTTCATGTGTGGGACACGGGTTACCTACGTACGTTCTGAGGTGCAGACAGGATGGGAACCCAGGAGGAAGACAGGCGATGAAGTGAAGGGGCGTCTGATCAGCCAGTGCCTCTGTTACTCATCGTATCATTTAAACGCACAAACAGCTGCTAAATACATAAAATGCAGAGTAGAAACAATTTATCCACCATTACTTCCTCTAGTGTAGCTCCATATGCATCCCACATAGAGCACTGGACCGCTTTATGCTGCAGGGAACCTGCAGGGATCGGCTGGATTAAGACGTAATTAGTTAAATGGTAACTCTGCTTCCTTTCTAATCCACTGACTACTTTGGTGGTTGGCTAACCTACCAAACGCGCTCAGTGGTCACACACTCTGGAACCAAATTGATGGAAAACCATTTGGGGCATCCTGCATGGTCTAGTTCTGTCCCTGGTTTAACACACCTGGATCCAGTGATGGATCATTAGAGACCTGCTGAGGAGGTTGTTTCTACCACCAGGGGGAGAAAACATGCAGGATGCCGGCCCTCCAGGTCCGATTCTGGGAACCACTGAGTTACGGAGTAAATCACCAAAGGGATTGAGAGACAACAGAGATAATTATGGGCACAGTTGAGTTTTTACAGGTAACCTGCAGGGCATTTGGAGGGTAAAGTAACATGGGACCCTTAAATACCGTATATGGATAATTATAGGGTAACAGTAGTTATTGGCTGTACTTACAGAATGCTCAGAGTAATTACTAACCAGATTTAAAGGGACACTTCAGAGTATTACAGATTATTTCTTTGTAATATGCAGGTTAACCCAAAGTCGATAAGTCAATGAAATACTTAGGATGATAAGAATCGACTTACAGGGTGTGCAGGGGGCAATTATGAGGAGCCAGAGGAGTTTTATTACCCTGAACTTATGAGGTGAACTTAAAAAGAGCTTCTGGTTTCACTTACTGGTACCGCAGAAATATCTGAGCAGTCAGAAAATATTTCAATACAATCAGTGAGGAGGTATTTTACTCTGTGTGAGACCTGAGTGAAAATGAACAGGAGGCTGTAAAATCACAGGAAGGGGACCTCGGGTGCGTCTCCATGGTAACGGGGCTTTGAGAAAGTTGGGGTTTTGTTTAGTGGAGAGTATTTGGTGTGTGTGTGTTTTAACAGGAAACACTGTTAGCATTAAACAGTATTTACTTCTCCTTAATGAAAGCTTTATTCTTTCCAGAGTAATGAAGAAAAGGTCATTATTTATAGTGGCTTACAGTCAATTTAACTCAGAAATACCTTATTGGTCCTTATTGATCCTTATTGATCCCAAATGGAAATTACATTTTGTTGTACCTCATTATCAAACTTTCTACACAGAGTTTATGGTGTAACTATTGAGTATCATTGGGTTTTTATGCTATACCTTTGGAGCATCACTAGGTAATTATGGGTCCCAAGAAGGTCCGTATGGGGCCCTCAGGATGCTAATAGTTTAGTCAGTGGGTCACTTACAGGATGTCCTGTGAAAAGTTTAGCTTTGGGTTTTAACAGACAGAGCATTTATGGGTAAAGGGCTAAATAAAAGGTCTGTGCAATTAAACTCCCAGGTTTATTACTAAAACAATGCAAACCTTTTCCTCTTCATGAAAACTAAAAGGTTCGGTTGTCTGAATTTACCTGCAGAAAAACATCCAGACACGTAAACTGGACCCAAACCCAGAGCTGAACGTCTCGGGTTGGTGACGAACAGAAACAACCAGATCCAGGATCCTCCCAGTGCAGCGGATGATTATCTGCTTTCCACTCAGTATTGATCGTTTTGGTCCTCAGTCATAAATCAATCCCGTCTCATTGTTGCAGTAAACAAACTGGTTTTACTGTTTAAACCAGCAGCAGCAATCAAACACATGGAGGCTCTGAAAGGTGATTATCTTCAATATTCAAGGCATTTTAATGAAAACATGTTGCTGATTAAAACTTTACAGGCTTTTATTATTAGTATTATTATTATTAAGGTTTGCTAACAGCGCCACCTGCTGTCTGTTGGTCTAGACGTGAAAGTGACTCTAATTCAAGCAAATAAATATTTAAAAAAGAAAAAAACCTGATAAATAAAGATCGCATGTTAATGTATGTTTTGTGTGTTTAGGTTTGATAAAACTGAAAACCTCTCAGGTGAAGGAGGTCGTCCTGGTTCTCTGAAATCTCTCAGGTGTTCCCGGTCAAAGGTCACGTCAGGTTTCTCAGCTTCCTGTTTCCTCTCTGAGCTCAACGAGCTGCAGCATCACTCCATCCTCTCTGCTCCTGCACACGAGATGCTTTCTGCGTCTCCATGGCAACAGCTGCTCACTGGAGCATCCCTCCCGCTCCCCATCGCCATGGCGACACCTGCTCGTCTCCCTCCCTGCTGCCAGGGAACACCGGCTTTACCTCCGCTGTCAGAGTCTCCATGGCGACGAGCGCGTGGCAGACGAGTCGCACAGCGAGCGGCGCAACGTGATTGGACGCCTTTCAGAGCGAGTAAACAGAAAATCCTCAGACAGAATCAACAAAAGGCCGTCTGATCAGATGATGTCATCCTCACTTCAAGGAGACTTTATGAAGAAATGTAGATATAAAAGTATCAAAGGAAACGATCAGAGAACGCCACAAAACTAAAACCTGATGATAAAAAGCTTCAGGCTATAAACATCCACAACTCCATCACCTCCAACAGGTTACAGCAGAAATAAACTGAAAACAACCAGTTTTCATGTCAGAAACAGAAAATGTCTCAGATTTCCCTCCTTCACAACAAACATCCACCTTCGATTTCTAAAACATCAAACATGGCCGAACTCTTCGACCGCAGCAAGGAAAACATTTTCCTGAGCTGCTGGAAAACGGATCAGGTCAGGGAGGAGAGAGGCGACACTGGGAACCAGCAGTAATACTGGGAACCAGCAGTAATACTGGGAACCAGAAGTAATACTGGGAACCAGAAGTAATACTGGGAACCAGCAGTAATACTGGGAACCAGCAGTAATACTGGGAACCAGTACTGGGAACCAGCAGTAATACTGGGAACCAGCAGTAATACTGGGGACCAGTACTGGGAACCAGCAGTAGGACTGGGAACCAGCAGTAGGACTGGGAACCAGCAGTAATACTGGGAACCAGCAGCAGGACTGGGAACCGGCAGTAATACTGGGAACCAGCAGTAATACTGGGAACCAGCAGTAATACTGGGGACCAGTACTGGGAACCAGCAGTAATACTGGGAACCAGCATTAATACTGGGAACCAGAAGTAATACTGGGAACCAGTACTGGGAACCAGCAGTAATAAAGGGAACCAGCAGTAATACTGGGAACCAGCAGTATACTGGGAACCAGCAAAAATACTGGGAACCAGCAGCAAGACAGGGAACCAGCAGTATACTGGGAACCAGCAGTAATACTGGGAACCAGCAAAAATACTGGGAACCAGCAGCAGGACAGGGAACCAGCAGTATACTGGGAACCAGCAAAAATACTGGGAACCAGCAGCAGGACAGGGAACCAGCAGTATACTGGGAACCAGCAAAAATACTGGGAACCAGCAGCAGGACAGGGAACCAGCAGTAATACTGGGAACCAGCAAAAATACTGGGAACCAGCAGCAGGACAGGGAACCAGCAGTAATACTGGGAACCAGCAAAAATACTGGGAACCAGCAGCAGGACAGGGAACCAGCAGTATACTGGGAACCAGCAGCAGTAAACCAGGATCTTCCATAAGTCCTGGACCCATCAGCTTCCTTCCCTACATGAACAAACATGCAGCTGCTGCTAAATAAGCAGCTTGTTGTTCCTGACGATGGAGAAGCACCTTAAGGTTCATCCAGGGTCTTTGCAAGAACGAGTCACGAAGTTCCCCTAAAATGTTTTTCTGAAAGGTCGGCTGGCCGATGTTGACCTCTAGCTGACCTGTGTGAAACATGTTCTGCATCATTCATAATCCTTCAGCCGAACCCTGAACTCCACCAGCGTCTGTTTGGATCCTGTTCTTTAAAACGATGCTTGAACCTGCCTTAGATTAGATTAGACGTGTGGTCCATTAACGATGCAGCGCCCAGAACCGTTATCTCGGATCAGACGCGTCGGAGAGCTTAGCCTCCTAATGCAGGAGTCTTGTTCTCCGCAGGGAGCGCCGGCGGTGACGTCAGCAGACGGAGCCGCAGCGCCGAGGCTCCACCAAATTAAAGCCTGTTTCTCTGCTCAGGGATCCAGGATGGAAAACTCCAGTTCTACTGGATGTTCTGGTTCTGCTGGGGGTTTACTGGGCTTCACAATGAGAGACAGAAACAAGACGACTGCTGTGACACCTCCTCAGATGAATGTTTAAGGTTTGGATTCATGATTTATAAAGCAGAGCAGTTTATCGGCAGCATAAATCCTGGGATTAGTTTTGATGCTTTTTATGCTTTTCTTCTCATTCTGCTGCCTGGAAACATAAATCCAGACAGATCCAACAAACGAATCCCATCCAACCCGAACAAAGGCCGCAGAGAAACAAAGTGGATCCATTTTTGTGAATGTTTGTTGGTTTATTTGTAGTTTTTTCCACAAATGTTGTTCCATATTTCAAAGCTGACCATCATCAGGTCTTCTAACCACAGGATCATAAACCTGCTCATACATGCAAAGCCACGACTGACCTTGAATATGTTATGAATTAGAAATGAATAATGAGGCTCTGAAGGTCACGTCTCCCAGTTGCCTCGTCTTCATGATGCTCAGATGTTTTTTCGCCCCGGGGGACGAGGGGTCACTTATTTACAGCCTGGTGCAGCATGTGGACGGATCTTTAAGCGTCAACATGTCTGAATCAAAGGAGGAAGTTTAACCGCAGTCGGCTGTTTGAGTCTAAACACCTAAAAAGTTTGATATTTAATGGCGTAAATGAGTCGGTCCCAGCAGAGCGAGGAGTTTTCCTCTGATCCTCCTCTGATTAATTAGCCTGCAGTCGCAGCTGCGTCCCTGCTCACCGACAGACGGCTTCATGTTTCTGTGGGTTTCATCTCCAGTTCCTCCTCTGTGAGGAACAGCAGAGCTCACGAAAGACGAGATTCATTAGCTGCTTTGGTTCTGCATTACAGCTCCACCCAAATCCGGAGAGCTGTTTCTAAGTCTGAGAGGTGAAAAAGTCTGGGTTAGGGTCTGGTCACTTTTTATTCATCAATAAATGCACAAACGTTTTTTTTATAAATGCCATAAACAACATTCATGTGTTTCCTGAATTTTAATGCTGGTTGATTAAATTTGCTCGGATGCAGACAGATCTGAGACCTCAGAGTGTTGCGTCTCATCTGCAGTAGCTTCTTGGAGTCAGTCGACACGAGTCTGTCAGCTCGGGGTGTCAGTGATGTGACGAGGACAGAGCAGGACTGTGAGGACATGGAGACGTCCAACAGGTCCAACAGATGAGCTCCGTCTGCAGGAATCAGGTCACTGGATGTTTCCTCTGACAAGCAGGATTTCACTGCAGATTAATGCAACCAAGAAATAATAAACCGCTGAACCTCACAGCCTCTACAGACCACAGGCAGCAGGTGAAAGGTCATGAAAGGTCAGTTAGTAAAACACTGAACCAGTCAGGCTGTTTGAAGGGCAACGCTGCTTCTCTCTAAAAACAAGATGGCTGCCGGACCTGCTTTACAAAACAAGAACAATAATTTAATTTGTTTAGCCATAATGGACAGCAAACCAAACACCACATTAGTACAAACAACTCCAAAGCACGGTGGAGGAGGGATCATGATGTGGGACTGGGTGGAAGCATTTGTCCTCTAACTGGGAAGAACTTATTACACTGTCATTAAACCTTTCATGTGGAGTTATGGTGATCATTGGCCGTGTTTTTATTTGCCTTTTGAAGAACCGCACTAGAAAAGGTTGAAACAGAAAAATAAAAACAATTTCCTCGATTTAACAAAAAGATTTTACTCTGCCTTGAGTTGAGATTTGACTTTTCGGAAAAAATTGGTGGGTCTGTGACGTAGCGAACGCTCCCCCTGCTGGTGGGTCTGTGACGTAGCGAACGCTCCCCCTGCTGGTGGGTCTGTGACGTAGCGAACGCTCCCCCTGCTGGTGGGTCTGTGACGTAGCGAACGCTCCCCCTGCTGGTGGGTCTGTGACGTAGCGAACGCTCCCCCTGCTGGTGGGTCTGTGACGTAGCGAACGCTCCCCCTGCTGGTGGGTCTGTGACGTAGCGAACGCTCCCCCTGCTGGTGGGTCTGTGACGTAGCGAACGCTCCCCCTGCTGGTGGGTCTGTGACGTAGCGAACGCTCCCCCTGCTGGTGGGTCTGTGACGTAGCGAACGCTCCCCCTGCTGGTGGGTCTGTGACGTAGCGAACGCTCCCCCTGCTGGTGGGTCTGTGACGTAGCGAACGCTCCCCCTGCTGGTGGGTCTGTGACGTAGCGAACGCTCCCCCTGCTGGTGGGTCTGTGACGTAGCGAACGCTCCCCCTGCTGGTGGGTCTGTGACTTAGCGAACGCTCCCCCTGCTGGTGGGTCTGTGACGTAGCGAACGCTCCCCCTGCTGGTGGGTCTGCGACGTAGCGAACGCTCCCCCTGCTGGTGGGTCTGTGACGTAGCGAACGCTCCCCCTGCTGGTGGGTCTGTGACGTAGCGAACGCTCCCCCTGCTGGTGGGTCTGTGACTTAGCGAACGCTCCCCCTGCTGGTGGGTCTGTGACGTAGCGAACGCTCCCCCTGCTGGTGGGTCTGTGACGTAGCGAACGCTCCCCCTGCTGGTGGGTCTGTGACTTAGCGAACGCTCCCCCTGCTGGTGGGTCTGTGACTTAGCGAACGCTCCCCCTGCTGGTGGGTCTGTGACTTAGCGAACGCTCCCCCTGCTGGTGGGTCTGTGACGTAGCGAACGCTCCCCCTGCTGGTGGGTCTGTGACATAGCGAACGCTCCCCCTGCTGGTGGGTCTGTGACGTAGCGAACGCTCCCACTGCTGGTGGGTCTGCGACGTAGCGAACGCTCCCCCTGCTGGTGGGTCTGTGACGTAGCGAACGCTCCCCCTGCTGGTGGGTCTGTGACGTAGCGAACGCTCCCCCTGCTGGTGGGTCTGTGACGTAGCGAACGCTCCCCCTGCTGGTGGGTCTGTGACGTAGCGAACGCTCCCCCTGCTGGTGGGTCTGTGACGTAGCGAACGCTCCCCCTGCTGGTGGGTCTGTGACGTAGCGAACGCTCCCCCTGCTGGTGGGTCTTTGCCTCAGCACAGGTCCAACCTCCGGCTCACAGGGGAAAACTGTTTTTCTAAGACTTGGTCCATGCCAGGTTTCCACCTCTACTTCCTGTTTACTGCAGCCATGCGTAGCATCAACATCTGATGACATCACGCTTTTCATATCCTGACCGATTCGCTCCAAACCCAGTAGATGGAAACACGACTAATTTCAGATATTTACTTAAAATCTGCATGGCAGTCGGATGGAAACATGGTTGCTATGGCAACGTAAACAACCCGAGGCGATGACGTCACATTGAAATCAAAGGAATTTCCTCTTAGAGCCACCATTCCTCCATCACTGGGATCACTGGTCTGTTTCTCTCCACAGCTTGTTAACTTGCTGCATCACCCATAAATCCTCCCTGACGATGATTGTTGTCCAACATGTAATCAGGCCGTTTTGTTATTTTTTCCCTCCATCTTTCCCTCAGAGCGACGCACTGCTGCGTTTGGCATTTTAGTTTCCATGGCGACTGGAAACCTTTTGGCCCTCCTTCCTCCCATCATGCAGTCATTTTGGCTCTGCTCAGCATGCAGCGAGTGAAAACGGTAATCAGAGGAGAGGAAGCAGACGCTCAGCAGCTTCTGCGTATTATTCTGATGAATTCTCCTGAAACTCCGCCTGGTGCTGCGTCAGAGTTCCCAGTTTTATTTTTCTGCTACTTTATAAATATGGAGGTCAAAGACTCGGCTACGTTTCTTACTCTGCTCTCCTGCAGGATTGTTTTCCTTCGACTACCAGCAGGAATCCAGATGTAAAGGGATTCTTTCAGATGAAATCTGAAACCCAGAGGATGAAACTCCTCGACCCAACGCCGCTTCTGAAAACGACTAAGGCGATGCTGAGAGAAGATTATGTAATATTAGATGTCAGAAACAAGTATTGTATTTACATCCCTTTACTATCTGTAATCACATCGTCCAAACCCAACAGAACCGAACTTCAAGTGATTTAAAAGCCTTAAAAAGCAACAACTCTACATTGACTAAAATTATGTTTTCACTTCAGTTCTTTTGTCAGATAAACGTAATCAGTCATTTCTTCGGGTTATTGTCTCAATCGTTGACAGATACTCATTTGAAGCTATTAGATGAAGGTCACTAAAGTTCACGTTTCATTCATATTTGGTCGGCTGCTGAATTTTAGTTTACATGTAAAAATTAGAGTTAGGACTTTAACGCATTCATTTCCATTAGTAAATTACATGGATTTTATATGTGTTGCATTTTTCCATAAATCTGATGCACAGCTAGTGATGGACGATGAAGCCGCTTCTCTCGGCCCAATGAGGGTTAATTTCTGATTCCAAACCGATCTGAAGGAAAACTCTACCGTTGTGCTCGCGTTGTACAAAAAGGAGTTAGCCTATCAGCTAAAATAGCATCTCTGTAGCAGCTAACATGTAGCAGCTAATGCTAACGTCAGTATCCACATTTCTAAGCACATTTTAGCGTTCTCCATCAGTTCCTCCATCAGTTCCTCCATCGGTTCCTCCATGTTTCCTCTATCGGTTCCTCCATGTTTCCTCCATCGGTTCCTCCATGTTTCCTCCATCGGTTCCTCCATGTTACCTGGATCCCAGAGCTGCTCTGAGCTTGTTTCCTGGAGCAGAACCGTCTCAGCAGCGCCATGTTTCTGTCCTGGTCAGGCTGAACCTCCACTGGGACGCGGCGTCGCATGCGGAGCCTTTAAACCTGTCAGGGACTGAGTCATTGGACTATTTAAGCTGCAGCTGTCCTGCAGGTCTCCTGCTGCAGGCCGTATTTCACACTGTAAGCTGACTTTATTGCACCTGCAGAACCACGGCGGCTGCAGCAGCGCCTCTTATTAAGCCTCAGAGAGGCAACATTTAGTTTTTCTATACGCAGCGACGCCGGATCATTACCTGAGCTGTAAACGAGCCGCAGCAGAGAGACGGAGGTCTTAGAAGTGCAGCTCTGGAGGAGCTTGTTAAATTGACTTCCTGTCACCTGGATTGATCGTCTCCGGCTGATCCTGCTGGTCGGATCTCCGGGTCGGAGTGTCTCAGGTCTCAGCGTTTGGAGGGATTCAGTGCAGAAGCAGCTTCTGTGTTTAGTCGTGGCTCTTTGGCGGATTTAGTAGATTTTATGCGACTGAAACTAAACAACATGAAAACACAACATGCAACAAGTTATGTACAAGTTGCTCCTCTGCAACCCCGACAAGAGGGAACAGAGGGATGGATCACAGAGGTAAATGAGGATAATCAGGATAAAAAGACACAAACACATTAAAGTCACAAGACACCAGAAGCATCACTGCCGTCTCCTCTTATTTTACGGTACTGAAGCTACAAGCACAGTAAAATAAATCACTGTCAGAAGTAACATGGCTGAATAACTTCTCAGACTCGACATCATTACAAAAACCAGAACAGCACAAGCAGCACAATGTTCGGCACATTAATGCCACGTCATTAAAATTAATCTGAGTGTTTTTCTTTCATTGCTTCAGACTTTCTGTGATGCTCATCTGTCTTAAAGAAAAGTTTCTACCACTTTTATAATCTCCCTGCACACAGGCTGCATTCACACCGGCCCTGTTCAGTCCGCTCTAACTGAGCTCCAGTCCGAAGATAAACGTTTCAGAACATCTGATCCTTGACAACTGGAGAGCAGGACTCCTGAAACATGAACACTGAGGAAAACCCAAACTGTCTGGGTCCAACATCACCGGGTCAGAACCAGATATGGACGTGTGAAAGAGGCGTGGCCAAGTGTGGAGCTGAGTGGAAGGAGGTCGAGACAAAAGAACCGTTTCCAACTCAACGACTTTCCAGACCCACCTAGTGACTTTTATCAAAAAAAGCAACTAGCAACAAATCTAGAGACTTTTTTCTGATTGGAGAGTTTAATCCCGACTCCTCTCTGTGTCCTGAATCAGTAGTGAGGGCGGCCATCAGCCTCTCGCTTCGTCTGCACAGAAACATGAAGCTGCAACCCTAAACAACACATTTAGTCAGTTTATCAGTAAAAAAGCAGATCTGGAGGTGAATTCTATACTATTTAATACTTCAGTGACATTTACCCATCTGTGCTGTGGATGATGCTCCAAAATCTAAATAACATCCCAAATATGTGAGAGACAGAAAAATATTTCTCATTTTGAACAGAAACATAATTCAGATTAAATATGAATATATTTGGTCTCCACAGCTGCAGATCACAACACTGGTCTGATGAAGACATGCTGCTAAACAGTCCCAGTAATTACTTTATGAGTTAATATCTCACACAACTGTAAAAATAAAACACTACCCGTGTTTTCATATTAAAAGTATAACTGCATGTAATTAAACCCATCAGTGTTCTTATTTCTGAGGTAAATTCATGTTTTCTGCTCCAACTTTGCATCTGAATGTTTTTCTGTCTCCTCACTGAGACGCTGCAGGTTTTGCCGCCTATTTAAAGGAGACATTTCAGGACAGTTTGAGATAAACGCTCATTATCTGACCACGTTTTGGCAGCTTGAAGCCTCAGAGGGACAGTCAGCGTGACGCCACCGGCAGCTTCTGCTGCTTCTCCTCCCGTCTAGGAAAACGCTTCCACAGCTATCGATGCGACATGCTGAGCTGGTCCAAGTCCTCCAGGGACAAACCAACCGGGAGTTCGTTTCTGACAGAGATCCTACTTCCAGAATGACAGGATGATCAGCTCTGACTGCTGATGGAAAAACAGGCAGAACAAGCAGAAAATGCTGAAATGTCTCCAGTTCTTGGTGAATAGCAACCTAAAAATACAACAAGTTATTTTCAATTCTAAATCACACGTATGTCTGAAAACAGAGCAACAAAAACACATGCAGCTATTTTATTGCCATAAAGTTTTCTTCCTTTTGTGCCCATTTTTTCAAACTGGGGATGAATCTCATTAAATCTAATATTTTCTTAAACCTTGTGTAACTCCACTGATGGTGCTGGATCCACCTTTGGCCAGTTGGTTCTTATGAACATGAGGCATTATGAGACGCTTGAAGATAAAATTACAGAACAGCTGCCACTGTTCATCGTTCTAATGGTGAATGATCCATCATCATAGTGATGGCCATCAGTCACTGGATTCGGATAAAACACACTTCCTTCTGCAGGTGCAGAGGAAATAATAGAAAATGATTTTAAATCCTTCAACAAAGAAAACAGAAAAGGTTGGAATGAAACGACCAAAACTATGATAGAAAGGATGAAGATGTGAAATTAGTAGCTGAAAGTCATATAAACTTGTTTTATAGCCACTTTTCCATCAGTGTTTTGTTAATCGATGCCGTAGGCCGCATTCCCAGCTGTCCAGTTCAGTCCGCTTTAACCCAACTCCAGTCTGTTTGCCTAGAAAGTCCAGTTCGTTTGGGGAGGTGTGAAAGCGTAATCGAACTCTGGTCCTCCTACGAACCTCAATCTGGGTTCAGTTCAAACGAACTCTGGTTCAGTTCGAATGTGAACACCAAGCAGACCAGAGAGCGCTCCAAAAGCAGGAAGTGGACTACAGCACAGGGCATTCTGGGTAAATACAACCAAATCAAACACGCTAGCCTAGCGCTAGCGGACGAAATGGGTCGTGATTTTTTGCCAAAGACAAAAGAGAAATCCTCCAACCACTAAAATCTGATGCTACTCCGTTTTTGTGTCTTCTTCAGAACCGTTTCTACTCAAATAGTCCAGAAGTTAGAACTAGAATACCTTTTAGGCTCCCAGTGTGGAAACTGACATTTCGGTACAGCCTGTTCAAAGAACAAGAAACATGAGACACGAGTAGACAGGAGTCGAAGGCTGCAGCCGTCATGGGAGGCGCTGCCCACACTGCTGGATTTATGCAAAATGTGCAGAGAAAAGCTCAGTTATTCTAAATCCTCATCTGTATTTCTACGTTTGGAAAATACAGATCACACTTTTAAATCTTCCTCATCTTTCTCACTCCTGTGTGATCACACTTTTAGTTGTCCGTTTGTTAAAAATCCACTTTTCCTGTCCAGGAAAGTGAGCAGGCAGATAAAGGAGCTCAATGTTTGGATCAAACTGCTAACTTCCAGAACCAGCAGCTTTGGCTCGGGAACCGCCCGAGGTCCGGTGCTAATTAATCCGGAGATCCTTCTGCTGGCTCAGAGTCTGCGTCTCCTCGCCAGAAGTCCTGCCCTCCTCCAAATCCGCTCCTCCTTTTCTCCTCTAGCAGTTAAAATCGGAAGTGCAGGTTTCACAGGGTGACTTTGAGACACACTATCACATCTCATTACCTACTTTTATTCAAACTCTGATTTAATCTGGCTTTAACTTTATTCAACTGGAATCAGACCAATAATGCTCCTTTATGCCCTGAAATCCTCTTTAATATGTAAAGCGGTGAAACGGCGACGCATCGGTTTCCACAGGATGATCAAAGTCTGGCTGGGAGCCATTTCAACGGGAGGATCCTCGTCCTGAGGCCACATCAGAGTTCTGACGTGGACAGAGACTTTCTGAGCTACGTTTAATTAACCAAGGTTGTTAGTTTCCAACTAATTACTCAGCAGGGCTTCAGCCGCAGTGCAGAGAAAAACTGGAAGGTTTTCAGGGTCAAAGATCAACTTGAAAGGCTGCCACTGACCTCTGCAGGTCAGAGCGGGACAACTTTCTGCTGTTTTATTTTAGGAGCAGATGTCTGGGTGTTGTATTCTACTTCTTTCTTTACTTTTATTTCCTTCTTTCTCTTTAAACCTTTTCCCCACCTCTCTTTGTGTCCATTACTTTGAAATAAACCCAAAGCCATTTCTGATAGTTTTGCATGTATATCAAGTGAAAGCCGCATCGCTCCGCTTGTGAAAGTAAACCTGTTGTGCCACTCAGACAACAATCCTGATTTCCACACCGTCTCATTTACAGTCAGTTGGAAACTCGGCCTTCTATCACCTGAAGAACATTTCCAGGATTAAAACACCAACGTTTCAGCAAGATCTAGAAACTCATCCATGCATTTATCTTTAGTCGCATTGATTACTGAAGGTGTCTTTACAAGTCTGCCTAAAAATATCACTCAGGTGATCCAACACGCTGCTGCTGGCGTTCTGACTAAAACCAGGAAGACAGATCACATCACCCAGGTCTAAAGTCCTCACTCTGAGAGAAGAGACTTTAAAATACTGTTGGTGGTTTATAAACGGCTTTGCACCAAATTACATCTGCTGGTGTTGTATCAACCTGCCAGACCTCCCAGGTCTTTGGTTCTGGTTCTGCTCTGCGTCCCCAGAACCAGAACCAAACATGGAGAAGCAGCATTCAGTTTCTATGCACCACAAATCTGGAACAAACCTCAAGATAAATGGAAAGCAGCAGAAACTCTGAGTTCCTTTAAGTCCCGACTAAAACCCACCTGGTTAGAGCTGCTTGTGATTAACAAGATCTGGATCAATGACCATCATTTGATGTGTATTGATGATTTTAACTATGGCAGTTGACCAAATGTAATGTCAGTCATCTGTTCACAACTATTGACTATATGTTGTGTTTGTAATTTTTTGGTTTTCATGATGGAGTCCGGCGACGATAAAAACAAAAGTATGTTTTTATCTTTTTTAAAATCTCTTTCTCACTGTTTATTCAATGTCACATGCTGTTTTTATTTTTTCTTTAATTATGTAAAGCACCTTGTAATGCTGTGTTGCTGAAATGTGCTATACAAATAAACCTGATTTATTCAAGTGAAAACAGCCAGAGAACGAACAGCAAATATTTATTTTTCTGATCTACATCCAAAGTATTTAATAGAAAATAGCATCAGCTCTAAGTTGTTTGTTTCAGTTTCTTGAAAAAAGACACAACAGCAGAGAAGTTTAGATTTTCATATGGAGAAATATTTCAGGGTTATATAAAAATGAAGTGATTTACTTTATGACTCCTGGAACGCAGACGACATTTAAACCAAAAAAATAAATACTAGCAGAGCAGAGAAGAACAATGAACCCTGACCAACAATCAGAGAGAAAACCTATTTGGGTTTACAGAACTCTGCAGTGTCTCCAGTCCAGCGAAACCAAACCCCAGCATGTAGCGGCTCAGTGAATCTGGTCTGGACTCTGTGGATCAGAGTCATGGATTCAGAGACGCTGTAGAAGGACAGAAGACCTGATCTGTGGTCCAGGTACACTCCGACTCTGGAGGAAACTGGACCTGAGACGGGGCTCCAGATGTTGTTGTGACCAAATTGATAACCATCTGAGTAACAATTTAAAGCCCAAGATTTGTCATTACCTCCAAATCCACATTCATTCCCACCTCCTGATCTGCTGATGTTCTTGTATGCGACTGCAACAAAAACTCTTCCTCTAAACTCCACCTCCCAGTAACAGCGTCCAGTCAGACTCTCTCTACTGAGGACCTGACAGTAATCAGTGAATCTGTCTGGATGACTATAATAAGACTGAGGTTGGTTCATCGCCGTCACCTTCCTGTTCCTCTCTGACAGAACCAGCTTTGTGTGAGCTGTGTTTGGATCCAGAGTGATTTCACGTGAATATTTTAAGAATCCAGCTCTGGTCTTTGGTTCTGGTTCTGACAGTAGAACATCCACCTTGGTGATTTTCAGTGAGATGTTTGTCCATGAGTCTCTCAGGACGTCCTGTAGTTTCTCTCTGAGCTCTGACACAGCTGCTGTCACGTCCTCAAAGTGTCTCAGAGGACGGATGTTGATGCTGGATGAGTGTGTCGACTCACTGAGTGCTGGCAGTGAGGGGTAGTTGAGGAGAAACTGGTTGTGATCCTCTGTGTGTGAGAGCTGCTCCAGCTCAGCATCTTTCCTCTTCAGCTCAGTGATCTCCTGCTCCAGCTTCTCCTGAACATCTTTGACTCGACTCACTTCAGTTTCCTGCTGGGATCTGATCTGCTGCTTCACATCAGAGCTTCTTTTCTGGAGGAGACGGATCAGCTCAGTGAAGATCTTCTCACTGTCCTCCACTGTTTTATCAGCAGAGTGATTGATGGCCTCCACCTCCTGTTGAAGCAGCTTCACATCTTTCTCTCTGTCCTGGATTCTCTGCTGGATGTTTCCTCGTCTCTCCTCCAGCTCTCTCTGCCTCTCAGCTCTTTCTGCTGCAGCTGACACTGTGTCGTGGCCTTTATGTTCATCCAGTAAACAAAAAGCACAGATACACTTCTGATCAGTGCGGCAGAACATCTTCATCACCTCATCATGCGTAGAGCAGATGTTCTCCTGGAGGTTCTTGGACGGCTCCACCAGCTTGTGTTTCTTCAGTCCAGGAACTTCAAGGTGAGCCTGAAGGTGTTTCTCACAGTAAGAGGCCAGACAGACTAAACAGGACTTGATGGCTTTCAGTTTTCTTCCAGTGCAGAAATCACAGGCCACATCTTCAGGTCCAGCATAGCGGTGATCAGCAGGAGCAGCTTGGAGTCCGGTCTTCTTCAGCTGCTCCACTAAAGCTGCTAGCATGGTGCTCCTCTTTAGTGCAGGCCTGGGTGTGAATGTCTCCCTGCACTGAGGGCAGCTGTATATTCCTTTCTGATCCTCTTTATCCCAGTGGGATTTAATACAGTTCCTACAGTAGCTGTGTCCACAGGGAATCGTCACCGGATCCTTCAGTAGATCCAAACAGATCGAACAGGAGAAAGTTTCTTGGTCCAGCTGATTCTGCTCCATTTCTGCTCTCAGACACAGCGACTGTGTGAGTTTCAGTTCCTCGGACCACAAACACGTTTGAGCTCTGATCTACAAACCATGTGTCAATGCATAAAGGCTGCAGCCAATCAGCTTTCAGCTTCAAGGTGTGTTTGAGCAGGAAGAAGAGGGAGGAATATCAGACTTTGATTCCAGGAAGAGGAAGGCTCAAAGTGATAAGGTTTAAAGATTAACCATCTTCACAAGTTTTCTGTTCAAAACAACAAACTACAAATAACATTAGTGAACAATGGAAGGTCGAGTTCAAACCTTATTAGGAAATTAGAAGATAATACAGGGACAAGATAATGTAATTGATATGTATTTCTCAAAGACATGCCCTGAGGCAAGTTAATATGTCAACTCCAGGAAATGATAAACTCTCTAATATAATGGGAGGAGAACTTGGTGGATCTGCATGATAAAGCACGGGAATGTGGAACACTGGCTAAAAGTTGGAAAGAGGCACAAATCCCAAACCTGGGGAATATTTATACAAATCCAGGAAATTATAGGTCCATTCCATTAACATCCTTCTGTAAAAACTATGCAGAAAATGATAAATAAAAGATTAAGGTAAAGTTATATTTAAAAAATACCCAAGATCTGAATTTGAAAAGCTGAGAACAGAGAGGAAATGGATCTATATTTTGTTGTTGTTTCCGTTAGGTACATTTGAAGACATTTCCCTGTTATAGTTACTGATAAACAGCTAAATACAACCTGCTGTTTCCACTGGATTTCAGACAGGAAGCAGCAGACAGGTGCTGTTGGCTGAAGGCCCTGATTACCTGATCACCAGGATATTCAGCGACTCTGTGTCAATTAATGAAGCTGAACCAGTACAGCAGATTGGAAGTATTAAGGAGAAGGCCTTGGTTGAGAAGAACCAGCAGATTAGCAGAAACCCGTCATACCAGCTGCTGAGCATGGTGGAGGAGGGCGGGTGATGTGGGCTCGTCCTGCAGCCACCGGTCCTGGGTACTTCAGACTCAATAAGGCTACGTTCACACAGCAGGTCCTGATGCTCAGTTCAGATTTATATTTTGCTGAAATCAGCTATTTTGTGGTTGTTTGTACAACCAATAAAATGCCACTGCAATCCGTCTGGGGGACGAATGATTTACGACCCTAAAGCACCGAGAAGAAGAATGTAGACGTCACACTGCAGCGCTCTGTTTACCGAGGAAATGATCGATCTATGGACCGGTTTTAAAGTTATTCAGCAACGACAGTATCATCACGACCATTGCTTCGTCCAGATTTACTGCGTTTGGCCTCTTCTGGTACCAAATTATGAGGCATGTTGGGTAAAATGCAACATGGCTGCTGGACTGCAGGTGCTTATAGATGCGCATCTGATTTAGTTACAGAAGTGGAAGTGGCACAAATCCGATTGTCTTTTGGGTGAAAAGATCGGAAACGGGTCATTCAGACTGAATGTGAATGCAGCAACCAGGATTTCCTCTGAATGCCAAAGTATTCCAGAAACTTGACCAAACCTTGGTCACCAACTGGACTGATTCCAACAGCAGCAGATTTACATAAGAAAAAAGAAGTTGTTACAACGGCCTAGTCAAAGTTTGGAGCTGAAATAGAGCTCTCCAGAAACAAACAGTTGACTTCATTCGCGGTTGCCTTTTCTCTCACCAACGTTTTGTTTTTTAGTTTCGTTCTGATTGAACATGTTTCATATTACGGGCCTCAAATCTTTATTTTAAACTATGATGTCATCATTCAGATTTTAAAATGTATTGTTTTCCGTTTCCTCCTCTGATTCTCTGCTTGAGGAACAGTTGGAGTCTCTACGGACGGTGAATCTGCAGCGTCATGCTGTCATTAATCCCACGTCTACAGATAATGTGAGTGTGAAACAAACTGTTGTTTTCCAGGATCCAGTGATCCTCTGCAGCTCTGCAACCTGCTGCAGCAAACGCTACCGAGTGTTTTAGCTGGGGTTGCCTAGCAACTGGGACTCGGCTGTGTCATCGTGTTGTTGCTGAAGCACAAAACACACTCATTACAGACAAACACACACACACATCTTGATCCGAGCCCTCACACCCACCAACCTGCTAAATATAGGCAGGCATTGATGCAGTCAGCAAACCGGCGTCGTCTCGGGGGAAAACATCGGGTCACGGTTCTGCTTAATGCATGAACCCGGTATCATTCTTTCACTTCAACTGTTTACAGCAACAAGGTGCTCTGATCACTTTAAAGACCAAACATTGCAGATTTCAGGCTGAAATGAGGTGATTGTGTACAATAACCACTGGAACTGGTCCAAATCACAGTGGTGGAGGGACTGGTGGTGAACCAGCAGGACGTAAGAGAAGGAGACGGCATTATCAGCCGTTCACAGGTGCTTCAGCTCAGGGAGGAGGAAAACAAAACTGAAACACTGCCGATAAAGACCTGAGCTGGTTCTACTGGTGACTTGGATCTGCAGAGATGGAAAAACTCAAGTTTTCCATTTACAAAGACGTAAAGCTACAAAAAGAAAAAAATTACTGGAGTCAGAATACTTGAGCTCATTCATAGGAGAGGTTTTTTATTCGTGTTGACGACTGATTTACATTTAGAGTACAGAAAACACCTGAGCTCTTCCACTGAAGGTGAACTAAGTCTCTGACAATCCTCCGCTACGTCTTACCTGGGCTGTGATTGGCTGGATAATAAACCTCCTGATGCAGGAATCAGGAAGTTGAGGCATCCATCCTTGACTGGCACCAGATTCTCACATTACATCCAACCTTAGCGTTTCCCAGAGGGGTAATGCTGCCGAGGCTGAGCTCAGCTAAGCCCAGGAATCGAGGCTCAAACACCAGGAGCCTGCTAACGAGCTCCCCCATCCTGGAGCCAGGCCCCATCCAGGCCTCGCTCCAGGAGGGGGCGATGGGGCCTAGCTCCCCCCTCTGAACCCAGGCCTGGCTCCAGGAGGGGGCGATGGGGCCTAGCTCCCCCCTCTGAACCCAGGCCTGGCTCCAGGATGGGGCCAGGCTCCAGGAGGGGGCGATGGGGCCTAGCTCCCCCCTCTGAACCCAGGCCTGGCTCCAAGATGGGGCGATGGGGCCTAGCTCCCCCCTCTGAACCCAGGCCAGGCTCCAGGATGGGGCGATGGGGCCTAGCTCCCCCCTCTGAACCCAGGCCTGGCTCCAGGATGGGGCGATGGGGCCTAGCTCCCCCCTCTGAACCCAGGCCTGGCTCCAGGATGGGGCCAGGCTCCAGGAGGGGGCGATGGGGCCTAGCTCCCCCCTCTGAACCCAGGCCTGGCTCCAGGATGGGGCCTCTGTCTCCCTAATCCTGGCAATCTTCTCCAGCAACTGTGGAAGAAACGTGCTGACGAGCTGCTTGCCTTAACTTCAGTTTATACTTGGCAGCTTCTAATGAAATCGCTCTGGTGGGCAGCTACTGTACCTGCGTGGCATTGACCAGACCACTTTCAAAAACAGAGGGTTGAAGTGCAACAAAGCAAGCTAAGGTGTGAAGCTTTCTCCACCCGCTCCACAGAGTTCTCCAGATCAAAGGTACTTGAACCTCACAGACAGTCGGGGTGGCGAGTCGACCGAAGAAACTTACTGCCAAACATCAACAAAAAAACACAACTCTGCTGTATGTGAACCACCTTTGGACCCGTTTGATATTTGGAACAAAATCTAAAGGAAAAACTGTTTTTCCTTTTCTGCTGGGTTGATCTTCATTCTCCTCTGGGATCCCAAGAAACTGAAGCAAAAACTCAAGTCAAACTAGTGGGAATCATTCTGGCCTCAGTGCAGCTGCCTCCCATCCCAACTGGTTCCTGATTTACTGATGTAACAGTCGGACTTCCAAGTGGACTACAGGCCTGAACTGAGCCCTTCACAGTGTAATTCAGATGTTGACTCTTCCACTTTCTGCATGTTAGACAATAAATTTGGTCAAAACAATTAACAGATTGAACTCATTCTTGGTAAAAGGGCTTTTAAGAAAAGTTGCTATATTTCATGTATTAATGATAAAGATGAACAGCAACTAAACCAAAAACAGACAGCAAAGGTGTTCAAATCAAGGGCGTAGGTTCGGTCTAAGTTTTGGTGGGGACCTTGACACCCCCCCATCCCCCCCGGCAGCACAGTGAAATGCCCAAGAGCACCGAACATTTTTGAGAAGGGGGGGGAAACCACATTGGCTTAATAACCCCCTCCCCCCAACCATAACCATATCATACATCTTGTGTATACAACCAGATACAGTCATACTCAGCAGATCAGTTCAAGAACACTTTACTTTTTCCTTTACAAAATTCAGCAAACGTTACAAGTAAGATCAAAAGAAATATCCTCTGGATACTCCCTGGTCACTGGCACTCACACTGACAGCCTCCTATAGAGCAAACAAAGCGTAACCTGGTTTGTATTCACACTAGCTTAACTTAATTTAAGACTAACACTTCAAATGCCATATTTACTGAGATAATTTCACAGTATATTTCATATCTGAGAACTAACACCTCACCTGGAGCCCTGAAGCTCCAGCCACCTCTCCATCGTTCTGCTCTGCCCCTTGCTCTGCTGTCTGAGCATCCTATGTGAAAAAATATTACATAATTAACAGACCTATTCTACCTCACATTCAGTGCTGACCTTACTAAACACCGGACTTTACAACAAATGCGTTGCGTGATAGATATCTAACTTATGGGTCCACTCACTGTACTTACAGCCGACGTAGCGAAATAACTTCTAATGTCTGTCCTTTTCTTTTTTGGTGGCGACATGGTCTCGGAGACTCAGAAGGAGACGCGTGTGCCCAGCTAGCCGCCGCCTTTTGCAGCTAATCAAAGAACGTCCGACGATTCAACTGACTCCCCCTCCCCCCACCCCCACAGCACCTGACTCCCCCTCCCCCCCCCCCCCCCGACAGCACCGTTCCGACACGGTCTCGGAGGCTCATAATAAATGTCAAACTAAGAAGCTTCCGTTCCGCGCACCGCCTGTTGCTGCTAATCAAAGATCGTAGATCCACGTTCTTTGAGCCAATATGGCAAAAATTGGTCGGGACTTTTTCATATCCCGTGAATATTGGTCGGGACATGTCCCTACCGTCCCTACCCAAACCTACGCCCATGGTTCAAATACTCCTTCATATCAGAAACATCTGCTTGGGTCCATCGCTTTGCCTGGAATCACCTTCATGCCAAAGCAATCATAAACTAAAGCCATGAAGCTTTTTCTTTGCTAGTTAATACGGTGAAACCAAACTCTGCCAAGCATGTTCCAGCTAATCCAAAAAATACAGAAAAAGGATGTAAAAAAGGCTGCCAGCAGTAGATGTGTGTGAGTTGGCGGCTTTGGAAGAGGAAAAACAAAAAAAGTGGGGCGAGAGGCAGAAATAAAAGGCTGGCGGGAGACGAGAAAGGAACATAGAAGCAGAAATAACCGACAGCTGGTGGCGGGGAGCTGAGAGCATGGCAACAAGAGGCTGATAAAAGAGCAGAGAGTCGACCGCATCCCTGAGAAAATAGTTCAAACACCGGTCCTGAAGAACAGCAACAAAAGAGAAGTAGGTCTCGCAGATGCATTGCTGCCTCACCCTTACATTTATCTGGTATATATGGATGAAAGCAGAGCAGTTCTCTGCACCTGGACTTGTACGTTCATATAAAACCAGAGCAGAGGCTGATTGGCAGGCAGCAGCAGCAGCTGGGTGGACAACCGATGGAGCGTTTGAGGAGGACAAACACAGACAGAGATGTGAAGCCTGTGATCAATAATTCAGAAGCCAGGGACGGCTGGAAAATGTCAGGCGGCTCTGAATCTTCACACCACTACGAACACACAGTCTGCAGGTCTGTCAGGTCGAAAGGAGGGAGGTCTCTCTTCTCTGTCCTGGAGCAAACCTCCAGCACCTTTTCCCTGCTAGGAGAAGGTCACGCTGGGTTTCATTAGCCTTCTGTTAGGGGGCAGAATGTCTAACAGTTGTGGGTTTGATTCCTGTTTCCCTCCTGGAACATATCAATCTGCCTTTTGCCGCAGCAGCTGAAGCCAAATTACCCACCAATCTGCATACTGATGCATGAAAGAGTACTAATTTCTTAGTGTCAGTCCATTTAGTGGGACTAAAAAAGGACTGGACAACTAATCACAATCATCAAACTGTGGGAGAACAAATCAGGTTTTTATAAATGCAACTGCTCCAAAATGTTAAAAAGCTCCATTATAAATGTTGTGGAGCTTTTCTCATGGTAGACATAAAAAATAGGACAGCAGACTATGGAAAAATTTGTGATGTAAATAATGTTGGTGTGATCTTTAGCATTTTGACAATCTGATTTGTGGTAGTGTGAGATTTTGCTGCCATGAGACTCAGCCTGACTGGCAAATATGGCATTATGTAACCAGTAACACATCACTTAGTAACAGGTAACATGAAGAAGAGGAAGTGTTAACTACTGGAAATATTACATTTGCTTGAGGCCAGTTCAGAAAATCTTAGGAAAGCCAGGGGCCTGGAGAATAAATAACTACAACAAAACACACAGTATTAGAAACATGTTGCTTTCAAGAGACACAAAAGAAATGTGTGCACCCTGTTTACCCAAAATAAAAGTTTGGCCCTGATCTTTAGGTGTCTTGTTATAAGCTAGTCTGTAAGTGTAAGGTTGGTAAATTCCCTTCCAGTGATCTGTCAATGCAGAGCAGTTTGTCCTACCACACTGTGGACAAAAGGTTCTGTTCAAATGGCCAACGGGTCGCCATCCATGAATGGAGCATCTAAAGTCTTCAACCTGGTGGATCCAGTCTCATTTCTCAGATCTCTGGTCCTCCAGATCTCAATAATATAAAAAAACTGACCTGTAGATAAGGTCAGAACTACATTACACTCATGCTTTACGTAAAATCATAACAGTTAACTGCCTTGAAATAAGGCTGAAACGTCACTTTACTCATATTTCACTTCTGTTGTATAATTTATTCAAATTAAATTTTACCAATGTGAATTAGTATCATCCAGATAATAGGTAATAAAGCTAAAGGTAATAAAACATAATACATGACTACCAATATGTAAAACAAAGAATAGTGCAAAAATACTTTTAGCCACATAGTCTGAGTCTTTATAGATTTTCCCCATTCCATTTTGCTCTGTAATTCACGGAGTCAACATGCTAACTGTTTTAGCATAGCTCAATGGAGTTTACAATAGTCTAAACTAGCATAGCTGCTAACGGGTTCGCGAGGTCGATGTGAACTCGCCAATAAAACTGACTAGGTAGGGAAACTATTGTCAGTCGACTGGCTGTTACATCAAATACAGAGACTCCTCACAAGGTTTACGTCACGCTTTCAGTATAAAACAACTATTAACATCATAATATCAAAGCATACCAGCTAGTTTCATGAACTGATTCGGCAACTTACGAGGTTAGCTAGCTTCTCTCATCACAGCCACGCTGCTACTAACTAGCGCAGGCAAAACGCAAACTGGGGGCGGGGCAACCAATGTGATTGGCTGAGGTTCTTCCTCTTCATCTTTTTTATGGCGTTTGCATGTGCATTACCGCCATCTACTGGAATAAAATGTGGATCGGGATGCTAAAAACATATTACACAGATTTTAAAACTAAACAAAAAATAAACAAATAAATCAAAATAAACAAATAAAAAGCAATAACAACAAAAGAAAACTATATTTTGATTTGCTGAGGTTACCTGAAACGACTTAGTCTATTTGTTAAGATGCACAATCATACATTTTTATACTGAGCTAAACAATAGTTATCACACACTTATAAAATGAATGGAGTTTTAAATATTTACATTTGGGGTAGTTTTATTTCTTTATATAAAACAGTTTAGAATGTCCTTTTTTTTGTCAACTTTAAACAAAATGAAAATTTTTTGTTTTTGAAATATGTTCCTAATAAAAAACATCTGGACCAGAAAGCCCCCCTTAAAAAACTAGAAATCTGTATTAACCAGTTAAAGCCTGATCACTGCTCTCTGGTTAATCACTAGTTAGAAACTCCCGCTGGCTGTCCAACTATCAGCAACACATATTTTAGATACATTTGATGAATAGAAATAAAAACATATTTTTTCAGTTTTTGATCTGCCAATCACAAATCAGGATGGAAAACTGGTCAACCTGTCTCTGCCGTACTATTTAAATCATTTAAGGTTTTAGTTTAGCATTAGCTCATTTCTAAAAACTGAAAATAAATCGTCTTTGCTTCTGTTTAGATGCTTATAGTCTACTTGTCCAAGTCGCCCATCCTGCAGTGGGTCTGGTGTTCGGGTGTGGTCCTGTTTTTATTTAGTGTCTAATGTTGTTCTGCTGGGTCCATTATGTGGCTAAGAAAAACATCTGCACGTTCCAGGCCCCAAATGTTTTCCAGATCTAATTAGCCTTAAATAATCCCTTTAAGGCAGGAGGAGTTATCGGCCTGATCTTTTCAGAGCTGCTCATCCATCATCCAGTATGTTAGTGAACATCAGGATCCATCAGGAGGAGGAAGGAGAACCAGGGGAGTCAGCCTCACTGATGGCTCTGCTTTTAATGAAAGCACTGCAAAAGGAAACTCTTTATTTTAATAAAAATGAAAATGTTTGATATTTTTCAAGTTCCTGAGTAGATTTAATATATTTCATGGATTTAATTAAAGGTAAAACTACCTACATTTGAAGTAACACTTTATTTCTGTTTGCAGTGGCTGATGGATCGCTTGAACTGCCAAATATTCATTCAGTGACTTCAGGTTGCAGACAATGAGTCCTGGAGGTTCTTCTGTCCCAATCATGGCAACTAACTGAATTCTGTAAGTTCATGAAGACAAACCAGTCCAAGTGGGATAACTCCACCTTTTCCCTTTAAGAACCAGAACTTCAGGTCTTCACTGGTCCAAAAGCCAAACTGCTGCTGCATCTTTGCACTTTCATGACCACAAACTGGTTCCAGTACAAATAAACAGCATCTTTCCAAACTCAAACTTTCTGCTGGGCCAAAGTAAAGAGCCACATTCTCACCTGCTGCATTTTCCTTACAAATGTGAGCAAAACTCTGTCAATATTTCACTAATGCTGAAAAAATAAAACACAATTTTACAATCGCATTGTTCCATTAGATAAGAAGCACAGTTAAAACCCCATGTCATTAAAAACACTCCATCATCCTTCTACCACTTCCTGTCTCCTTCTTCATGGTTTACGGCAGTAGCAACATCTGGTTGATGTTCATGTGTTTCCAGATTTACTAAATAAACTTCGATGAAGCTGGAAAACCACCTGATCAGAACATGAAGCTGTTTAGCTGAGCTCCACCATCTCAGAAACTCAGAACCAGAAAAATGGTCAAAGTTTACAGGATGAAACCTTCAGGGAGACGAAATGACGGGTCTTTATAGCGCCACCTCTGGCTCACCACTGGAATCACTTTGGTAGAAATAACTGTTGAGATAATTATTTCACAGAAACAACAGGCTGAAATGTTTCTCCAGATCAGGTAGCGAAGGAAGAAACAGACGTAATGAACGGCTGCAGTGAAAGTTTCTGTCGCCTTCAGGAGGAGAAAAGCCGCATCAGCATCTCTCTGAACGTCTCGGACTCCAGCCGCGTCCTCTCCCGTCCTTCAGGCACCACACGGGTCTGAATCCCTGCCAGTGATTTGGTTTCAGTTTGACGGGAATGTTAGCAGATGATCTGCTGATCCTCTTATTATCAGCGCTACAACGTCAGTCTGAGCCGCAGCTGAGAGCCGACCGGAGGATCCGGACCAGATTCCTCTTTTTTATTCAGATTAGAAACTGTGACCCTTTAGAAGTTAAACAAAAAGACTGTTAGCAACATGAAAGATTACTTTAAATTCAAAACTGTACTGATATAAAAGGACTATAAAGTTAAAAGGACTTTGAACTCAGCTGATTCTCTTTTGCAAACTGATAAGTAACGAGAGTAATTAGGGGATTTCCTGGCAGCCTTAATAAACTCCTAATGTTTAAACTGCTGCCAAGACTGACATCAGTCAAAGTGTGATGAGGCACAGAGTCAGAGCAGCCATGAAAATGTTTTTAATCACAATTTATAATGAGAACCGATTTACAGAAACACCTGAATGCACCGGCAGGGATTTTACACCAAGAAGCTGAAACTTTAAACCGAGACCAATGACGACGATTTAAGACTTTCTGTTGCATAAAAATTCATTTTCTACACGTATAATTAGATGTCAAACAGAAACGTGTTTCCTGAGATCCAGGAAATGTCCAGAGTTCTGTTGGATCAAGTTAAAAACACTTAGCATTTCTTCCACTTGTGTTTTAGACAGAAATGGGTCTTTTAAAGGAAAATAACCCTAAACAGACCAGCAGTCTGGACTCCGTCACAAAGTCCTGATCTCGGTTCCAGAGCTGGAGAGGTGTGTGAGTCCGGCGGCCTAAACCCGACCCAGTTCCTCTGGTTCTGTCAGAGGAATGGGCCAGAAGCAAACCACCGTAAAAACGCTGAGGAGGGAAACCCAAAACGTCTGAAAGTCAGAATAAAAGGAGATTCTGCCAAACGCAAAGGAAACTTTCACAGATAGATTGTTTGGTCCTAACAGACCCACAGTTCATTTGTTTTAATTTCAATAAATGTGGATTCGCTGATGTATTTATTGCTCTGTGAGACCCGGGCGGACTGGAAGTGATGCTCCATTATGACAGGAGGGTCCGGGGCGCGGTGCAGGAAGGGCAGGACTAATGGTTCCTGGTGCAAAACCCTGCATCAATAAATGATGAGAGCAGAGTTCACGCTGGAGCTAAGTGCTTGTCAGCTGCAGCACAGATCTGCAATCCGATGCTGCAGCCGCACACACCACAGAGCAGAGCCTGAACCAGGACTTGGGTCCAGATCAGAGGCAGCAGAGACGTAGCAGAACTTTAATCTTTAATATTCAGGGATTTTATGAGTATGAAAGCCGGTGCAGCAAGCAGACAGGAGGCGCTTTTCACCCAGAAGAGTCTGAAACAACGACAGGAGATATTTATCTGTGTTCATCTGTGTTTAATTCAGAACCACTGAATGAAACCTGCAGTGGTTCTGATGGGTTGGGTTAGGATGGGTTAGCATGCTAAGGCTTCAAACGGTGAACTGGACTTCAGTTTGGATTCACACTTTGTTCGACAGAATCGCTTACGGCTTTGATTTTATCCTTGAGCCACATCAGAAAATCAAAACTTTTATCTTTCCAACTACATGTAACATCTAGACAGAATGTCACAAAGACAATCTAGGTCCAGATCCAGAACCAGAACCAGAACCAGAACCAGACTACTGTTGGGTATTTAGATGATCTGGAATGAAATAAAGCAGCTGCTGCTGTGAAGTCGTAAATCTGTCGCATTTCTTTAACCAGACGTCTTTCTAAACACAATCTGAGCTCATCATTTATTTCAGACTTAAAGGATAAAAATGTTTCTGGAGGCAAATGGGATAAATTATGGGAGAAACAGACCAGCAGGAAACTCCTCTAAAAGATCCAATAGGCAAAACGAAAATGCTACAGATTGGGTTTAATCACTTTACAGATTAAAAATCTGACTTTAGCTGAAATACATCAACATTCTGAGATTATCTAGATGAAGATTAGAGTTCTGATGGTTCTACACAGAAACCCAAAGTTAGAAAACCAAAAACTGGAAATGGATGGATGGATGGATGGATGGATGGATGGATGGATGGATGGATGGATGGATGGATGGATGGATGGTTGGATGGATGGATGGATGGATGGATGGATGGATGGATGGTTGGATGGATGGATGGATGGATGGATGGATGGATGGATGGATGGATGGATGGGTGGATGGATGGATGGATGGATGGATGGATGGATGGATGGATGGATGGTTGGATGGATGGATGGATGGATGGATGGATGGATGGATGGATGGATGGATGGATGGATGGATGGATGGATGGATGGATGGATGGTTGGATGGATGGATGGATGGATGGATGGATGGATGGATGGATGGTTGGATGGATGGATGGATGGATGGATGGATGGATGGATGGATGGATGGATGGATGGATGGATGGATGGATGGATGGGTGGATGGATGGATGGATGGATGGATGGATGGATGGATGGATGGTTGGATGGATGGATGGATGGATGGATGGATGGATGGATGGATGGATGGATGGATGATGGATGGTGTCGTTGTCGTCCCTGTTTGGTCCCATAAAGCATTTAGTTAATGCAAACATTTAAAGTGAAGCTTTTACAGCAGAAGGTGGCCAAACAGTGCCTGAATGTAAATATTCACCAAAACACAAATTCAGCCCATTAAACAGCTGAGATAACAGGAACAGGGACGAAGCTTTGATTCTGTTTTTGTTCTGTCAGGATTAAAAGGTTTGTGTGTTTAACACCCCCCCCCCCCCACACACACACACACACTCCGCCCCAACATAACAGGGAAATTACTCCACTAATGTGCACCAACACACACAAGCTGAGCTGCAGGAGAAAACAGCTGCACCAGATAATTAAGTGCAAATTCATTGTTACCACACAGACTGTATCAGAAGCTCCCACACAAACAACCACAAGCAGCTTCCCTCCATCCCTCCATCCTCCTTTCCTGCCCTCCTTCCTTGAAGGGTGATGCTGCGTTCTGATTGGACCAAACTGACGTCCACATTCAGCCATCGTTCAGACGGTTTCTGGCTCCGTCTGCAGAGACTCAGACTGACTTTAATGAGGTAATCAATTGGATTTTTACTGCCGAGCTGCCCGACCCGAACAGAACCGCTGCTGTCTCAGAACCAAGCGAACACAAATCAGGTTAATGTCCAGCATGACACCATGGCAGGAGCAAAACCTAAAGGTTTCATCTCAAACTGACCATAAAACCTCCATTCAGGTCCAAACCTGAGACGGAAAATAAAACAGAGAAACTTATTAACAATAAATATGTTCATGTCACTACGTGAATAAATCCGGATCCGTCCGCCTGAGTTGGTTCTGGTGTTTTAAAAGCCAACAGCTGATAAGTGGTGAGTGTGAAATGACTGAACACTTCCACAGAGCTGCAGCTGTCCGCCGCACCAATCAGAAAGGCAGATTAATAATCAGGAAGGCAGATTAATAATCAGAAAGGCAGATTAATAATCAGGAAGGCAGATTAATAATCAGAAAGGCAGATTAATAATCAGAAAGGCAGATTAATAATCAGGAAGGCAGATTAATAATCAGAAAGGCAGATTAATAATCAGGAAGGCAGATTAATAATCAGAAAGGCAGATTAATAATCAGAAAGGCAGATTAATAATCAGGAAGGCAGATTAATAATCAGAAAGGCAGATTAATAATCAGAAAGGCAGATTAATAATCAGAAAGGCAGATTAATAATCAGCTGGGTGTTTCTACGTTTCCAGCATCAGGAACAGGAAGTTCTCCTGGTTGAGCTTCCTGAGGTTTTCCTCTAAAATTCATGAATGATATTAACTCAAAATGTTCACCATGTGATTCTCAGCCTGAACTATTGTTCACTTTTTCTGACTTTGCTAAAAGATGTGTGTTGGTGTATAATTAATATATTTATAAAGATTTTGGGTAACACTTTATTTGAAGGGGGGTAATAAGACTGTCATGACACCTTCATAACACCTGTCATAAACATGTCATAACACCTGTCATAAACATGAATAAGCCTTCATGAATATTTATGACTGTTGTCATAAAGCGTCATTCGGTAAATTATGACACTTTTAATACAAAGTTGACTTTATTCAAAATGTCTTTATGACAACTTGACATTAACCAATAAATCATTACTGATATAAATTTGTTATAAAAGTTTTAATGATTGCACTTTAAAAATTAGGTAACTTTATGTTATTAAAGGTAAAGTTTAAACAGTGATGATTTCTTGGTTAATGTCAAGTTGTCATAACAAAGACATTTTGAATAATGTCAACTTTGTATTAAAAGTGTCATAATTTACCGAATGACGCTTTATGACAACAGTCATAAATATTCATGAAGGCTTATTCATGTTTATGACAGGTGTTATGACATGTTTATGACAGTGTCATGACAGTCTTATTCAACCCCCTTCAAGTAAAGTGTTACCAGATTTTGTTTTACGTTGGGATAATATTGTCCTTGGTTTTCTCAATTATTCAAGAAAATAATTTTTTTAAAATTAATTTTATTGTATCTTTTGCAAAGACTTTTTTTTCACAAAAGTAAATTCAATAGAAAAATTTCTTGCTTTGTGACTTAAAGTTAAGTGATTTAAAAACAGACAAAATGTCAGAAATAACAAAACATTTCATGAATTACTAAATAAACTGCAGGAAGCAGGAAATATTCCCTCCATGATGCAGGAAGCCCAGAAAAATCACCAACAGACTGAAATTACAGACGGTAAAGATTCAGTTCTCCCTGGTTCCCCCACTGCACCACACACACACCCACACATGTTTGTGTTGCTATCTTTGTGGGGACTTTCCATTGACTTCCATTCATTTCTACAGCCTAAACCTGACCTTTACCCTTTTCCTAACCCTAACCAAAACTCAATTCATACCTTAGCCCTAACTCTGACCCCTGACCCAAAAACAGGGTTTCCCCTTGTGGGGACCAGGCTCCGGTCCCCACGAGGAGCAATTGGTTCCCACAACGTAGTATATGTCAGGAAAATCGTCTCCACAAGGTATTACAAACAAACGCACACACACACACACACACAGAGGGTGTAGCAGCTGCAGTGGGATTGGAGGGAAGGGGGGTTTCCCTTTACTGGCCTGGATCTGGTTTCTCCTCCCAGTAAGAGCATCCTCCTCTGGGTCCACCTGCACCATCGATCCGGGTCACAAGCTGCAGAGTTCAGGGTTGCCCCAAAACAAAATCATCCAACAAAATGCTGCAGGGTTTGGATTTTACACCTTCATAAATCTCATGGTCGACGTTTTCAGAAGCATCTAAAACATGTTGAGTTTCTCCTGACGGCTAAAGTCTCAGCTCCAGCTGTTCCTAATCTGGGTCCAATTCCAGGTCCAGAAGGACAGAACAAAAAAACATGACAGCAGGATTTAGGAGACATAAAGACCAAAAAGTTATTTTAAATGGAGCAAAAGACACAATTATTCTGAACTTTGGTAGATTTGAATTTATTTTCATTAACTGTAAAGTTTCTGCTGACAGGAAGTAAAGTGGACGTCTCTCAAACATAATTAATAAAAGAGGATTGACTGGAAATACATATAATAAAAATAATGATTACATTTTCAATCAATGACAATAAAACCTTTACTGTGACCAAACTGCAGGTTTCCACTGATTCAGACATTTGGTGATGAAGACTGGAAAGCCTCCCTGCCATCACCCTAATATTTACTCCACAGTCTCTGTTAGATTAAAGTCAATAAAACCCCCAGTGTGACTCGGCTTCTGCAAAACATTAACACTAAGCTGAGCCAAAACAAACATGTGGGGACAAAATGACTTTACTTCATCTGCCAGAACTTTGAGTATTTTATTATTGGTGTGTAAAAAACAAAACAAAGTAAAACAAATATTCAAAGTAACTCCATCTCTCATAAAAATAACCAGAAACATCCAAACACAAAGAGCTTCATGCTAAAGATCCCAGATAAACACCAAGCAGCTCCAGACCGAGACGAGGAAACGCTCTGCAGAGAAAAGCTGAAATAAAGAAACACTGAAACCAAGACGAGTGAAAACAGACAGAAAGGCTGGAAACAACCTGAAGCATAAAAAACACCATCGTCCAAATATCGTCCTGGAAACCAGCAGAGAAATGTGTGAGGGCGTCTCTGTGAGACCTGAGGACCAACGGGACGTTTTGTAGCATCGCTGCCTTCATCGCTCCATCCTTCATCCCTTCTTTACGTCTCAACGGCTCAATAAAATCCTCCGCTGAGGTCAACGCAGAATAAAACTGAGTAACGTCTCTGAAAACTGCAGCTCCCGCTTCCCAGCATGCATCTCTGCAGCCGTAAACCATCAGAGTCACTGAGAGGAAGAAGAAGCTGAGAAATTATCATCATCATCATCGTCATCGTCATCATCGTCATCATCATCGTCATCATCACCATCATTATCATCATCGTCATCGTCATCATCCTCCTCCAGCTGCAGTCAGAATAACTGGACCCGTTTCCACCAATCCAACCCGGTTCTTCCTGACTCCTCCAGAACAGCCGACTGAAATGTCCCAACAAAACTTTGTCAATATTCTGCTAACGTCGAGAAACACAGAAAATAGTTTTGCTCACAGGATAAGTCATTAAAAAACATCATCCTCCAACCACTTCCTGTAGTCCTCTTTGTTGTTTCCCCCAGTAGTAACATCCGGTTGTTGATCAAATGACCCGTGTGATGAAATAAAGGTAAAATAAACCAATAAAACAAATTCAATACGGACAAAAACCACCTCATCCTAAAACCTTTTATCGAAAACGAGATGTTTTGTTTCATTTCCCGTGTTTCAGCACATTTATTTTATATCAAATTGTGCAACAATACGGTCAAAGGAAACGTAAAAACAGTAAACGGTAGCTCTACTGTCGGAGTTCGTTTCAGAGCTCGGTTACACATTCACACCTCCCCAAACGAACCGGACTTTCCAGACAAACGGACTGAATTTGGGTTAAAGTGGACTGAACAGGGCCGGCAGACGTGAGTTTACAGAAGAGTTTTGTTTTATTCAGATCTGATTTCACTCTCTGGAAAAACAAACGATTCACTCAGTCAGGATTTACTGGACCAGAATAAAATAATCTGTTTGACTAAAAGTGTGACTAACCGACATCGTTGCAGTTTTTACCTGCTGATCGAGGATGAGCTGCTCAAGGGCACTTCAGTGGCTCGTTTCTGACAGCAGGAGAAAACATTAGTCACTCTGAGCACCCACAGATTCTGATGCACACGCAGAACTTCAACATGACATGCGTGTAAAAACTGAGAGGGAAGTGGGATGAGGATGAAAGAGGAGAAGCGGTTCAACGAGCTGCGATAAGGAAACTCGACACAGAAACACGAGGAGGTGGAGGGGAGAGCAAATGTTCCACACTTTGGTTTGTTTGGCACAGAAAGTCTGATAAATTAAGACAATATGACCCAAATACCAGCAAACATTGAGCAGGTTTCTAACGTTACCCTTTAAGAGGAAGCTAAATCTGACTAGCAACTTGAATCTGTGGTGGATCTTCAGATCGTCTGTACAAAGCTTTAAATGTTACCCGTAGCATGCTAACACTGTCTTAGCATTAAGATGTTAGCTTAAGATCCTAAATGTATAGTTAGCATTGTAACATTAATGTTGGGGGATACAGGAATGCTTAATGAGTTTTTAAATATAGACTCATTAAAATGTTAGCTGAATGCTAACTTTAGAGTTAGCAAGGTGATGCTGTTGTTAGCTTCAAACAGTTGCTTGACGCTATAGCATTTGTTTTAGCATGCACACTTTAAGCTGCACACACTGTTCACTGGTTACAATGAACTGCCATTTTATAGCATAATTAAGAAATTAAGAAACTATGTTAACCTGAGTTGTTATAAAAATGCTACATATGACATCTAAAAACAATTTGACTTCGTAATGCAACACCTTGTGTCTTTAAAAACTCCTGCTCTTTCTGAAGCTCCGCCTCCAGGAAGTCATCACATCATGACGTTTTTACTGCAGCTCAGAGGTGGAGCTTCGCCTTGGAGGCGGGGCTACGTCCACCCAGGCGTTTGCACAGCTGAATGGTTGCCATGGAGATTAAAGGATTTTTCAAACACACATGAAAAAGATCAAAGCAAATCTCCAGATGTTTTTGATGAGAGAACAGCATCATAACGTGATGGAAAGATTAAAAAAAGTTCATTTTATATGATGGTGTCATGAAGCTTGTTAGTTTAGAAAAGTGAAGGTTAAACATGAACTGTAGGGGAGACAGAAATCTGAAACCAGATTAAAAACAGTTCAAAATGTTTAGAAACGATTCCAACCTGGATCAGGTTCTAGTCCAGGTTAAATGAACCCGGTTTGGACCCGTTTTTAACCCCAACAGATCAGAGAGTAACGATGAGTTTGTGTTTCTCCTGCCGGGTTCGTTTCAGATTCTCATCGTAACGTTTGTTTGTTTTTTGCTGTAAATCTTCAACTGGATTCAGTTTCGATCTGCAGGAGGTTCATTTCAGGTCAGAGCCAAACTCTTCACTCTGGTACCCAAATACTGGTTTCCGTAGCAACGCAGCGATGAGAGCGTGCAGAACCGGCTCGGGATGGAGGCTGAGTGAGTGAGCGTGTGCGTGTGAAAGCAGAGGGAGTGAAAGGGAAACTGGAGATCTGGGGCGTCAGCAGTTTTGGTGGCAGATCGCTGCTGACCTTTGACCCCCTGCAGACGTCCAGACGCACCAGGCTGACAGCAGAGAGTCTTCTGGATGAAACGTGGATAAAGTCACCATCTGAGCTGCGCAGCTCACCAGGATGCTGCTTCCTCTCTCAGGAAAAGACGCATCAGCAGTTACCGGGCAGAGTTCAGACCGGTCAGATAAAATTAATGATACTTTTATAGCCATCAGGTGCAATAAAATGAAATGCTGCTGATAAGAAAGATAAAAATGTTTAAAGCAAAAAAACCTTTGACCAATTTCCACTGACCATAAACTTACACAATGTGACAATTAGGAAATAAATTATCTTAACGTTGTAAACTTAATGTAAAATTCCAAATAAAACCGGTTTTGCAGCTGCTTCTGCTCTGATGTCTTCCTGAGTTTACGTTCTGCCATGTTTGTAGTTTTTAGTGTTTTGTGATGAGCAGCGCCAGCAGGATAAAACTGGAGCAGGAAGCCGAGCGGCTCGTTAGCGACAGATTCACTCGTTTCTCAGAGCGACTATAATATTCTGACTGAGTGGATGCTGACTCAGCAGAATCAGTTTGATCTCATCGTAAGCTTTTCCCTGACAGGTTTGATCCTGAAGCTGCAGAAAAAGCAGATTTTTCTCTCTGAAAACATGTTTAGAAAGCTGTTGGTGATTAAAACCTTTAGCTCCACATCGTTTCATATGGGTCCCCATTTTATTTGATGGTTAAACAGAACTCATGCTTTGGGTCATTTGTTTAAATTTACTGGGACTTTTCATATCTACACTCATCAGATTGTTGAAATCATTCTCTGCTGACAAGCAGGAAGAAACAGGCTGGTTTATTTGTAGAAAACTTTCTAAGCATGAATGCATAAAAACTCACTTTGATCGAGTTAAAACTAGTAATATAGTTACAGATCAAATGTCTTGTCAGATTAAATGTTTTTTCAACACCTTAATTAAAACTGAAGACTTTTGTTGATGAAAGCAGATTTTCCAAAAATGTCTTATTATGATTTGGTTCTTATAAAGTTTAATTCCTCTTCCTTTATTGTGATTTAGTAAGCAATTAATCGCAGTAAATTAACTGTAAAAAGAGAAAACAAACAAACACACACACACACACACACACACACACACACACGCACACACACACACACGCACACGCACACACACACACACACACACTAGAACTGTTTCTGTTTCCCAACCGGACCCGGATGTTCTGGGCTGTTTCATAAACGGTTCTGTTTCATTTCTCCCACAGATTCGTGGTTTCCTAAACCCAGCTTTAGGTTGGGGTATTAACCTGGTTCTGGTTCTGATCCAGTCTCTGTCTGGGCAGCTCTGTTTATGTTTACCAGCTGTGGGTCGGGTCCAGACTCCCTAATGGACTCTGTGGTTGTGGCCGTTTAGACTAATCACATCCGTCTCTCCGCTGGGAGTCCAGAACCGACGGTTGCAGGTTCTGTCCGGACCCATCGGTTCTGGTCTGGTTCTGATGGCTGGACCGTCGGAGGATAATGATGTCGGTTTGGCTCATGCTGTTGACCCTCCAGGTTTCCCTTAGTGTTTTATCAGCCTGGCGGGCCACCAGGCTTGATTTCACCTCCACCAGGCCGAGAACTGCTTGTTTTTCTTTTTAAGTCTTTATAAATGATGTTTCAATATTTTTAATAATGTCTTCCAATAACACATATTTACCCAGTGACATTTTCAAATTTACTCTCAACTGGATGATAAATCAACAGCAAAACACTCGTCTTTTCCAGCAGCCATTGTACAGCGCAGACAGCAGGAAAACCAGATGACCAAATGTAATAGAGCTCAGATGTGGTTGCTAGGTAACAGATGGAGCTCAGATGTGGTTGCTAGGTAACGGGAGGAACTCTGCTTCGGTTTGAATTCATATGTGAACGCCAAGCGGACCGCAGTCCTCTCCAAAAGCAGGAAGTGAACCACTGGAAGTGGAGTTTCTGTGTCGTTTCCTTCAACGTTTTCCAACTTTCAGTCCAACTTTCTTTGTTCATTTTCACATTAACACAAGGAAGATCTGCTAACAGCAGCAATGGACGACGAAGCCGCTTCTCTCAGCCAATGAGGGTTAATTTCTGTTTCTAAAATAATCTAACTGGACGCAGGAAAAGGTGTTATTGTGCTAAGAGCAGTTAGCCTGTCACCGAAATAGTCAAGCCTGAAATAGCATCTCAAAGCTAACATGTAGCAGCTAACGCTAACATCAGCATCCACATTTCTAAAACATTTGTTCAAACTGAAGGATGAAGAACCTCAATAAGATAAAAAACCGTAAATATCTTTACTGAGCTCACATATCTATTCATTCAACAGTTTATCAGCAAAATGTTGTTTATCTTGTCAATATATGGTTTGATTAAAACCCAATCATTTAATTACAAAGTAATTAGCTTAATGTAATTAATTTCCACCACTGACAGTTACTGAAACTGAACTGAGCTGCATGTTAATGCATCCAAATCTGAGGCTGTAAAATGAGAGAAATGTCCCGACATGCCAGAGTTTAGTGGGACATTTTCAGCATCACCAACATTTTACAGCCAAATCTGAGGAGGATTTTTCTTCCTTTTTACTGAAAAAGTCCTGCATTAAACCTCAGGAAGCCTCAGACATCAGGTGAGCATCGGTCCAGACGACTGAACCTGAACCACCACAGCTCCCAGTGCTCCCAGTAGGACAGAAGAAGGAAATACGCAGCATGCATCTGAGTCTTTACGCCTTCATGTGCAATTAAGAAAACATATTTTATGAAAAAGCTCAGAAAACTGTGAATGTTTAGATGCATTTTTATGATTTGTCCCTGAAAGCCGGCGAGTTTGTCTGCAGATTAAATCACAGGGACAGAAAAAGGAGTGGCGCTTCGCTGCATCCTGTGGAGGCGAGAGGATTTCACACCAGAACCAACACATGAGGTCACTTTGATACGGACTCCCACCCGACATCAGCAGAAGGAAAAACTGGCTGCTGCCGGCAAGAGGCACGTGATGCAAACAGCACGTTTCTGCTCCAGGTGGAGGGAGCAGAAATAAAAAGAGTCATGACAAGAAAACCGGAGGGATTCCTCAACCCTGGATCAAACACAAAGGTAAAAATCCTGAATGAGAAGAAAAAAATACAAAAAGACGCAAAGCAGCAGCTAAATTAGACTAATGTGGCGTCAAACTGCTCAGTGGAGACGAACTGAAGCACAAACCCAGATGCAGCTTCGAAGAGAAGCAGCAGAGAAATGATCAAAATTAAATAAACGTTTCCGACAGATAAAATCAAAGCTGAATTTAAGCCTTTTTTTAATTTTCTGGCCCAGATTCCAGTGATGTAAGGAGGAAACTGGGCTGAACAGGTCGGAGGAAACAGGTTGCTTCCTGTCGGGTTGGGTTCAGTCTGATGAGTTCGCTCCTCTATCAGCCACAACAACAAGATCAGATAAACGCTCCTCCTCACCGCAGACAGGCGGACGGTTAAAAACGCTGCATCGGAGACCAGAGCGCTGAGAGGAGTTCTCTGAAGGGGTCAAAGGTCAACAGCTCTGAGAAACAGACGCAGAAGTTTAATGGCCGACCTGAAAACAGGCGGATCGTCCAACGATCGCAGAAAATCCCATAATGCTTTGGTAATTCTCCATAAATCATCTGAAAACCTAAAGTTCAACATCATCAAAAATAAACATTTTATTCTAATAAAGATTTTTCTTCATCATCACAAACTAAATATTGAAATAACCTAAATATTTAGTTTACAAACTAAATTTATCTTCAAACTAAATATTTAGCTCAGAATTAAATATTTAGTTTGAAGATAAACATTTATCCTCAACCAAAATGTTTAGCTTCAGAACTAAATAATTAGCTTGTAAACTAAGTATTTACTTTGAAAAGGAACTTCTGACTCATTATAACATGAAAACCCAAATTATGGCTGTTAGTTTTTGACTAATTTTACAAACAGCGTCTGGTATCCAGGTTACCATGGCGATGATCAAACCATAATACCCAGTTTGATTCCTGACATAATCATCATTTCAAACCTCTGACTGACTTTTAAAACCAAAATCCGTCCAACCAGAGATCCAGCCTCCAAACACCACTAACCCAGTTCAGACTGGTCCAGAACCAGTTCATGTCATGTTTAGCTCTGTCTCTCCAGGAAGTTGGGATCTCAACTATTAATACAAATCCACTCATCAAGCGTAAGTGTTGCCATTTCTGCAGAGCGTATGTGATGCTCAACCAAAAGGCAAAAACCGAACTTCCAGACGAACCGTGAGAAAAAGATGCTGCATGAGGGAAATGTTAGATAAATGATGGCTAGTTAGTCCATGCTAGTGGATCAGATTAAACTTGTTACCAATGATCTGATGTTGCTTTACGTCTTTTGCCAGTTAATGGAATAAAATCCAAAAATGTCAACTTTCTGTGCTCTGGAAATTTCCACGTTTTTTTCTAGAAGATTTCTGAGATCATTTAGGAATCTGAGTTTTCTGGTGAAATGTATTTTATATATGTAATATATAAATGTATATATTTATTACTGCAGCGGTTCCGATATGATTAGCAAAATCGCATCAATCACAGAAAAACATCGCAACATCCTGGAGGGACCGGATGTGGATTAGAGCCACCGGAAAACAGAAAAATACCTTTTCTCTCAGATTTCTGACTTTAACCTCAAAAGTTTAAAGTCAGAATTAATTTTCAGTTTTTTCAGTGGCCCTCGTCCCGTTCCGTAGTTTGTTGGGTCAGAAGTTTCTCAGAACCCGCCTGGCTCCTCTTCAGCCTCATTTCTCACCAACAGATGAGTGACATGATCAGTAAACACCTGCATGCTCAGCTCTCCAGCAGCGGGTCTCAGCCGAACCGGACCCGGTCCGGTCCGGTCCACATGTCGCAGCATTTACTCACACGAACGCGTGGTAGAGCAGGGCCCATCCTCTCGGCCTCTCCAGCGTGTCGTAGATGAGGTTCTGGATCTTCCTCTTGCGGATGTTATTCCTCTTGGCCGGCCGGGTGTAGCTCAGGGGGGTTTTGGCCAGCAGCCCGATGGTGATGCCCGGAGCGCCCCGCTTGAAGTCCTCCCGGCCCACAAGCAGCAGGGCCCCATCTTTGTCCGCTCCTCCACCGCCGCTTTGGTCCAGTAAGTCCCCGGAAGGAGGAAGAGGAGCGCCGGAGGTCTTCTTCTGCTCCTCGGAGCCGCTAGCGACGGTCCTGGACCGGAGCCCCATGGTCAGTGCTGGAGGGCCGGTGAGGGCAGCATGCCATGATCCGGACCAGGCACCCGGTGTTCAGCCGCGGGTCAATCCGGGAGGAGGTCTCCGGGGAGCGGGGAGGTCCTCAGCGGTGCGCCTGGAGGACAGAGGGAAGAGGGATGATGAAGAAACGAGAGGAAGAGGAGGAGAAGAAAGCATCGGCATCTGCAGCCAACAGGAACCAGATCCGAGCTGTGCGTAAAACACGCCCTGCTGCTGCGAGGAAACTCTAAAAACTCACCGCTGCGGCTGCACGTCTGGAAACATGAATACCAACCAGACGGTGAGTCCAACAGCTGATGTGAAGGAACCAACCCAGAAACATCCCATCCAGCCTCCCAGCCCACAGGAACAAACACCGAGCCCTACCAGCGGCCGAGTCCGAGCATGGTGCGCGCCTCCGGGCTGCCAGCCTCCATCCACCTGCAGCGGAACCGCGGAGGAAGAGGAGGGAGAGGAGGGCGGAGACCGGAGGAAGCGGAGCGGAGATGCTGCGTGAAGGAGCTCGATACTGAAACTGAAGAAGATGAGGAGGGGAGAACCAGCCAGCTTCATCAGCACCGGCGCCGACGTGACGTGCGCGCACACTCACAGGTGCGTGCACCCGCGCGGGAACGCGACTCACACCTTGATCGTTGCGGTTCTCCTCTTGAGAAAAACGCGTGTCAGCAGAGACATGTGTGTGGATGCGCGCTCCCGAGGACTTGCTACGCATAGTGACGTGCGTGTGCGCGCGCTCTCGTGTAAACATCTGTAGGAATTTCTATATTTCACCAAATTTCAGCAAATTCCTGACATAATGGAGGTAATTAAACAGAAACCAGACTGTTGGTCCGTTTAGTGAGAAACAACAGAAAATCCTCAGAAGGTTGAAATCAGAACTTGACCAAACCCACAGAACCCTGCGGCCCGCAGGGCGCCGCGCTGGAGGGGGCGCCAAAACGACGCTGAAAAATCATTTCCAAACTTCGACTCTTCATCACTTCATTAGATTATTGAAACCAAAAATCCTGAAAATCTGTAGATGTTCTTTAATTCTGCTGTTCAGATCAAATACTTTTTAAACAGATGAAACATGGAATCGTTTCTCATGTCTGTTGCTTTTGTATTTATTTTTCATGTTTTCATTTAAGCATCGTTGCTTCAGAATAACCACATGAATGACGATGGTTTATATTTTTGTCTACAACAGTAAAAGTAAAATCCTCAGTAACTGTGATAAGATTTCTATTTTCTGCATTTATATTGTTTTATATTTACGTTATGTATTTATTTTAATTTGATTTGTTACAGTTTGTGTCTTTTATAAAGTTGTTTTAGTTGATGTTTTGTGATCAGTTCAGTGGCTTTATGAAGAAACTGTTGGGCCAAAAGAAAAAAGATCAAGACATTACATTTATTTTAAAAAAAGATTTTATTGTAAAGTATAACTGCTAAAGTTAAACTCTTTAGCGATGAGTTTTAGTTGCAACTAACATTCAGACCTTTTAGTGGAGATATTTTCATCATCTTTGTGTTGATGAAGGTCCATCTGCACTGTAAAACACAAAATCTTACCAAGTATTTTTGTCTGGTTTCTGGTATAAATATCTTAAATTACACATCAAATAAAACAAAACTAGCTTACAGGTCATTTCAAACTTTTCAGGAAGATGTAAGATTTTGTTTTGATTCATTAATATTGATTTAAAAAATCTTGTTCCATTAGATTATTTCCCTAATAAGATGTGAAAATGTTTTCTCTGTGCTGAAAAGGCAGAATGTTTTGTCGTCTGCACCAGGATTCACCCAGAGGAGCAGAGAAATCCTAAAATAGATTGGTCCGACGTCTGTTTGCCCTTTAGCTACTTAACGCTGCCGGTCGGTGGATTTGACTAATTATCTGGATGAGAAGCGGCCGAACAGATCCGTAATTGAAAAAGCAAAGATTTGCCAGGGTGCTGGTTCTGCTGTACAGGACGATCCGGTGAGTCACGGCGGCTCCGAATCGCCTCCCAGGGACAGATGGGATTCAGAGTCCGCGCTGCTTCTTATAGCTTCTCATAAAAATCAATCCTCCTGCTGGAGTTCGGCTTTTTTTAGACTTTGCTGCAGCAAATCCTGCTCTCTTCATACTTGTTAAATATGTCCTTCAAGTTCTTGTATCTTTTTGAAGTCTGGATAAATGACTGGAACATAAAATCTTCTGCAGACTTTTATGTTTTCTTCCTTTTTTCAGCACACAATAACGAGTAAAATTTATTTTTTATAAATCAAATCATAATCTGGGGTTATAATCTGGGGTTCCTTTACCACAGTGAACTGGATTGAGGTTGTTTCCCTGTTTCCAATCCAACATTCTGCAGTTTTAAACTGTATAAATATCCAGTGAAAATGTTTTTGTGCTCTGCAAACAATATGTGACACTGAAAAACATGCAGCTGGTTATTAATTACTGTGTTTTATGCATTTTTAATTCAAAGTTGGTTAAAAAAAAACAAGATGTCAGACTTTCTGGTAAAACAAGAAGACAGAAGTGGCTATAATGTTAGTTTGTAAAAAGAAAAATCCAGACTCCTTATTTTAGATGTTAAATAAGCGACCCTTTTTTTTAATGTGACATTTTTCCAAATTAGGAAAAGTAATTAATCTGCCAAACTAGTAATTATATTTCCAAATTGAACAAAGTTACATTTCTGGACTTGTGTAAGTGACTCTGTTGCTGCTAAGCTAAGATAAAATGTTGCTGAGGCACCATATTGTTAAGCTAGATACATTAAAACACTGCTAAGCTAGCTGTGTATTTAGCTTGACTAAATAAAGCCAACTGACTGTACAAGTGCTAATTTTGCCAAGTTAAAGTGATCTATTGATAAACTGACCATTATACTAAGCTAGGCTACGTTAGCCTAATGTTTAGCTTGGCGAGCCAGCCATTTTGCTAACCTAAGCTGAGTTAGCATACAGCAAAGCTAAGTTATCATTGCTAGAACCAGACAAAGGGAACCTTTTGTTAATTAGGTCACTGTATATTTAAGCTAAATTACGTTTACATTAAATTTCCAACTTTCCAAACTTTTGGCTCAAAGTTGTTTCTTAAACTTACAAAATGTTTAAATGACTTTAATTTTGAAGCAGTTTAAGTGTATTTTCCATATGTTCTGTGTTTTTTTCCACCTTATTGATGTAATTTCCTGTGTAGGACGTTTGTGATTTGTTTGTGTTTCATAACCAGCCGGATCTGAACCGGAGTCCCTCTGGGTTTTTCCAGGTCTTCCTGCTTTCTCGCCTCGTCACCTTTGTCCTGCACCAGAAGGTTTCTGAAAGTTTTATTCTGCTGCCGCTCCTGAAGCTTTCACGGCTGAGTGGTGAGGCTGAGCTGGACATCGGAGTGACAGGAGCGTTCAGAGGCTCCTGACTGGACCGCCTGGATCCTCCCTGATGACACACAGAAACCTGAGAGGAAAAAAACTTTAAAAGACTCCATAAGATCATAGTTTTTACTTCAGGAGCTCTTTATGACTTTCAGGCGTAATAACGGCTAAATTCGGCCTAATTTTAACCAGAATTTGCTTCACTGGAAGCAGGAGGAGGAGTGCTAAACAATTGTTTCTTAATTTCATTTTTATAATTCAACAAATAATTTAAAGTGTGAATAACTACTGGCAAATTTTACAAAATCCATTGTTGCTAAAATAAGCTAACTGACAAAGTCGCTAATCTAGGTTAAGCTAAATGGTGTTATTGATCAACGAAGTTTGTTGATCAAATTGCAAAGCTAAGCTAACAAATAGCAAAGCTAAAAATTGTCGCTAAAGCAACATAATTGAACCTGCTACCAAAGTAGGTTAAGCTAAATGGCCTTTTTGTAAAGCTAAGTGATTTGATTGCTAAATGCTCAGTTATGGTTTGTGACTACTTAGTTGACAATAATAGTTGAACTGAATTCTCATGACCCTGAGTGGTTAAGTTGAGTAAATGCCCAAAGCTACCTTATAAGAATTAGAAACATATTTTCATTTATTTAGTTAAGGTTTAAAATGCAGTTTATTAATTATGCAACAACTACAGATGGTTTAATTTTATATAATGTATTCAGTCTGAAAACTACAACAAAATCCCAAAGCCACAGCAGCAGGTTTCTAGAACAAAATGTTAAAATTTTAGCATAACTTCCATCATAATGTTGTGGCTTTGACATTTCATGGCTGTAGAGGACCGACCTCATTTCACCAACACTAAACCAAAGTTCAATAAACCAAAACAAACCACGAGACAAAAGGCATTTCTTTGTAGTAAAATGTGTTTTTTTTCTGAGTGAATGTTTCCCCAGCATGCTGCTGCTGGCTGGACTCAGGTTCTGGTTCCTGTTTACCCAGGCTGTGAGGAATCCTTCCTGGGTCTTTGTCAGAGATCAGCTGGTGAATAATTGAAGGCATTACAGCGCTGCGTTATATCTGCATGATGTGGCCGACTCCTCAGCCGCCATGTTTTATTCATTCAGCTCATCCAACTTTCACAGCGCGGGGTTAAAAGACACAAAGACGGAGACGACTTCATCGACACGACCAGCTGAGGAAGAGACGGGCGAGGAAATCCTTCCATTGTAGACGGAGAGGTTAACTGAAGCAAGTTCAGATTTGGTTTTACATAAAAGCTGGAAGTCTCAGCAGGTTGATGGCTCATATTCAAGACCGAATGAGATTGTTTAAAGCTGTATCGTCTTATTATTTTGGAAATATTACCGTTCACGCTTTGGTAAAAGCCCAAAATGAATCTGGCATTCTTGCATTCTTGAGAAAAAGTTGTTAGCCTGAGTAAAGCTAGCTTCAAAAACAGTTCAAATCCGGCCCAGTCCTGCTGCAGATCCTGATTTAACTCTTTGAGTTTTATTTAATTGACTTAATCTGTGTCCAGATTTTTGATGCCTGGTTGTTTATGCTACTGAAAAATGAGACAACAATCAGACTTCTGCCAACAGTTTACACATGCTAGCTAGCTAATTAGTGGGCTAGTTAGCATGTATGGCATTTCTTGTATTATGTTTGGGTTAACTTTAATGTATTTTTAAAAAGAGTGTTTGCTTCATTAATTTAACGTAGTTTGTCTGTATTTGTTTATTACTTTTTATAGAAGTTTTTGATACCAAGATATTTGGTCTAATCTGTCATTTTGTGATTCGTTCAGATGGAAAAACAGCATCAGACCACTTGTAGCTGCACTGGAAGTTAATTTTGATCTAAATATGATTTACAAGTTTCATCACATTAGATTAATTAAATCTGATGGACTGTTTAGGCTTAATAATGCAGCAAATATAAAAAAATATTTTCTTGGTTTACAGATTTGATTCTAGACGTGAGATTAAAAATTAAAGGTAGAAACAAACAGATTTAATTTGGTCTTGACCTTGAACTGATCGGTGGATTTTCCTGGTGAATCTGACGGTGGAGCCCAACATCGACGTAAAGCCGCCATGAATCAAACTGCTCCCATGAAAAATGAGTCCAGCTGTCGTCTTCTGCAGGACTGACACAGGATCAGATCTGCCGATTCAGCAGAAACAACAAAACAAACACATCAATCCACACCGAGCGGCATAAATCAACGTTTGACCTCAGAGCAGCGGCAGGTTCACAACACGCGTCTAATCCTGGAACCAGAACCCAGAAGGTTGTAGGAGACTCATCGCTTCGATCTGAAGAGCAGCGAGGATCAGTGTGACTTTCAGATCAAATATTTTCAGACCTTCACTGTCATTGATCTCGTTTTTTTCATGTTATTTCAGAGCTCAGAGGTGTAGAAGAAGAGAGAAAACCTAAAGAAACTGCACCAAAAAAGCCTAGAAACCATCTGGAGCAATAATGAAATAGGATAATTTTCCTCATAATGTAAAATAAACAGAAAGACGAATTCGGCTTCCACTCTTCCAGCTCTGAGCATTTTCTCCAACCAGCGGTCGGCTGCTCAGTTTTTCCGTCTTCCAGACGGTCCTAATGTTTATGGATTGGTCAACATTGATTTTCCATTTTCTCCCAGTTTCAACAATACCATCTTTTTCTTCAGACAGTTCTCTGCTCTCAGTGTTTAACAATAAATGCAGCTGGAAGTGAGCAAACATGCTGCCGTATTTTTTGTCCAGTCATTATTACTGGACGCAGCAGGAAACCGATAAAACCTGCTGCTCACGTGTTTCAAAGTTTCAGAAATCATAAATGAAGGCTGGCAGGATGCAGAAATACTTCCTTAAATCTGAGGGGATTTATTCAGCATGAATTCAGTTTTCATATCCGCTGCTGCCTGAAAATGATTTGACCCACAGGAGAACTTTCTGCTTTTGGGTTTTTAACATTTGATTTTTCTGAGTCTGAATTTCCATGTTCCATCCAGTGTGCTAACGTTTCCATAACCTACATTAGAAATATTAATATTACTGTTAGCCTGGAATGCTAGCATCAGCTAGCATCAGCTACCATCAGTGTGCTAATTTTTGTATTAGTATGAAAGCAGACTATTAGTAAACTGCTAGGAAAGAATGCTACTTTCAGTATGCTAATTTTAGTGTTACCATGGAAACGGGCAGTATTAGCATGGACTGTTTGTGTGCTAACGTTTGTTTTTGCATGATTTCAGACTATTAATACTAACCAACTGTTATGTCACATTTAGTGTGTTAATTTCTTTACTAGCCTAGCATTAGCATTTTAACATTAGCATTAAAATATTTGTTTTAGTATATTATTTATAGACATTACTGAAAGCTTGGCATGCTAACGGTGGTGTTAGCATCAAAATGTTAACCATAGCATCTTAATGCTACTATTTGCATAAAAACATTAGCATGCTAATCGGAACGTTAGCATGCTAATGTGCTTTGTGTTTAAGTTGAAACTTTGAAATTCAGAATGATTAGCTAACTGCTACAGCTAGCTGTAACAGCAACAACAGAGCTTCCTGTAAGTTTACTGACGTTTTGCTGTGGCAGCATTTATATATAAAAACAAAGGCAGGAGTCAGATTCCTCCTGTGATTGGTTGCTTCTGATGGCGCTGCTGCAGAGGAAACCCCGCATCGCGACTCTGTATCTGTCCTTGGCTGCAGCTCAGGATGCAAAGATGGAGCCAGGGAGGGTTCCTGTGAGGAGCTGCAGGCAGGTTAAATAATTCATCTCACAGAGACGGAGGAAAGAAAACAGCAGAAAATAAAACAGGAAGTTGAACAAAGATTAGCACTGAGGAATACTTACAGATCTGGAAGCATCACCTCACTGTGAGCGCAGCGTCGATCAGTGAGCTGTAAATATCTGAGGCTATAGGAGCCTTCATCTGTTCCATAATCGAGAACTTTGACTTTATATTAACGTATCTGACGGGCCTTTCCAACCTCCTGGCTCATTATAGAAACAACCAGAGACCTGAATTATACATTTAGCTGGAGGGATTTTCATGTGGAAAAGAAGCTGGAAGACGTTGTTAGCGTACGGCGTCTGACTGAAGAAACGCTCATCATACAGCCAGAAAAAAACACCCAGCAGCACCGAAGAACTGGGTCACTGAGAAAAATCATCATGTGAAGACAGAAGAAAAACAACGGAGCATTTAATTCAAAGGACAGGAAGAAAATAAACCATTAAAACCAGGTTGACCACAAAGACCAGTCAGTCAGCACTCTGAGCCATTAACCCCGACATAATGGTCCCAGTGTGACAGTAAATTCAATCAGCTGTTAAATACACTGATGATGGTTTCTAAGCTGCTTCCAGACAATTTAATCAAGAATTTACAGATTTGTGGGAAAATGGAGATTTAACAATGATGCTGATTCATATCAGAAAAAAACACAAGATTAGATTAAATCTGCTTTAAAGACGAATATCAGGAAACAAATATAAACCATATACAACACAAATACACATTTAAATGTCTGAAGTGAAGCAAAACCCAAATAAATGAACCAAAACGTATTTACATCTAAAGTATCATTAAATCATTCAGACTGATTTGTTTTTAAAACAGCAGCTTGCTGTAATGTTTCTCAGTGCTGTGAACACATCGGCAGGGTTTTCTGTTTCTGTCCTGAGATCAGATAAAGTTTTACTGACGGAGCTCCACAGGGCGCCACACTCGGTCCTCCTCCGGTCTGTTTTCATTTGGTGCAGTCGTTACAGAGACAATCCGGTTTACAGATTAACCAATTAGATTATATGTCTGGCAAAATAATCTAGAAAAATAAATGGCCTATTCAAAGTCAGAACTGTCTCCTGGTTAACCGAAGAATTTGTTCTGAATATTTCCTAAAACTGCTCAGAAACCCACAGTTGATGTTTTCCATGTAAACTTTATTTGGATGAAGGTGAATTTATTTTTGAGTTTGTTTCCTCTCAGTCCTGATAAAACTGATGAGCATCACATTTGCTTTATAAATAAACATGCATTCATTTAGAAAAGCTGTGGAAGTGGGAAGCACCCACTGAGTTACTGCACCGGCGGCGCAGAGCCGGAGATTTATTACCAATAAATCAGAAATCTGCAGCCTGCAAAGACCTGATCGATCATCATTTCTGAGTTAAAATAATAAGATGTTTTCCAGTGAAAGTGGAGAAATGAGTTAGTGCGGCTCCAGGCTGCCTTCCATGAGCTCTGATGTACTTGCAGGTTGCAGTAAAGACAAACATCCTGCTGTACGGCGCACACAGCTCAGTCCAAATATAGCCTGGATAATAAAAGAGTGAAGCCGTCAGGATGGCAGAACGATTCCTGCAGGCGTACAGAGGAGGAAGAGCAGGGCGAGGAAGAGGAGGAGCGACCTCAGAGCTTTTTAAGGTGACAACTCAAGAGGAAAGCGAAGACTCAGGAGAGTTCAGCCGAGATTCAAGGAGGGAAGAGCGAGCTGAAGAATAAGTTTATGTCCTCTGGGCAGAGAGGAGCTTCTGATCAAAGTTTGGCACTGAATCTGAGGGCGAGCAGCACAACTCGACGGCCTAAAACCGCAAACAAAACACAAAAACAGCCACAGCGCATCGATTTTCCTGCAGCTGCAGCTTAAAAACAGCACAAAATTAAATCAGGGAAGAAAACAAGTCAGGATTTTAGTAGTTAATGAATTAATGAGAGGAATATGTTCACTTAAAAAGAAACTAACTAACTTTGGTCAACAAGCAGCAGTTAAACATCTGTCAATAAAGGTCAGTATGAGAGAGGCTACGCTAACTGCTAACAACACATCAGTCAAGCTAATTGCTGAGCTAACAGCCAAATCAACAATTCAGTTAATATTTAATCGAACAGCTTAAATATTAAGCAGAGTTATAAAGGGAGATAACTGGACTTTTGTTATCTTGAAAATATTTCAGCCTCATTAGTGACGCTCTAATTCCCAATCAGCATGATTGATCTGATGACAGTTTATAAACCTAAGACTCTCATCCTATAAGCTTCTGAACTGAAAACGACTTTTAGATGAGAGACTCTGTTGCCTTCATTAATTCTCAAGTTGACCTTTGACCTAACAGTCAGGGTAGCACTCAGACAAACAGCTGTTAGCATGACCGTTTACTCAATCACTTTAAGAAACAGTCATGCTAATACAAGCTATACTTAAGCTAACAGCTCTCTAAACACTCAAAACAGTGAAGCTAATCAATAAAGTGACAGAATGAAAGCTGAGCTAAAATTTCACTAATATTCAAGCTAACAGTCAAGAACCTCTTGAGCTACGCTAATGCTAACATTCATATAAACAGTTAACAGTTGATAGTCAAGCCAATAATGAACAGTGAGAGAGCAATCACACAGTCATGTAAACAATCACACTGCTAACATTAATAGCCATGTAATAATTAAGCTAACATGCTACAGAGCTAATAGCTTCTCGACTTAAAGTAAAACTATCAGTCAAGCTAACAGCTGACTGATAGTTAGCTTAAGTTGGTTTGCTAACCGCTAATAAAACCCAAAAGAAGAAGAAGCTGCCAGCTGAGTTGGCAGATGAACTAATAGACAAGCTAATAGAAGAGCTAACCTTCAGCCAAGATCACAGTTTAAGTGACCAATAAGTTACAGATCAGGAAGAGTACGGTGAATATTTAAGCAAATATTACACTTTCTCAAAGTCAAGCAAACAGGCACAAACATTTTAAAGGGAACAGTTGAGCTAAAGTTTAAGCTAATATTTGAGCTAACAGCTACTCTGACATTTTCTTTCTGCAGATTGGAGGTTTCCTGTTGAGGCCAGTGAGGCTGAAGAGTCGCTGACAGAGACGAATGAACCTGTGAGGCCTCATCAGATCAGAAGCAGGAAGCTTCAGCGTTAGCACGCCGGGTTCCTCCGAGGAGTTAGAAACTAATTTAACACTTGCTCTTTGCAAAGAAATGAAACGATTCCAGGCAGACACTGAGCTCAAACGTTGGAGAAAAGCTGCAGAAACTCTTCTGGACGTCCGGAGAGGCAGCCAGCTTCCTCATTATGGTTCCACTGATTCTTCAATCTGAGACCAATAACACCCAAATCCACTAAAACATGAAAATCCCAGTTTACCATAACGAATCCGTCACAAACTGCAACTAAAGACAGTCAGATTAAAACACAATGAAGAGTGAAGGTCAGTAGTTTCACACATTACAGCAGATTTAAGTTATATTTGTGTTTTTGTTTGTCGAGGCGATACATCATGTTTGGTCTTAATATTTATAACATGCATATGGATTCTGTACTTAAGCTCAAGAAAAAGGATTAAAAAATAAAACACCAAAAACTGTCCAGAAGAAAATCTTTTTACTGAAATAAAAAATAAAATCTGTTTTTCTGTCAGAATCTTCTGAGGTTTTGTTGCCATCACTAATATTTGTTTTGCTGTAAGACAATTAAAATCACGTAACCAGGATTTGCCTTTTGCGTCATTTTCTGTGGAGCGGCGGTGAAACTTTGTCTTTAAAACATTTTAAATGAGTGGAGGAACCTCGGGGTCGTCCATGAACCCTTCAGGGAGTTCTGCGGTTAAATCCCGTTTCTCCTGAAGATCTCCGCTGCTCCGCTCAGACACAATGTTGGTGATATCAACGGATTTACTGGGATCAACTTCCAGCCTCTCAGGAATTTTATCCTTTCTGGAAACAGAGAAATGTGTGTTAAAATAAAGCTGGAACTGAGTTTTGATGCATTTTACACTCTTTAAATATCAGAGCTTCCATGTTTTCATGGTGTTTGCAGCCACAGTGAATCTATTTTCCTTTTTTTCCCACATGGAGCTGAAAGAGTTAAACTAAAGCTGTAAAAGGTTCAGGTTGAGAAACAGTTGCTGGTGTTGCTGCTGTGCAGCAGCTGGTGGCAAACAGCAGCAGAACCTCCTCACTGCTTCTGCTGCTTTATTAAGAGGGGAATTCAGCTTCCAGAGGACAAAACGTCCCGACTCGTCTCACTGAGGAAAACTACCGGAGAAACGGGTTTCAGCTGGATCCTCGTCCTGAACCCAGGAACTGGACGGCTTTCGGGTCAGAACCTCAGACTGTCACTCTGAGTTTCTCCTGAACAAACCATAGAAGAAGAGCAGTGGAGGTGTCACCCATAGATATAATATAACATAATAATAATATAATATAATATCCTTATATTATGTCTATGGTGTCACCGCTGCAGCTTTTTAATGAGAGTGTAATTGAGTTCTGATTGGACGGGCCGGTTCTGGTCAGTGTCTGGTGATCCGGGTTTTGAGGAATCTGATTGTAAGGCCATCAGCTCACCTTTAGACAGGAACCAGACTGTAATCTGATGAGTCACTTCACGGTTCGGACCTCCAGCCATCAGAACCACCTTCACAGCAGGAGTCCAGTGATTCATCAGAGATGTTGGTCCGTGTGGAGCTTTAATTTCTCGGCTGTTTTGTAAACTTTCAGTTGAATCAAGTTCAACTTTGTTGTTCTGATTAGCGGTTTTGTGTTAGCGTAGCCACCGTTTTAGGCTCAGGTTCCCATTCTGAGTAGCTTGATTTTGTTTGGATAGGATGAATTAATAGCTCAAATTATTTATTCGGTATCTTTATTATAATAACGTTTCTTAGTGGAACCAAGAGTTTTTCTGCTAATCAGAAAGACGTTTTGGGTGGAGCAGTCAGTGGTCCTCTCTGCTGCCCCCTCTGGTGAGGAGGTGCCATCCCACCCCCTCCATCAGCCTCTGTGTCTTCATATCAGTTTTTATTTCGGTGAGTGAATCATCAGGAGCTGATCTTCATGTCTCAGGAAGCTGGAGGTACTCCATTATCCTAAAATCCATTTCCTGCTCTCAGGAAAACCCATTCAGACCTCATCATGTCCTTCAGATCCGCTGCAGGACGGCTGATCTGTGGCAGAGCCAGGGGTCAAAGGTCGGCCTCTGATCGGCTGCATGGTGCCATAAGTCACCATGCAGGTCCTGGACCGGGCTGCGGGTCAGCAGGGGGGCTGATGGGGAGAGATGAAGGACAGGAAGCGACTGATGATGGTGATGGTGGTGATGATGATGATGGTGATGGTGGTGATGGTGATGATGATGATGATGATGGTGATGATGATGATGATGATGATGGTGGTGATGGTGATGATGATGGTGGTGATGGTGGTGATGATGATGATGATGGTGATGGTGATGATGATGATGATGATGGTGGTGATGGTGATGATGATGATGATGATGGTGGTGATGGTGATGATGATGGTGGTGATGGTGATGATGATGGTGGTGATGATGGTGGTGGTGGTGATGGTGATGATGATGATGATGATGATGATGGTGATGATGGTGATGATGGTGATGGTGATGGGAGGGGCTCCAGTGGTGTAAACTCTCCCAGCAGCCTGTGGTTCACCTGCTGCTGCCAGAAGGCGGCGAATCCTTTATGATTCATTATGGATTATTGATCAGATGACCAGAGGATGATCTGCAGGTCAGTCAGGAACTCGGAGATCCTGAACGTTGATCCAAACTCTTCAGGTTTAAACTGAACGTTGATCCAAACTCTTCAGGTTTAAACTGAACGTTGATCCAAACTCTTCAGGTTTAAACTGAACGTTGATCCAAACTCTTCAGGTTTAAACCGAACGTTGATTGAAACTCTTCAGGTTTAAACTGAACGTTGATCCAAACTCTTCAGGTTTAAACCAAACGTTGATCCAAACTCTTCAGGTTTAAACCGAACGTTGATTGAAACTCTTCAGGTTTAAACTGAACGTTGATCCAAACTCTTCAGGTTTAAACCAAACGTTGATCCAAACTCTTCAGGTTTAAACCGAACGTTGATCCAAACTCTTCAGGTTTAAACTGAACGTTGATCCAAACTCTTCAGGTTTAAACCAAACGTTGATCCAAACTCTTCAGGTTTAAACTGAACGTTGATCCAAACTCTTCAGGTTTAAACCGAACGTTGATCCAAACTCTTCAGGTTTAAACCGAACGTTGATCCAAACTCTTCAGGTTTAAACTGAACGTTGATCCAAACTCTTCAGGTTTAAACTGAACGTTGATCCAAACTCTTCAGGTTTAAACCGAACGTTGATCCAAACTCTTCAGGTTTAAACCGAACGTTGATCCAAACTCTTCAGGTTTAAACCGAACGTTGATCCAAACTCTTCAGGTTTAAACTTGGTTGTTTCTGTTGCTGCTGAGTCGATTTTCCAGAAAGATCCAGTTTCAGACTTTAATTCCCAAACAAAGCCGTTCCCAACCAGCAACACTCTCATTTATTCTGCTTTATCTTTAAAAACCGCAGGACTTGGAAATATAACCTGAAATGTCTCGGAAAGTAAAAATCAGGAAACATGAACTGGACCTGGACTGGGAAGTTCTGGAAACGTAAAGAACCCAGTAAGTTTGTAAATGTGATGGCCCGCAGCGCTCCGGTTTGGGTCCGGGTCAAGGTCCGGGTCACGGTCCTACCTGTTCCGGTCCTCTGCTGAGCTGCGGCTCGGAGCGTCTTGGCGCCGGCGAGGAACGGGCTTCTGTACTCTGAGTTCGCCTTCAGCCTGGGGGAGAGGTCAAAGGTCAGTGGGCCGGTCTGGTTCGGAGTCGTTTGAAGATGAGGACAGAGAATCTGAGAGATGTTGTCGTTTCTCTCATCTTGTTGGTTTAGGACAGAATTTAAAGACAAAAATGAAAAAAGAAACAAAACTGAAAAAAAAAATGATTTAAACTGAAGAATTACTTAGAAAAAAACCTAAACTATTTCAGATTCAACTTGTTTTCTTATGAACAAACTTTATGGCCCTAATTTAGCCCCGTAGTTCCTGGACAGAACCAGAACCAGAGCCAGCAGTACCGACCCGGGGCATGTTCAGAACCAGAACCAGCAGTACCAACCCAGGGCATGTTCAGAACCAGAACCAGAACCAGCAGTACCGACCCGGGGCATGGTGAGAACCAGAACCAGAACCAGCAGTACCGACCCGGGGCATGTTCAGAACCAGAACCAGAACCAGCAGTACCAACCCAGGGCATGTTCAGAACCAGAACCAGAACCAGCAGTACCGACCCGGGGCATGTTCAGAACCAGAACCAGAACCAGCAGTACTGACCCGGGGCATGGTCAGAACCAGGTGTCCGGTGGTCTGGGAGCGCCGGGCCGTCGAGCTGTCGGGCTTCACCTCCGCAGGAAGAACCACCTGGAACATCTGCAAGGTAAATAATTCAGAACCGTAATTAGTGAGATTAATGCAGCGACCCGGTTCTGACGCCGACTCGGTTCTGACGCCGACTCGGTTCTGACGCCGACCCAGTGGATTCAATCATCACTCCAGCTTTTTAAAGACGCACTTCCAAAATAGATGGTCAATCAGACTCAGCAGAGAAATTAGGAAAGCAGGAAAACTAAAACAAGCGCACATAAATCCAGCGGTGTCTGCGCTGATGAAATGTTTGCTGCAGGCAGGAGCTGAGGAGCGGCAGCTCCTGGATGATCATCCAGATGTTTGGTGACTCTGAGGCTCTGCAGCTCCTGGATGATCATCCAGATGTTTGGTGACTCTGAGGCTCTGCAGCTCCTGGATGATCATCCAGATGTTTGGTGACTCTGAGGCTCTGCAGCTCCTGGATGATCATCCAGATGTTTGGTGACTCTGAGGCTCTGCAGCTCCTGGATGATCATCCAGATGTATGGTGACTCTGAGGTGCTGCAGCTCCTGGATGATCATCCAGATGTATGGTGACTCTGAGGCTCTGCAGCTCCTGGATGATCATCCAGATGTATGGTGACTCTGAGGTGCTGCAGCTCCTGGATGATCATCCAGATGTATGGTGACTCTGAGGCTCTGCAGCTCCTGGATGATCATCCAGATGTATGGTGACTCTGAGGTGCTGCAGCTCCTGGATGATCATCCAGATGTTTGGTGACTCTGAGGTGCTGCAGCTCCTGGATGATCATCCAGATGTATGGTGACTCTGAGGCTCTGCAGCTCCTGGATGATCATCCAGATGTATGGTGACTCTGAGGCTCTGCAGCTCCTGGATGATCATCCAGATGTTTGGTGACTCTGAGGCTCTGCAGCTCCTGGATGATCATCCAGATGTTTGGTGACTCTGAGGCTCTGCAGCTCCTGGATGATCATCCAGATGTTTGGTGACTCTGAGGCTCTGCAGCTCCTGGATGATCATCCAGATGTTTGGTGACTCTGAGGCTCTGCAGCTCCTGGATGATCATCCAGATGTTTGGTGACTCTGAGGCGCTGCAGAGGTTTCCTATGACGTCATAAACCAGAGACGCTCCGCAGCTGAAACTAACAAACTGAGCCGAACGAGGCAAAGAAATCATTCCATCTGGTTCCTCTGCATACAGCAGACACATCCAGATTTTATTCTACTTGAATATTACACTGCTCTCTTTTTGCTGAAAAAGATTAGAAGTACATTTTATAAAAATATTTTCCCATTTTCACTATAATTTCTGGACCTGTTAAAATGCCAGCGCAGTCTGAACAGGCTGCTGGGAGTCTGAGGACCGCTTTTTGTTTTAAAGTTCAGTCTTTATGTAAAGGTTTAACTGGTTTGTCTCAGCACCTTTCCTTTGACGCTGACTCTGGCGTACGTCGGCTGGACGTCCACGTCCATCAGGGAGGTGTCCATGTGTCTGAGGATGAGACGCTTCAGGTCAGCTGACACTGAACTGCATCAAGATCAAGTTTCCGAACTGAAGTTCTCAGTGAAATTAAATCAGATTTACTAGGAAAACAACAAACGCTGTGCAGGACTCAGCAGGAGAGATACTGTTTCTAATCCATCATATGTTTTTATATATTTCCCCCAAAAGATCAGAATAAATAAAACAAGGAACTAAAACCCAGTTTAGAGTCAGGAGCTGCCAGCAGGCCTCACCTGTAAACGGCCAGGTCCAACACAACAGCGTCGTTTTCCTCATCCTCAGTCAGAGAAAAGGCCAACCTGACACACAAACATCAGAAACACGACTGAGATTCAGGTCAAATGTCACGTCAGATTTTATCTAAAATGTAGCAGAACAGAAAATAGCAGAATCTAGATCCTGTCAGGTCCGAAAGGTTCTGGCTATTTTTAAAGGAAGACCCTGATTTTCTTACTTGGGTTCGTTGATGTTCATGACCCGTCCGTCAGCGGTGATCAGAGTCCTGGGAGGTTTGTTCTTCTTCTCTGGTTCCCTGCAGAGAAACAGAACCAGACAAACTACAACTCTGACTCAGCAGACAGGAAAGGTCAGATCCAGGATCATGGCGTCTGAAGCGATGGATGGGGCCGCCATGTTTTCATCTGAAAATTCCTACAAAGTGGGCGGAGCCAAGATACATAGAGGGGCGTGGCCAAATGGGGCATGAGTGGGTCAGCAGGATGAGAGAACATTGTCGCCAATTTATCGCTGTGTTGCTACAATTGGCAACTTTTTAGACAGCTGGTGACTTTTTTCACAGAAGTGATGAACTAGAAATGGGAAGCTTTTATGGCGACAACACATGAAAACAGCAGTCGCTCTGCAGTAACTGAGTGATCCCCGCCCCTTTAATAAACACCAAACGCCCCTTTAATAAACACCAAACGCCCCTTTCATAAACACCAAACGCCCCTTTCATCAACACCAAACGCCCCTTTAATAAACACCAAACGTCCCTTTAATAAACACCAAACGCCCCTTTAATAAACACCAAACGCCCCTTTAATAAACACCAAACGCCCCTTTAATAAACACCAAACGCCCCTTTAATAAACACCAAACGCCCCTTTAATAAACACCAAACGCCCCTTTAATAAACACCAACCGCCCCTTTCATAAACACCAAACGCCCCTTTCATCAACACCAAACGCCCCTTTAATAAACACCAAACGTCCCTTTAATTAACACCAAACGCCCCTTTAATAAACACCAAATGCCCCTTTACTAAACACCAAACGCCCCTTTAATTAACACCAAATGCCCTTTCATCAACACCAAACGCCCCTTTCATTAACACCAAACGCCAAAACACCAAACGCCCCTTTACTAAACACCAAACGCCCTTTCATCAACACCAAACGCCCCTTTCATTAACACCAAACGCCAAAACACCAAACGCCCCTTTAATAAACACCAAACGCCCCTTTCATCAACACCAAACGTCCCTTTCATCAACACCAAACGCCCCTTTCATTAACACCAAACGCCAAAACACCAAACGCCCCTTTAATAAACACCAAACGCCCCTTTCATCAACACCAAACGTCCCTTTCATAAACACCAAACGCCCCTTTCATCAACACCAAACGCCCCTTTAATAAACACCAAACGCCCCTTTCATAAACACCAAACGCCCCTTTCATAAACACCAAACGCCCCTTTCATCAACACCAAACGCCCCTTTAATAAACACCAAACGCCCCTTTCATAAACACCAAACGCCCCTTTCATAAACACCAAACGCCCCTTTCATAAACACCAAACGCCCCTTTCATCAACACCAAACGCCCCTTTCATAAACACCAAACGCCCCTTTCATAAACACCAAACGCCCCTTTCATAAACACCAAACGCCCCTTTCATAAACACCAAACGCCCCTTTCATAAACACCAAACGCCCCTTTAATAAACACCAAACGCCCCTTTAATAAACACCAAACGCCCCTTTAATAAACACCAAACGCCCCTTTCATAAACACCAAACGCCCCATTCATCAACACCAAACGCCCCTTTAATAAACACCAAACGCCCCTTTAATAAACACCAAACGCCCCTTTAATAAACACCAAACGCCCCTTTAATAAACACCAAACGCCCCTTTAATAAACACCAAACGCCCCATTCATCAACACCAAACGCCCCTTTAATAAACACCAAACGCCCCTTTAATAAACACCAAAAGCCCCTTTAATAAACACCAAACGCCCCATTCATCAACACCAAACGCCCCTTTAATAAACACCAAACGCCCCTTTAATAAACACCAAAAGCCCCTTTAATAAACACCAAACGCCCCATTCATCAACACCAAACGCCCCTTTAATAAACACCAAACGCCCCTTTAATAAACACCAAAAGCCCCTTTAATAAACACCAAACGCCCCATTCATCAACACCAAATGCCCCTTTAATAAACACCAAACGCCCCTTTAATAAACACAGCAGTCAGAGCAGAGGACATCCAGTCCGCTCCATGTTCACACTACAAACGGCTGAGAATTGCTGTCGATCAGCGCTGGCAGTGCTTGTTATTCCAACTTCTGACACCAGGGGGCGTGTGTCTGCTGGACCTCTCGAACCAATGAATGTAACTGCAGTAGCCAGACTTTAGTCCACAGAGGGCAGCACTGAGATGATTCCAGGCAAAAATATTTAAGAATTAAATAAAATTTACACTAAAATGTCACAATTTGAACAGAAACGTAAAGATGATACAGTTAAGGACCAGTTTAGACAGTTCATCTAAAAAACAAAGTTTATTTTGGGTTTAGTCACTGTAAGTCATCAGTGAACTGGAAGTAACATGAAATCTAAAACGATCTTCTTAAATCAGCCAGAACATTGAAAACGGATCATGGAGTGATCCTGACTCATTTAGTTTCTGTTCCTGGTGGACATTTCCACATCCACACTGTAATATTACAACACGCCTGTTTTAAACTAGAATCTGACTTTTACTCTGGGTTTTATCGTAGAGACTGAAGAGGACACGTAATATGTCCTCAATACATGTAAACATGTCATTTTTTGAGCAATATTTGTTCAAAATGTAAAATAACTTTATATTTAATATGACATTTTTATAAAACCTTACAAAAACAAAATCTGAAAACAATTTAATCTCCAAAATACTGCTACAAATCCATTTTGCTTTGTTTTCATTTTTTATTTCTATGTCCGGGTCTTGCAGGGTTGAATCTGTATCTGTATTTCTACGGTTGCCTCCTGAAGTTGGACGTGAGTCAAAGAGTTTTCTGCCGTTACAGTCGGCCCCTCTCTCCTTCAGCTGCATGAAGCTGCGGTGAAACACACTCCTCACAACCGTCCGTCCATTAGCCCCGCCGCGCAGCAGATGGCTGCGTCTGTGTCTGAGGCAGGTGAGCGTTTAGCGCTCTGCGGCGGGTCGGCTGCCCCGACCTCTGGCAGTGGCCATGAGGAGTCTGCAGCCTGCTCAGCTCAGAGGTTCAGAGCCGCCGAGACGAAGAACGAGCTGCCAGACTGAATATCAACTTGTTTTGTTGCATCGTTTTCTCCTTTTTCATGTCGAATCGCAATTTCATGTTTGAAATAACAGAAACGACTGCTTGGATGCCAGATCTATAGAAAAATGTCTTCATTACATAACCTGCCAGTGGGACTATAACTTTCTCAACAAAAAAGGTTAAAAAGTTTTTACGTCAGAAGTTACTGACTTAAAACAAGCTCTTATCTTACTGAAAAGTTACTTGTAAGTTAGTTTTGTCTTATTTCAAATGTACTAAGATACTTACACCAGAAACTAGAACAAAGTCCTTCATAAATCCTGAACAAATCCTGCAGGTTTTGAACTTTGTGACCAGGGCGAAGGTGGAGTTTATAGTTATTAAAGCTGTGAAATGAGATTTGACTGAATCCAGACAAAATGAGCATCCTCATCGGTGTCTTTCTGTCCATGCAGCAGCTTCTCTCTGCTGTTGACAAGGTGACATTGTGGCTCTGCATCCCGTCTTCCTCAGATGGGTGTGAAGAGGAGTCTCAAACAGCTGAGTCATGCAGACATCAGAAGTGACAGCTCTCTGCTGGCCTGAGTGGAGTCAGGAGGGGAGGATGATCTCTTCAGACAGTTTCCAGTTCGCCATGAGCCGACCGAGTCCGTCCTGGACGCAAGTCCACGGACGCCTCGTCAACTCATCGAGTTGGTTTCACATGACGGAGGCGTACAGTCTCCATCACATACACCTCCATCTCAGGACGTCCAGCTCAGGACTGAGGGAACCTCGGTGGCCCGGACACCAGGGACGGAGAGACGGAGGGTCAGAGGGACGCAGAGACAGAGGGCCAGAGGGATGGAGGAACGGAGGGACGGAGGGACGCAGAGACAGAGGGCCAGAGGGATGGAGGAACGGAGGGACGCAGAGACAGAGGGCCAGAGGGACGGAGGGACAGAGAGACGGACGGTCAGAGGGATGGAGAGACGGAGAGACGGAGGGACGGAGTGCCAGAGGGACGGAAAGACGGAGGGATGGAGAGACGGAGAGCTGGTCCTGGTCTTGGAGGAACTGGTCTTGACTCCGTGCCTGATGGACACCTCTGGTTATTCACAAACCCTAAGTGGAGACGATGACGTCCTGAAGTTGTGAGCGTTCAGAAGTGAGGCTGGCAGTGTGCTGTCTGGGTCTGAGCTTCAGTGGTTGGTCAGGTCGCACTGGACTGATGGAGGAGTTCATCTTAAGACACTCAGAGGTTGTTTAGACTGTAAGAGGACCGGAGGCCCACCAGGTGTCTCAGGCCCCAGCATGCTCAGGCGTACTCCACTCTGCAGAGGTCCGAACATACTCAACATGGACTCAAAGCAGACCAGATGATGCCTCAGAGAAACCGTTCAAGCTAATCTCCACCTCCACCGTCTCTATGCAGCTCGATTAGCTGTCTCCATTAGTCAGGCTGTCAGCTTCTTTGACCTTGAAGCGTCTTTGTGTTTTCAGTCTCAGCTCTACAGAACCGTTTCCTGGTCGACTCACAGTGGAAACAACCACAGGAGCAGGAACTTCATCTCTCCTGACATTCCTGTGATGCCATGAATGGATTCATTGGTGCTTTGAGCTTTTTAAACTCTAAAAACTTTTACTTCTCAGAGTGTGGGTTAACTCCGACTGAAGTGCTGAACATTTGGAGGACTGATCAGAAACACCTCCAGGTCTTTGGCAGCAGACGAAGCAGCAGAGAGCGGTAACCCAGCAGGATCATTCATCGGCCAAAGCTCGGCTGTTCTGCTGCTTAAGGTGTCAGGAAAGCTGAAAGCTGTGAGTCAGCAGGAAGCGGCTCTGTCCTCATGGGCAGTGTGAAAACTGAGACTTTCTAAAGGCTCTGTGTGATGCAAACCAGTGGACATCCAGAGATAAACTGAACCACAGCGGACCAGCTGATGTAACGACTCTCTGTGCCAGAAAACACAACAAAAATTGAGCCATTTGACATTTTTTCTCAGCTCTGTCTGCTTGTTCTGACCCTGTTTCCATCAGAGCCTAAACCTGAGCTCTGTGGTTTTATTTTGAACAACAAATAAACAGAAACATGAGAACCGAGTCAATCCTGCAGACTGACGGGAAGCCAGAATTATCCCGTTAGAGGTGGGATGGTGTGTTGGTTCGTCTGGAGGCGATGAACACAGACGGTCCGGTCTGATCCGCAGGTCTCAGAGTTTATGGATTTATAATCAGAGACGTTTCCCCATCAGGTTTATCTGAATGGCCTTTAATCATAGCTACACCCTTTACGACTCCAGTTACAGAACAGCAGAGTGACGCTC